>NW_017805841.1:1936869-2142765 GCF_001891065.2 Hippocampus comes | reverse complement strand
CCCCCCCCCCCACACTTTTTTTTTCCCTGTGCCAAGCGCAGGTCTCACCCTTCTCTGTACAGACGTCAAGCTCTGCAGTTTGTTACTGACAACAAACACGATGAAACAACAGACATGGAAAATTTTGGTTACGAGCTTTGGAATCTGAGTCAGTCGTGACAAAAGCTCAATGGAAATACCGTCTTTATCGAGATATTACTTGGTTTCCTCCTCATCTTCCATCGTTAACTGCTTTGTTTTGTTTTTTTTTTCCCCTTCTTCAAGTTTATCTTTTGGAGTGCTCTATTTACACTAAAATCTCTTTAAAAGTTCCTGTTCCAACTTTTCGTGGACCCACAACACGTGCTACACTGCTAGTCCTCAAGCACTGTCTGGTTGAAGGGGCCCACGTGGAGTCTGTCGTGGTGACCGGGAGGTAGACTGCAGGTCTAGCCAGGCAGTAAGGTCACCGACTTAAATAATGCTCTTTGGCCTATGTGGCATTGTTGTTTTCTCCAAGGACGGGTTTGGTTGTAGAAAGGTGTCTGACGCAAACAGGAATAGGGGCAACAAGGAAAGACAGACAGCATACGAGAGAGAGCAATAGAAAAAAAGAGGAAAGTTGTTGCCAAGAGGGCTTGGTTTGGGTTGACTTTCAGTTGAAAACGGTTCTCTTTGGGCCACGGTGGTTCTGCATCTTTGGGGTGCTCAGGAAACAGGCTTGGCAGCAAAGTGAAGTTTTGTTTTAAGAAGTTGACGGTAGGAAAAACGAGTCTTAAGGGCATAGTAGAAGAATGTAAAGGGACCCTTCATTAAGCCCGGTCTCTCTCCCCTGCGCCGGCTTTCAACTCCGCCTGCTCCGTTTCCGCAGAGTCGGAGCTCAGAGTCCTTGCCCTCTTCTCCTTGGCTCTGGCATTCTGGAACCAGACCTGGAAATAGTGTTGAAGGTATACATCTTGGGTTTCACACTCAGCCTCTGTTATCTTCCATCCATTTAAGACAGTTACCTGCACGACACGGTGGGGCAGTCCCAATTCCTGGCCGAGGGCCTCACACTCATGTCGATTTGGTGTACGATGGTTCTTGTAGAAGTCTCTAAGCTGGAGTACTTGGAAGTGGCTCATCTGTGTCCTTTGCCGTTGCTGCTGATGGTGGTGTGGCTGCAGGGTCTCACCCCAGTCTGATCCCTCAGGACTCGGAGACCCTTGGTCGGCCATACTTGAACCCTCTTCACATTGGAACTCATCATCGTCTTCCTCCATGTCATCATACTCCCCTGGGTTGTTCGGATCATTGTTTGAAGAAAGAAATGTACCAGTTGACTTCACTCTTTGCTCTTTGTTGTGGATGGCAATGCCGGTGTTTGGGAGGAAGTTACAGGAGGCAGATGGGCCTGGTTTGTCCATGAGAGAAGACACGGCCATCCCATTGGGCCCACGAGAACCATTATTCATTGATAAATTGTAGCCTGCTCTTTCAGCCTCTGCCCAGTGTCGCGACCTCATGTGGGCATCCAGAGCACTCTTCACCTTGAAGAGAGCCCTGCAAAATGGACAGCGGAGGTGGTTCAAGCCCATGCTGAAACTCGACCCTGGGCCCATTGACCTGAACTGCCCTTTTCTTTCTCTTGCCCGAGTGTTTTGAAACCAGACCTGTGTAATGAAACAATAGCACGTTTAAGATGAAAAAAATATATATCATAAAATAACAAAACAATGTATTTTCTTTGCGATAACATGTTTGCTCAAGGTACCTGAACCACTCTTCTTGTGAGTCCCACATCCTGTGCAATGCCCTCTAGGACTCCTCTGGTGGGGTTGGAGTCTAAGCTGTAGCGCTGATATAACACTTCAAGCTGTTCTGGGGTGATGGTGGTTCTCTGACGCTTATCCCTTCTCTGCTCTTCTTCAGCATCTCTGCTATACCTTTGAACATCAAAACTGCCCTCTGACATTAGCTTTGGGTTCTGCTTCAAGGAACTCTGAGACAGGTCAGCAAGTGAGTTCTTAATTGGTGTGCTATTCAAGTGTGAAATCATGGGACTTGTGGCACTAGGGTGCAACTGCGTCATAGCGCCCGAAAGCATTTGGCTGGCCATGAGTGAGTGGTTGGAGTGGAGCATCATGTATGGCAACGTTCTGTCTGTGAAGCCAGAATGAAGGAGTTGGACCTGGGACTGAGCTGCAAGCAGATGCCTTGTCTGATGGTCCTGCCACATTTGGAATGTTGGCAGGGACATCGGGCATAGATTGCACTGAAACGGGTTTGGGATCGGGAGATGGTTGAGTGACTGATTCTCGATAGATGCACGGGGAGAGGCATCAGGCTGACGAATATGGTTATTTTCAGACTCTGAAGATGAAGGTAGGCTCGGTGATGGAGCTGCAGATTTTTCGACAGCTTTATTTGGGGATAAACTCTTGACGTGATCCTGGCTTGCATCTGACACCGATGGGTTGTTCTGCACTGTGCTTTTTGAGGGGTCAGAAGAGCGAGACTGGAGTCTTTCTGCTGAGCTTTCTTGCAGAGGTCGGACCAGATTCTCAGCTTCAGACACATTTTGCCTTACCTGCACTATTTCTTTGCGGTCGGTGTTTAGTTCTGCAATTTCTTTTTTAATTGTTCTGCTAGTCTGAGCAGAGGCAGTTGTGTTTTCTTGTTTCTTGACAGCAGGTGTTAATTCCTCATTGCCCATTGGGTGGTCGCTTTCTGTGTAAAGACTAGAAGAATCAAGGATTGGTGAGTCTGGATGGGTATAATACTCATACGTCAGATCCATCGAATTTTCATTTTGAGAGTCACTATGCCCTTCATCCCCATTGCTGATACCCTCAGGATCACCACTCTTGTAGTATCCGTCTCTTTTACGAAATGTGTCGAGTTGGCTCGTCCCCTCTACTCCATCATCTGCCCCTCTGTCCTGGCTCTTGCGGGCTCTTTGCCTCGCATTTTGGAACCATACCACAATGACTCTGTTCGGGAGAGACAACAGTGCAGACAGCCTGTCATATTCCTCCTCTCTGGGATAGGGTGTTGCTTCAAACACGCCTTGCAGCATCTCCAGCTGTTTTTCTGTAAAGCGGGTTCGAGATGAGCGTCTCCCTCTGTGGGTATTGGTTCTTTGGATTTCAGTTAACTGGGTTTGATGGGACACTTCGGTTGGTGCTGGAGATGGTGACAATGTGGCCAGTTTCAGAGACGGGTTCTGCAAGAGCTCCTCTTTAGACTCCTCAAGAGCTGTGGTTGGGGGGTTATTGAAATTGTATGGCGAGTCCTTATCGCGTTGCCGCTCTTTAAAAAGAGTGTTGCGAAACCAGTGCTTGATGACTTTGTGGGGTAGACCAGACAGACTGGATATCTTGTTTAGCTCCTCATCGCTCGGGAGGCTGTTGATATCAAAGTGCTTTTTCAGAATATTCAGCTGGTCTTCAGAGATTCGAGTGCGGGTTCTCTTGCCCTGCTGTTGTTCGAGTAATGCTGGACTTACTTGGGGCTGCTGCCCTGCTGGAATTGAGCTACTCTGAACCGGTTGACCTAGCAACGAAGAATTGACTTGAGGAGGCTGGCCGAGCAATGCCGGGCTAAGTTGAGATGGTTGGGAAATCACCGTTGGACTAATAGGTGCTTGTGGGGCAAGCAGTTGAGACTGGTACAGTTTTGTCAACTCTGGGCTCACACTCGAGTCTAACCAGGTTTGGGGCTGCAGACCCACAGGCTGCATCACAACTGGAGGAATGAGCGGTAGCTCCATCGGAAAATGAATTGGGGGTAGTGGAAGCTTGGGTAAAGCCAATGGGGGAATAGGAAGCTGCGACAGAGGAAGCAATGGTATTTTTGGTAAGGGAATAGGCATGGCGTTAGCTGGCGATGTGTTTTGAGAACTAACAGTAGATGTGCTCGTAACTGGCGTCTCTTGGGTTTGAGAAGAGGAACGAGGAGGAGACGGGACGGAGGTAAAGGATACGTGGTCTTCAGTTGTACCACATTTTTTCGTGTCAGCATCTGAAAACGAGGATAGAGGTGATGTTTTAACTTGAGGCTTCTCGGCTTCAGATCCAAGTTCTGATTCGATGGATGTAGCTGGAATTGAAACGGGTGTACTCTGAGATGAATCCTCTGCAGATTTTTTCTCTTTCAACGGGTACAATTGATCATATTGTAGTCTGTATTCTCTGGAAAACCTCTCTAGCGCAGCAGTGGGAAGCACTTGTCTGTGAATGTATTCCTGGTGACTTTTTAAAATCATGGCATCTGAAAAAAACTTGCCGCAATCTCTGCACTTTTGTCCTCTTCCACAGCATCTTTTCTCTTTGTTTGCAAGTTCATCTGCATCATCATGTCTGCCCTGATTCGGTTCCCCTGGGAAACTTTGCATGTCTTCAGCTTCATTTTTGGCATTCCTACCGCAGTTTTGCAACTTCCCTTTATCTGTTCCAATTGACCCTTTTTGTGCCCCTGAATAAAATTCCATTTTGGGAATATCAGCGCACTTGTTTCTCACCTCTATCATTTGGCTTGCAATCTGCTGCTGGTGCCTATGTCTACTTTGTATATATTGTAATGCCAACTCATAGCCATAACTCTGCAGCAAGGTCCTAAGAGCTTCCCCGTTAACAGTAGCATATGGCACCCTTGGTGGAGGGCACTGTGATTTGGGGACATCAACTGTGGATGAATCATTTTCCTGTGTTTGACTCTCATTTTTAACAATGGCAGAACACACTTCTTCCTTTTCATCAACTAGGCTTACGATGCATTCTTTTTCTTTTGGGATGCTGGAGGATCCACTGCCGCATTCAACTCTGGTGTCAAAAGCCATCACATCTTTTGTTTGGATGTCGTCTGAGGATGAAAATCGATTCAGAGTATGTTTTTCATCGGTTTGAGGGTTTTCCTCTTTTTTAGCCTCTCCCTTAATCTGTTCACTCAGTCTACCCTTTGCTGCCTCAGATTGGGTCTGTTCCAAGTTCTTTATTGCCAACTCTGTGTTAAGTTTCATGTCTCCGGGAAAGTAAAAGGGCAGAAGAAGTTGCTGCTGCAGAGACAGTAAGTTTTCCGGTGCCAAAGAGAAGTGCTGAAAGAGGCTCTCTGGTCCGATAGGTAGATGCTGCATTACTTGGGCCTGTAACAATGCTGTGTGTTGTAACTGGGCTTGGGCCTGTGCCTGAGCCAACTGCTGTTGTTGCATTAATAGCAACTGGTTTCTTGATGCGATCAGTTCTGCCACTCTCTTTTTAGCCTGTTGACCTTCAGTTGATACGGTCGACTGGAGTTCAGCTACTAATCCTGGTGAAGAACTATCTACATCCGGCTTCTTGGCGAAAGGCAAGCTCTTCGACGTATCCTTACCAGTTATAGCAGACAGAGTAGTAGTAGACGTGGTGGCAGATACTGGCATAGCTACACTAGACACTGGTGTTTGTGTACTAGGATTCTGTGCAGCACGAGCTCTTGTTTGGTGGAGAACTGAGCGTAGATGTATGTCCAATGTGGAGCTCTGGCTGTAGCCCACACCGCATAGTTTGCATCGGTAGGGTCGAGGATCTTGGCCACGGGGAGCTTCTGGGGTAGACACCCCCGTGCCCGATTCCTGCAGGGCTCGTCTGGCCCGGTGGAGATGAGACACTGAATTGTAGTGAACCAGAAGAATTGTCTTCTGGGTAAAAGATTCAGAACATATGGAACACTTGTACGGCCTTGATGGATCCAAATAGCGGTCCATTGTTGGGTTAGAGCTCTTTTTCATAAGAGAAATGGAACTAGGTTCTGATGGGATTTCATCATTTAGCACTTTTTCTGGCTCAGTGAATTCCTCATCACCTCCACCAGTTTCAGTAGCCGGGTCTTTGTCTGTAGTTCTCCATTCCTCTTTATGTTCCTTTCCCTCAGTGTTGTCTTCTTCTTCTTCTTCTTCCTGCAATTCCTCTTCTTCGAGCTCTTCATCCTCACCGGCTTCTTGGCCAACTGGAGGTGACATGTTTAAATCTTTTGTTGAGCTCTGACTGTGTTCAACGTAGTGCACCATATGAGGCAGCGACCCTGTGTTCTGGGTGTTGTCCGGCTGCGAGTGTGTATTCTGCATGTGCCTCTGCAGGGCCTCCTGACTGCGACATTGCCTGGAGCAGAGGGGGCATTCTGTCGCCGCCCTCATGGCATGGTACTGCCAGTGAAGCTGGAGCTTCTCCTGAGTGGGGAACGCCAAGCTGCACCTGCTGCAACGAAACCGGTAACCATGGCGATCAGAAAGAGGAGAGGGGGCAGCAGTTGGGGAAGAGGGAGGTGTGTGAGTCAGGGATTGAGGAGCCAGTCTTCCATTGGAAGGGTGAGTGGTGTTGTCTTCTAGGGGTGGGGTGAGTAGAGCTGTGACATCTTTGGGTGCGGCTACATTTCCCTCTGTGTTCTCCCCTGAAATGCCTGCCAAATAAACAATGATTATAAATGCAATTGTTTTTTTCTAAACAATGCCAACATGAAACAGTGTTCATTTCTTTAACCTACTTTTGTTTTTTGGTGGCTCATCTGATTTAAGGGAATCTGTTGCACGAGAAAGACCTGTCGGGCTAATTTTCATGTTTTGAGCTGTCATCGTGTCATCTATGCCCAGGTCAGGTGGTAGTTCATTTTCCAGCAGGGGCTTATCTCGTTCCAAGGACGGCGTGACCTGAAAGACAGGAAATGTGTCATGTTTTGCTTTTTGAAGATGTTCTTTTAAAAATAGCATGGCTTTAGCAAGTCAAAGAAAAAAGGGGGTAACAACATTTTCCTTTAGCTAACGTTATGAATAAAACATGTTTAATTGTACGGTTTAATAGCAGACAAATTATAAGACGGATAAAAACAACGAGGCTACGCTCCCTTTCCTAATATCATGAAACATTCAAGAGTGAATCTTTAAATGTATTGTTTTATCTTTTCCCTTTCTGCATGGCGCTATTCGCAGCAAGGCGCATCATCAACCTGGTAATAAGTGTACATGGTTGAGATATGTGACTCTGCCCTTCAGCGCCAATACCGCCCTTCTACATGCCCCAGGGGTTTAATAAAACTTTACCGAGCTGAATAATGAATTTTATTTAAAATCATTCTTCATATAGAAAGCCTCCATCTCCACAGCTTCAAGAGCCAATGCGGCCATCGACGCGAAGCAGCAAGCTACCCTAAGGAAAGGGTGGAAGGCTAAAGATGAGATTTACATGACAAGAGTCTTCTGCACGTAACAGCTTCAGTAGAAGAGAGACGAGACCACCGCATACACACGCTGCAGAGAAAACTGAAGGTCAGGCTTAATCTAGAGAGCGTAATTGGAAAGCAAGGTACATAATGGCCATCATCACCTCAGTCTGAATTAATGAACCTCAATTACTATCAGAGTAAGTGAGGGAGGCGTACGAGCAGAATGGAGGACGGTGGTAGGTGTGGGTGTGTTTGGGAGGGGGGGTAGTAAGCGCTAAGGGGTGAAGAATATGAAAAAGAGAGGCCGGGGAGAGGGAGGGAGGATGTAAGGGGCAGTGAAAAAAAAAATGCCTCGGCGAGAGCAAGTGCGGGAGGGGTAACGCGTCAGAAATTGAGAGACAGAAAGGGAGGAGCGGGGACAGAGATTGCGGAATACGGATAGGGTGCAGAAGAGGGGAGAAAGGGTGAAAAGCAGTACGTGAAGTGGAGGCAAAGAGAGCAGGAGACAAAGGCCACTTAGCATACGGGGCCCAGAAAGATGGAGGATGGTGATGTGGATAGATGACCGGTCTTTGTTAGCTCGAGAGTCATGGTGAAGAGCAGCCCCCCCCCCCCCCCCCCCCCCCCCCCCACGAAGAGCAGCCCCCCCCCCCCGACACCCCCACTACCATCACCCTTTTATTATATATATTTATTTTTTTTTAGCTTGACTGCACTCCTGGTGATAGAAGCATACTTAAAGATGCATTATAGAAACACTGGCTTTTCCTTCAATCCTGCAGTCAAACACTCTACGAACGAACGCAGGCACGCACGTACATACTGATTATCCGCATCAGACGACGATCGTGGGGAGCTCCTTAAACATGCATTAAAAAGCCACTGCCGCGCTCTCTGGTTTCTTCGTAATGAAATTGTCTCCCTACATATCACTCTTCCCCATCCCCCTTCTTCTCTTTGCCTGTTCATTTTCTTTCGGCAACCCCGGCAAACGCAAATAGAACAAATGCACACTTTGCATCCACTTACTGTGCTGATGAGCTTGTCTACACAGTCCTGCGCCACACTGTGCACATGTGTGAGATGTGGCCGAAGGTGCGCGTATGAGATTTTAGCTTGGCACAAAGGGCACAGGACAGTCTAAAAAGGATAGAATGGGAAGAATGTCAAGTGAGGACAAAGGTTGAAATTTAGTTTCTGGTCTCTGGAGGTTTTAACTGCTGACCTGCTGATTCTCGCTCGGCTGGTGTGTTCGGGGTCGTTTGGTTGTGCTGGAGTCTTCCATTTCTCCACATCCAGACGCTTGACGCTTGAATGACTCCCCCTTGTCTACCTCCTCCGCCACCGTTTCTTCTTTGGAAACATCAGAACATGTCAATATTTCTTTTTTTTCCGAATGGCTATTATGATTCAGTTATCCAATTAAATGTTCATAGGTGGCCGTACCACTTTCTTTTTCACCCAAGTTGTCTTTGCTTTTGTCCAAAGTACAGGTGGTGGCCTCGCCAGAATTTTCCATATCTTCATTAAGTTCTCCTGAGAGACGACAATATAATAGATCAATCATTATGCAATGCATACTAAGGTATTCATGCTCGGGCTAATTATATATTATTGTAATTTGGAGCTGCCCCCTTATTGAAAACAGTGACTTGTAAGGACCACGTTTCATTCTTTTGGGCTGCCTCGATAGCCTTTTGATCACATATTGATTCACCATTAGATTCTCTTCAATGGTAGAGAAAAGCTGGTTGGGATTTGGAACACATCAGTTTGCCTTGAAAAATCTTCATTCAGACAAATTACAGACAGAACAGAACGTATTCCAAAAGTGTTAAATTAATGTACAGACTCTGGGATACCGCTCCACGATACATGTCTAAGACAGCGGGTTATCCAGCACATTTCACTCTCATTACCAACCTTAGCCTCCCCCATCGTTGCGCGGGGGATTTGTATTGGTTCATTGATTAGCAGGTGCTAGTTAGCTGTCGACAGGGGCGATCGGTGATATAACAAGGATGTGTATCGACTGATCAATTTACCGAATCAATAGCTCAGCAACAGCCATTACTCATTTTCTCACTTTTTATCTTAATCCCCAGGCCTCGTTTCTCGTATCAGTGAGCAGATGCAGCTGGATGTCAAATACGCTTCCATGGTCCATATTCTCACCTGCGACCCCATTGGGGCTTTTTCTGATGGTAAAAATTGCTGCCAGTTCCTCTCCGCCCATTGGCTGCAGCTGTAGCAGCCCCTCCCTCTGCTGATGGGTTTGGGTTTGACTGTGTTTTAAAACTTGAAGCTTGGAGGAAGAAGAATTGTTGCATAGGAGACAATGGAAAAGACATGAACCGCCGTCGACCTCGACATCGTACTGCTGCAGGAACTAGAAGGTGGACAAAACCAAAGAGTCAGAGAGTGACGGTTTCAAATATTGTAGTTTTAAAGGGGAAGTCAACCCAAAAATGTTCTTCACATTAATATGTTCTACGCGCCTCGACTAATCTAAACACAGCATCCCCATTAATATTGTTGTTGGAATATGAGTTAAGCAGCAAAATCCACCCATTTTTAGCCATCTCACGGGGCGACCATTTTGCCACTTGCTGTCGACTGAAAATGATGTCACAGTTACTCAGGGCACAATCAATCATGGCTCAGCTTCAGGAAACAGAAAACACTGACGCACTATTCATCTGAATGCCGCCTTTAGACTCGTGGGGCTGCATCGAACATATTCTTGGAAAAGAACATTTTGGGGTTGACTTCCCCTTTAAGAAAGACATTTTCAAGAGTCTTTGCTTACTCTGTAAACCCGGATGCTGGACTCATGGTGGGAACTCCGGGAATGTGCTTGTAGTTTCTCCAAACTGCTCGTGGCATACTCGCACAGGTTGCACCTGAGCTGGATAGGGTTGCCCTTAGCTATTAAGGCAGCGCCTTCCTGACCCCGCTCGCCCCCTTCTTGAACATGAGCCGCAAGCTGATAGCGGGTCCTGTGCCTGTCAGTCTGGCAGTGCAAGGAGAAGTTAGCCCTCAGCGGGGTGGTGTAGCCGCACAGTCTGCAGTGGCAGCCGCCAGCGACCAGGGAGCACCATTCCGACTGGGGCAGGGAGCGAGGGGCGTTCAAGTGCTGCTCCACAGACTCTAAGCTGTCAGAAGAAAAGCAGGAGCAGATGAGGCATTGGAAGACACCCTGGGACAGAGGTTCAGCGGGAGACAAAGACAGGACTGGCGGGGGAGAGGGTGAAGGCGACGGTGAAGGGGTCAGTGTTGAGCCGAGGGTGACGGGCTGTTCCGTGACTTGTTGCGTCGTCAGTCTCATGTTCAAGGATAGCTCCCCACCTGACATAGAGAAAGGACTGTGAGCGTTTCACTCATTTTACGAAAACCAACGGCTCAGGGTTTCATGAATGGCTTACCCGTGTTCTGGAGGTGTTTCAGATGGGGAGCAAGGCTCCTGCAGTGGGATAGGTAGTAACCCCTCTGAAGCCTCAGCATGTTATGCGTGTGTTTCTCACTGGTGGTGTGTATGCGCAGGTTGCGGGCGATGCTCGTCTCGTAGTCGCAGACGTCACACCGCCAGCGCTTGCCGTGCGAAGGGGAGTGCGCGGGTGGCGTGAGCTTGGCTGGCTGGGGGGTAGAGGTGGGAATCGGAAGCGGGTGCTTGTATGCCTGCTCATCCATCGTGGCCCCGTTGGAGGAGCTGCTACCGTTGTTGCTACCATGCAAAGTGTGCATCTGGCCGTTGGCGTGTCCCCCGCTTTGCACATTATTAAGGTGTTTATCTGACTGCATGTGTATGCTGAGGTTGCCTTTCGACGAGGTAGCGTAGTCGCACACCTCGCAGCGGTAAGGCTTGTAGCCACAGGCATAGGTTTCTCCCCGGGCCAAGCGGGGATGGGGTTTCCCTGAACTGCAGTAGCCACACACACCCCGCATCGAACTGCCACAAACGCACTTCCCACCGGAGGCGCCGCACACACACTGGCTGCCCGTCTCAGGATGTTTCTCTTTCATGTGGAGTTGCAGTGTATGCTGGGACTTGTAGTGCCAGTTACACTTGGGGCATTTCAGCGTCTTGCAGGAATTGCGTGAGTGCATGACAGTCATGTGAGTCGTCAGTGAATTTGGGGAGAGCTCTTGCGTGAGGTTTTTGGGGACAGCTTCTTTCTGTTCTCCTTCATTGTCTCGCTCGTCGTCCATGTCCGTCTCGAGATGGCTGTCATTTGGTTCTGGAGCTTTGGCACCATCTCCATTAGAAATGGAAGAGTGAGGAACCCCTGCCGGGCCGTCGTTCTCGGCAGGCGCGCTGGCCCCCTCCACACCTGCCAATGGGAAAGCCAGAGTCGACTGCTGGGATTTAAAGCTCTGAGGAAACCCAGAAATCCAGCCCTGATCTCCTGGTAGGTCTTTCGCTTCTGTGTCACTCAGCAGGGAAGAAGAGTAGGATGGAGAAGTGAAGTGCTTTGGAGAGGTCGAAAGGAAAGGGGGGGCTTCGGGAGAAGTGGGGGGAGTCTGGCAGGACTTTGGAGATTCGGCTGTTTTGCTGTTGAGCGTGACGCTGGCCTTTGCCGTGCTGGAAGAAGCGCTTTGCTGGCTCTGTTGAGGTAATAAAGAACATTTGGATTTAGTTTGGCTTTGGTTTGAGATGGCCTCCTCCTCTTCTCCTCGGCTGCTGAGGGCTTTCGGGAGACCCCCTGTTGCCGACTTTGCTCCCGTGCCAGCGTGGCCCTCCCCATTTTGCCCTGACGGATATTCCTCTTGGAAAATCCCCTTCGTCCACCGCTTTTGACACGCTCCATCCATTTGACGTGTGTGATGGCACCCATCCTTCTGCCCCCCTACCTGGGTCTCTCCTCCAGCCCGGGAACCCTTGACGCCCGTCTCACCTCGCTTCTCACGCGGGGTGGAGGGCTCTTTGGCAGGGACCCCGGCTGAGGTACGAGAGGCCAATCCCTGCTCGGGAATGAACGCCGGGGTCAGAAGAGGGCAAGATAAAGCCTGGGGATCGAGGTCCGCATCTCTGTCCTCTCCTCCCCCTCCATCCCCTCCCCCTCCCTCACCAATGTCCATGGCGGAGGCTACAGCTGCCACGCATCACCACCCCACCTAGACATAAGAGAGAGGAAGACGGAGACAAGAGGAAGAAAGTGGTGAAAATGAAACAAATGAGTCATGTAAATCATATTGCATAACAGCGGAGGCCATTGATTAAAAAGGCCTTGGATAGCGTCTGTTCAATAGAGCTTTCAGGGTGTGCAACACACAGGCCGGTTACTCAGGGGTTAGCGTTAGCCCTTAATGGGAAAATCAATAGCGTAAGCGCCAAACTAGGTGGAGGAATGCGGGTATGGGCTACACAGGAGGTCTATAATATTCCTCGGGGGATCGGATTAAATAAAGAACTGAACGCTATGGAGCTAAAGGGCTTCGGCTAAATTGCCACACTGAGATAAAAAGTGGATAAAAGCGCCGCTTTAAAATCATTGTTTCATCCTGCATCTTTGGCCACACACACTAGAAGGTGGGGCGAGGGAGCTCTAATTAGCCAAACAAACAGAAGGGGGAGTCCTGTAGACAATACCAAGGACATTTGTGCTTGGTTTTAGTTCAGAACACAACATATACGCATGGACTGGAGCATTATAGCGGATGCCAATGTTGACTTGGATGTATGCCACGTGGCTTGGTGTCCACAACACTAATGTAGCGGAAAAACAAAATTAAAATACTGAATTGTATATTTGTAGATATTTATTTCTTTATTTTGGGCAATACTCTTCTTTCAAGATTATTAGGTTCTATGTTCAAGACTGCACGTTGACTGCACAAAATAAGATAGCCAGTATTTATCAAAACAATAATAATAAATATTAGAGATGTGACGATTCACCCAAGTTCCAGTTCCCCATTTTGATTCGATTTTTGTTTTAACAAAATGACTGATTCATTTTATAGCCAAACTACGTTTTGATATTAATACATGCATTTTGTTCTTGTTACAAACTAACTTTTTGTAACCTTCCAAAAAAAACCTTGAGAATGAACACAGAGTTTTACTTAACTACATTTTTGTCTCATCAGTGTTTTGTTAGTGCCAGAACTAAACATGAAAATAAATACAACAGATTTGACTGTTATCATCACATATCCTTTTGTGATCAAAATTTCAATTTATCTAATTTTATTTTACATCGAATCATATTTTGAGCATTTTCTATAGATTTTCGATGAAACATTACAGCCCTAATAACTCTAACATAAATACAAAAAAGAAGCGCGCCTCTGCTGTGTATGCCAGAGAAGATAGATGCATCTGTCTCTCACTGTCCCACAGTTTAATTACTGACCTTTATTAGAAATGAAGAAGCTACCCTAATTCACCTTGCACCTTCTGGCCCCAACCGACCAAACCCCTCCTCCTACAACACCCAGAGTGGGTGTTCCTCAACACCCCGCCTCCTCTCTCTGCCTCTGCAGCTTCAAGATATATGGCCCACATCCACACTCTGATAGCGCTTTAATGCACGATGTTTGTGTCACAGGCCACAGACCCCTGTCCACTGCAGTGGTCTTTGAAATTTTCTGGAGGATACTGCCACGGGGTCTTTTAAGGCCCGTCGGCAACCCGCAACAGCTGAGAATAGACTCTAATCTGATAAAGATTTTCATTTACACTGCGGTCGATAGCCTCGGACCATCAGAGATGCAACTATTTTTACGACTATTCCTGGCTGGCTATTGATCACAAATACGGGAAACCGGCATTTAACGTGCGTGAGTGCCAATGTGTAGAATGCTAGTGTGCGTACATCCACCTTCAGATGTCAAAATCACATTTACAAACACCTACAATGCCCCATTATTGTACATGCTATTTGTAAATTTTAAAACACAATTGTGTCTCCAAACTTAAAAAAGTGCTCTGCATGTGTACAAACCAATCTAAGGACCTGAAATTCACATTTTCTGCAATAATAACTGCTGTTCTAAAGGATTGTGTATTTGTATGGTAGACAGCCATAAAAGTGTAGTAGTGTGTGTGCATGTGTGTGTTCATCAAATTCTGAAATAACTTGGAGATCGACGCTACATTCACTTTTTGTGTTGACAGGCTGATTTTATTTTTAAAAAAAAAAAAAAAACGAAAAAAACAACGTGATTGTGTGTGCATATAACACACATTGGTGGGGTGTGTATGTGTGTGTGTGTGTGTGTGTGTGTGTGTGTGTGTGTGTAAGATTCTAATTTAAGTACCTCAAAGTCACCATTACATTCCGTCTGTTATGACAAACTACGGTATGTTTTTGGATGAAAAAAAACATTTGTATTGCTAATTTAGATGATTTAACAGTTTTAAGAATGAGTGTGTGTGTGTGTGTGTGTGTGTTTGTGTAAAATAATGCACATCTTTTAGCGTACACAAGCCAATCAGAGTCAGGAACTGAAATTCATTGTAACTCCCGTGTTTATGCGATGACGGGCGATTTCATGGATATTTAAAATATGAATATGTGTGTGCATAAGTGACATTATGCGCGTGTCTGTGAAACACGATGCTAGATTGTGTGTGCACATCCTGTTGTGTGTACAAACCAAGACGAATCTAATGAAAAGACCTGGAATTCACCATTACATTGTTTTTTTCTTTTTTTTTTTTTTTTGATTTGTTTTATAATGCCAGACTAGTTTTGAATTTTTAACAGAACAGACTTTAAGGTGCAATGTATACACACAGGTAAACAGGCTGATCCGATTTTAATTAAAATAAGATAAAATTCAACATTACACGGAGTTTATATGATGACAGATTATGGATAGG
The DNA here is from genome assembly GCF_001891065.2 of Hippocampus comes. NCBI lineage: Eukaryota > Metazoa > Chordata > Actinopteri > Syngnathiformes > Syngnathidae > Hippocampus > Hippocampus comes. The sequence goes on along the minus strand of NW_017805841.1, from coordinate 2,127,785 downwards.
ATTTTCAAAACACGAATGTGTTTTTATATGGCAGATCAAATGGAGATCAAAGAACAGCGTCTTGAGTGTGCGTGTGACTGCCTGTGTGAGTGTGTAAGAGGCAAGAAAGAAAGCAGGACAGTAGTTTGGGTCGACATAGGTGTGAATATATTTTGTCCTTTGCTTCCACAGTGGACATTACAAGTGGATCTGATTTCGGACAACCTATGCCTCGGTGGACTCAGTAGAGCTTTACAGGTAAGAGAAAAAAACAGAGATGCACAAAATACGAGTTTTGTGTGGGGCAGCATTGCTTGCACAGCTCCAGGCAGAAATGGTGGTGTCGGTGGGGCGTGGGGGGGGTTAACTTGAAGAGTTTTCTCCCGGCGTGTGTGTGTTTACAAGCGGCACACCACACTCACCACACCACTCTTGTGGCTTTTGTTTACACTAACATCACACAAACGTTAACAGGTGACCAGCAAAAACAACTAAAGCGTTATTCCGTGCACATTTGGTGCCCCCCCCCCCCCAAACCTCATCCCTCCACCCTAAACAAACGGAACTCTTACATTTCTGCAGCGGCTCCGGCACCAGTCTCCGCGGGCTTGAGGGTGTCGTCGCAGTAGTAGTCCGAAAAAACTAGCACGCATTCCTTTTTTTTTTGCTGTTGTTGATGTTGTTGTTGTTGTTTGTGCACGATCTCGTGCGGGCGAAGGAAGCGGAGGAAGGAGGAAGGACAGATGAGGGGGGGACGAGCAAGCGAGCGCAGCCGCCTTCCAAGTTGTTTAGCAAACAATGTAATTAAAGCTAAGTGCAGGCACGGCAAGGCAGGCTGGAGTAAACATCCAAGACGGGGTGCAGACTGGGTGGGCGTGGGGTCGGGTGGGGGAGCCAGGATGGAGGGGTTCTGGGCGAGCTCCAGAGGTAGAATGAGTTCTGATCACGATGTTGGGGGGGAAACACTTGGCTCTTTATTCTTGCTAATTAGTTTGCTTCAAAAATGGCTGAGATGGCGCACGCTGCGCATGCGCGTAATTGCGCAGACGCCGCTAATTAGACGATTTGGATCAATAGGATTCCGAGAGAGGGGGAGAGAGAGAGAGAGAGAGAGAGAGAGAGAGAGAGAGAGAGAGCTGGAAACACGGACGAGGGGAAAATGTTCGGAGAAAGTCCCGACATTTGCTGATAAAACCTTGAATTGTATTTAGGAATCATAACAATGCAGGCAGTGTTCATACGCTCGAATTCGTCTAGGGACATGTTATAAATAAATTGCTCAAATAATTGAAACAATCTTTTTAAAAAGGGAGGGGGTTACATGTGATGAAATTGAGTATAATTTTATATTTCAGTTCATTGAAATTGATTTTTAGGGGGATAGTTGTAATGCTACAAAATATGACTCTCTCTCACCTCCAGCCATAATGTTTTACTCTTTTTGTGTTCGCATTTATTGTGACATTGGCCTCCAAATAAACCGCAGCTTGAACGACAAAAATATGATTACGAGTCTGCCTGTCATGCTTGTGCATATAACAAGCCTTTAAAATTGAGCACATTTGAAGAAAAATATGATTTTAATGTATGAAAATAAAAGTCAACATCTATCCTGCATCGATTTTCTGTTTGTTTTGTTTACTCATCATGTAAGGTGGAGCTCCAAGTGTCCATGTTTTTGTTTTATATGCTCTTCTATTTTGTTTTTGTTTTGTTTTTTAAGTCTAAAAGCCCATCCATATGTCTGTCATCACAAATGACCTTTTTTTGCCTTCTCTGGCCATCCTCGCACATCGCCTCTATTGTTATGATAATACTATTGTGATTTTAAACACTGGATGTGCAATATGGCCATTGTGCATGTGCTGAAAAGTGAATGAGAATTAAACATTTATAAATATTTTTTCTCCTTCTAACCAAACCTTATATTTTTACTAAAGCTGACATCACCCTTAACAATTGTACAATGAGGAAAAAAAAGTATCTTGAAGCAAATAAAAAAACAAAGCTGAAACAAATAAGGTTACTGTCATCTCACACAATGAGTCATACATGAATATTAATATTTTCCTCTACACTCACAATTAGATGGGTTTTTTTTTCCACCCTTTCATTTATTATGAAGCCATTAGGTATTTAGGGAATTGATCCGTTGGCCAATTAAAACCGTGCTCGGTGAGACTTGACCCACGTTTATTGTTCATCCAATAATTGTTTTATGATTTGAAAAAGCCTCAAAGTGATTGTGTGCCTGGCACATGCCTGCAGATATCATAATCATAAATCAGACGGCTTGTTTTTATGTCCAATATGCAGGGTTTTTTTCACCTCTTGTTGTTCTGGTGGTCATTGAGTTCATTGAAATAAAAAGGCAAGTTATTGTGTGTGTGTGTGTGTGTGTGTGTGTGTGTGTGTGTGTGTGTGTGTGTGTGTGTGTGTGTGCGCGCGCGCACGCGTGTGTAACCATAAGCCATATATTTATTGACCTGTTTTTCATGTTTTTCATTTCTTGTCATTCATTGACGATGTGCTGTGGTCATCCTTTCTGTGGCATTCAACCATATTTGGTAATCATAAGTCAAAATGGAGGCCTCAAGGGGGAGGGCGGTTTATTAAATAAGCGTCATGTGATTTCTCCTCGCCCATCAAGTGAAACAGGTAATGGTGATTAAAATATAACATATCATAGTAACAATTTTAAGAAACATACTGAATGTTACCAGAAAATAGAAAAAAATCTGGATTGCAACGGTGAGTGTACCCTGGAAATAATTTTATGCAGTAAATAATCAACATTGTGAATTCGGCTCAAAACCACCCCGACAAAAAAAGGTAATTTAGTCCTACCATGAAAAAAATAATCAAATGGTCTTAAAGTTATACTTCTATGCTTCAATATTAGACCGTGTTGCTTTTTTGCAATGATCCTTTGAATGATCGTGCCGCAGGTTATTACATTTCCATTTCTATTTGAAAATCTGCAGTTGCATTTTTAGTTGTCTTATCTGATGCATACGCACTCACAGTTCATTTATTTGTTTTGGGTTGGCGGGTTTTCGGCGCATGAGATCTCCAAATGCAGCATTGCATTTACAGTTTATTTGAACTCGTGCTTGAAAAAAGATGGGCACAGAGAAATTTCATGTAAATATGTTTTGTCAAGTAAATCTACATTGACTGTTGCATGACGGCCACTTTGCCTGTACCCTCAGGTGAATGAATGGAAGGGGTTGTTGTTGTTTTCAATATAATATACACTTAGCCCTTCCACCAATTTACCCTGGCAGCGCTAATGGGGCAATTAAGCACTGGGAGCTCCACCCCCCCACACACACACACACCTCAGGCATAATTCCAAACTTGACTCACTGACGTTTATATGACAAAATGTTGAGCAAAATAGAGGGGCCCATCTGATGCTTCTTATTGTCGCCCCTGCCCCCATTTTAGCCTGTGGGCATGACCCCCAATGTGTACTGGAGACCTCTCACTCCATTCAACCATATCTTTGCCTAGCCTCACATATAAAACAACACACACACACACACACACACACACTGTGTGTGTGTGTGTGTGTAAAAAAAAAAAAAAAAACTTTGGTATTTTATTTTTAAGTTAAAAATTACATGGGCAATTATCCTATTTGGTTAACAAAATCGACTACATATTACTCTTGAACTGCTTCGCAAAGTCGGCCACATGTGTACTTTTACACGTGTTTTCTGCGATTTGAAGCAATTTGCACTATCCACTTAAACACTCACTTCACACACACACACACACACACACACGCACATACACACTTTATATATATATATATATATATATCACACTGACCAATGCTGAAACATTCCAGCGGAGTTCAAAACGTAAATAACAAAAAGTGCTAAATACGGAAAGAAGGGTTAAGGGTTGTATATATATATATATATATATATATTCATACTGTATAAACATACACCCGCTCCAATGTCCTTCCTCCATCCCCAAGGAGGCAATAACCTCCCTCCTGAGCAAGTGCTTCCTGGTGAGCTGTTGTCATAGTAACTTGTGGGCCGGTCGACATGACAACCCCACCATCGTCCAGAGATAGATGATAGGCCATGCAGCCAAGGGGAGGGGGGGTAAAGACATACACCCCGTTAATTTGCTTTGCCTGATTCTGTTTCAAAACGCCCCGTACCCCCGAAGGGCGACGTTATTTCAGCATCAGCCTGTTTTACATTTATACAAGTATTTCTTAAACGTCAGCCTCTGGGCTTATCGGCCCCTTCGTACGTGGACACTATTGAAAGATAAGCACATTTCTAAACATTTCGTAAGGATATGGTGGGAGTCTACAAGTGCAACTGCTTTAGATAATCCCTTCTAATAAGTGTTTTTAATAATGCATTGCTCTCCTTCGCATGTTTTGCTTTGAAATGTAAAATGTGTGTGTCAGTGACACAGGGGTGGACAATTCCCATTTTTTTTTCGATTACCGGTAAGTTTCTTGTATATTAATAAAATGGGAAATTCTGGAAACATCCCAATTTAAATGTTTCCATGGGAATGAATTAGCAATTAATATTAATTAAATGGAAAGGTACCATACTAATGCATAAATATAAACAGTTTGTGTTGTTGCAAGTAGACATCCGAGTAATTAAAGATCGTGACATTTCAACAGATTTATTTCCAAGTAGAACTTTATTTACCAAGTTTTAAATATTGAATTGAAATATCAATGATTTCATTGAAGAACAAACACTTGAATTTAGAGTTGACTGTGACTCATTCCAACCCAAAAATACCAAGAAAGTCTTGTTCAAAATATTCCTTCTCCCCCCCAAAAAAACATCCCATTCAACACGCAAATAAAAAAGCAAAATAAAATCTAGTTAGTATTATGCAAAAACCTTCAGTTTTGTAAATTCCTGCTTTCTTCCCAGACATTCCAATAGAAAGTTTCCACATCCGAAAATTCCCATTTTTCCAAGCCTTGACATTATTCCTTTCTAAACCCAATAGTTAGCATGAACTTACCTGATCAAGGTGCATTGGTACGTACACATCCATCACTGTGAGGCCACAACACCAAAACAAATTCCATCAACTGTTTGTAAAGTTCTCCTTTTCTTCTCTTTTCTTTCCTTTTTTCTTTTTTTTTTTTTTTTTTTACAACATGTCTATATTATAGTGCAGCACAATAGTCGATTGCTGAGCACGTCTGCCTCACAATGCAGAGGTGCAAGGTTCGATTCCGGCTCCGGCCTTCCTGTGTGGAGTATGCACATTCTCCCCGTGCCTGCGTGGGTTTCCTCCCGCATTCCCAAAACATGCATGGCAGGTTAATGGAAAATTTTCCCTCACTCAAAATATATATAGATATTTGAAAGGCGTTTTTCCCTGCTTGCTCATGCAGTGTTCAGCTATTTTCTTAATGTGGCAGGATTGTGGTTCTAGCCCTGCTCCATCTACAAAGTGCCCTGAGGTGACTTTGGTGATGATCGGCACTATGTAATGAAATTGACTCGATTTGACTCCTTTTTATGCCATGGCAGAAGATGGTCAGTTAGAAACTCCACATTATGCACTAAAGGTCATTTTGACACTTTCAGGGACCTTAAAGGGGCCACCATCTCACTGCCCATGATTCCAACCCAATATTCCAGAAAAATACTGCATCCGGAAACAGGATATATATCATTATCAGGATATAACATTTGGTCCATATCCACTGCACTGTACAGAAGCATCTTTTGTATTATCATGGAACAATAATGGGAAAAATAGTGTGAGACGTCATTTAGATTATTTCATTCCTCGCCCAATTATATTGATAAGAGATTGGTAAGTAATCAGACTGATAGACAGAATTGATCATCAAAATAGCTAAATTCTTATCAATTCCCACCCCCTAGTGATGTCACAACCTTATTGGGACATGTTGGCCTTCCATGTGGACCATCCAAAGTAGCAGTCATTCAAACATCAGTAAATAACTGCTTGTAAACAAGTCCCTTGTGTATTTCTGAACTCACTGCAAATGCTTTTTCAATAAGGTTGAGGTCAAGCCACGATGGTGGCCACATCATGGACTTTTTTTTTACTATCTTTGCCAGAAAGTAGACTACGCGTCAAAGTCAAACATATTCAGTCCCAACATCAGTACCAGAATGATACTATCCATCCATCCACAGGGTCACGGGGAGTTGCTGGAGCCTATTCCAGCTGACTTCGGATAGAAGGCAGACTACACCCTGAACTGGTCTCCAGTCAGTCGGAGGGCATATATAGAGACAAATGACCATTCACACCCACATTCACACCGTCACCGAGTGGAAACTGATCCTACGCTGCCGGCACACAAGTCCGGCGTGTGTACCACTACACCATCAGCGACACAGGATGATGCCAGAAAGATCAATTATGCAGCCAACCTTGGAGCCATAGATGTGGAAGGTCTGACCCCGTCCATAATGATTCTCTGTTCATATACTCTCTTATGGTGCTTTTTCATTCGCCCTGTTCCACACGGAGACGGCCTTGCTTGGCAATGGTTGGTCCCTTTTCCATTAGCCTTTTTCGGGGCCGAGCGGTTACAATGGAACCGCTTTTCAGAGCCATCTCAGACGTGGTTCTAAAGTGCCGGCCATCTGGGGTCGAGCGAGGCCGTGTCACCACTCTTATCTGATTGGCTGACAGTGATGCAGCCAGGAAGTCTGCTGTACATGGCCATTTCCTGGTTTTAGACATGGCGCCGGGGGCTGTCGCCAAACTCGTAAAAATACAGTATATACTATAAACATAATAGTGTTTGAACACTGAACCATATTTACAATTTCAAATGTACTAGTGGATGCATATTGGATGACGTGTCTTGACTCGGATACGTGGACAAATGAATGAGAGTGAGCTCGCCATTCAGAATGAATGAGCGCGTGCCTCTCGCAAAATCACTATCGCACTATTTAATTCATGGTACATATGAAATTGTAAATATGGCTCAATGTTGTTGTAGGACAAAAAATATGTGCGCTGCATACACTGTATTTTTGTTTTGACGGCTGCTGACTGTCTCGCCGTCTTAAACCCGGAAATTGATTTTTCGTCTACATGTGAAAGCTTTTGTGCATTTAATGGGGTGCACTTTGTGACGGTGCCACATCATGAAATGACAATTTTTTAAATTGTAGTTTATGTCACCTCTCAAGGGACTACCAATGTAAATTAGATGCATGATAACTTCACATTACACAGGTATAGTGCCAGGTTCATTAACGTGCATTGTGCCTTTCAAATTAAAAAAAATATTTAAAAAGGAAAAAAATGGTCAAAGTGTGCAATAGGTGCAAATAGATCAGAAAAGATGCAACATGTTCAACTAGCTAAGGAAGGTCACAGCGAGAAAACAGTCCAGCTCACGTCACTATTTCATGTTATGCCAGAGGTATAAATATAATATCTCTATCATCGAGTTTGTGGAAGGTGTTTTCTCACAGATATGTATAAAATCTTTGATTGGATTGTCTTTGAGTAAGTAAGTTAGGGAAAAAAATGGCTTCCCCACTTGCTAATGTCAGCTCTACAGCGCACCATCCATTTCAGCATCAAAGGAGCATTAATTCGAGCAACAGTAAAGTCAATTCATTAGGCAATGATCATGTTAACTATGTGCAAATTTCAATGTTGTCTATTTTTGAATCAACTTACCTGCTGAAATGTAAAGTCAAGCCAGCCTTCTGTCTACCTTTTAAGCATTTGCTCTTTTGAAACATTTCTTTCAACTGACCCTTAACGTGTCCAAATTGCAGCGGGAAAGAAGATGGTGAAAATCATTATTCAAGCAATTTATTTTGTTTTCTCTATCACAATTCATTCAACATGTCCGAGATGGATATTTAGACATTTATAAAGACAGGAGAAATTTCTCCTGTCTGAAAAAAATGCATGCAGAAAAACAAAAATTCTAATGTTTATTTTGACTTACTTGCTATAAATGTATAATAATTTTGAATGCGGTGTACAATATTTGGATTATTTGATGGAGCTCTGGCATTGGATCTCATTATATTGTGCGAGCGGTCATAATGTTGTGGCTGGACGGTGAATACACATTCATATACTTTGCCATACACAGAACATAAAATATATGTAGATACAAATACATCGATATGAATATACAGTGGGCTGTGTTGAAGTAATGTATTATGTTATAGGAAAAGCAAGGTTTGTATCAGGTACTTCATTTTATGACATCAACAAAACATACATATATAAAAATAAATTGGACATTACACTGCTGTTTTTCTTTGACATGGTATTTATACCATGAATGGTTACATTTTATAGTCATGTTTTTCCCCCCTCTGGCCTTCTTTAATTCAGATGCACATAAGTATATGTCCACTGGCCACCTTCTTAAGTATGTGCACAATCCACCACTAGTGCTGCATATAATAATGCTTAGTTATGATTCAGGTGTTAATTATTAGAATGTGTTTATTTATGGTTTTAGCTTGCCACAGTTTACAAGTGCATCATTCTGAGAGGTGTTTTAAAATGTTGAATGTAAAAGCCACATATCGCTAAATAATAAACATGTTGTTAAATTAAATGAATGATGGTGTTACGTCGTTATCCATACAAATATTGTAGTTTTCGTATTCTGATACAGTGATACTATAAAGTTGTCATATTATGCAGGTATACCTAACATTGTAACTTTTCATGTGGCCTCTCGATTTGTGCAGACCTTTTCTATTTTATTTTGGCTATGCCCCAACGATGTGTCTGCTTCATTTCATTTTTGTTGCCTCCCGCCTCTGACAGATGTACTTTCCCCTTGGGGATCAATAAAGTGTATCGTCTCATTTCATCTCATCTCATCTCATCACCTCGGCTATGGTCTCCTTCGGGGGGACATTAATAATATCAGCGACGGATGCAGATGAGTGTGCCTCAATACAATGTTTGGATCCAATCACATGGGCCATAAATAGAGTGAATTATAGCTAGTGATAGAGTGATGGATGCATGATAGATGCATAGATACATATATAGATACAGTACGTATATACAGAGAGATACAGTACCATCCATCCATCCGTTATCTGAACTGCTTATTCTCACGAGGGTTGTGGGCGTGCTGGAGCCTATCCCAGCTTTCTTCGGGCAGTAGGAGGGGGGGACACCCTGAATTGGTTGCCGGCCAATCGCAAGGCACACTCAAACAGTATACTGTATGAATAATTCAATCTACCACCGTTGGTTTGAACTTTAGACAACACCTCGCTGCTGTAAATGATTGTTTTTAAAGAAATGATTTGGGTGCGGGAGTGGGGGCGGCGGGTATACGTTAGTGTTATCTTGCGTTCTGGGTGAGTTTTGCCTGTACCTGTATTTGTATTGCTTCTCCTCCCCCTGCTGGCATGAAAGGTTATTTCATGATTTTCGGTTCAATTCCAGACTTTGCTGTGATAGGTGGAATTAGTCACCTGACACAGACAGGTCATAGTACACAGTGTGATAAAAAAAAAAAAAAAAAAAAAAAACAGCTTCTCAATAGCTCGGCATTCGCTTCTTTTTGCGATGGGTCAAGGATATGGCATCTAGTTTGTGTTGCACGTTCCACAGTCTATCTAGTGGTTAGTAGCGTCACCTAGTGGATAAAATAAATCACTACAGGCTATCTGTATAAACTCGCTTTGGTCGTTGTGTCGTGAGGACACACCGCATGAGTCATTAATAGTTCTGTTTACATAACCACCTGATAAAACAGTAACTGACAGAAAAGTGTGACTGAAAAACATTCACGTTGTGTTACACGACTTCGTCTGAATACAAAATATTTGAAGATAGGCGGTACAGTGATACCTCGGTTTACGAATGCTTCCACTTCCGAACTTTTCGCCTCACAAACATTAAATTCGCGAGCATATAGTCTCGGTGGACGAACTAGTTTTCGGCGGACGAACCCACCACGCGATCGAGCAGTGCCACGGTGGCGGCCACTAGAAGCTGACGCACGCTCTTCGGCGTCCCAGTTCGTCACCCCCTTTCTTCGAGTGAGGACGTGATTTGTTTGAGCGACATTTTGGACCATATTGAGTGCACGTTTGCGATTATGGGACCGAAAAAGACCCCACCACAGGTTTGTGTTAAGCCGAAGAAGACGAAAATTACGATCGAGCAGAAAAAGGACATGATCGAAAAACACGAACGAGGTGTGCGTTTGCGTGACTTAGCATCACAGTATCAATTAGCTAAGTCTACCATTGCTTCCATCCTTAAGAACAAGGGAGCTATTAAGGGTGCGTGTGTGGCTAAGGGTGTTTCTGTGTTGTCTAAGCAACGGTCTCAGGCAATAGAAGAGGTTGAAAAACTTCTGTTAATTTGGATAAATGAAAAGCAGCTAGCAGGGGACAGTGTGAGTGAGGGTATTATCGCCGAGAAAGCACGGCAACTTCACTCGGATATCATCAAGAGGCACCCTGGAAGTTCGTCATCCATTAACCCATTAAATACCGTCACAAAGGAAAATAAAATGACTTTATTATACAGTACAGTGTGTACAGTGTTTCTTTAATTACAATACAATTGCACATTCATTATACATAAAATAAGGTATATTTTTGTGCAGTTTTAAGGCTTATTTAGTCGAAAATTATTTTTTATGTGGACCTAGGAACGGATTATTCTCATTTTAATGGTTTCTTATGGGAAAAAAATGTTCGGAATAAGAACTTTTCGCCTTACACACACTTTCTCGGAACCAATTATGTTCGTAAACTGAGGTATCACTGTACTTGTATCCGGCTATGGATTTTTGATTGGCTGAGCAAAAGTTTGGTTGCGAAGCACGATTGCTCTGGAAACTTAAAAAGGACGAAGAGAAAAATATTGTCACATTTACTTTCTAAGTTTGTCGACAGGACAAATCTCAATTCAATATACCCAGAAAGGAAGGCATTAAAATACCAAAGTGCTTTTCTTTTACAGCTGATATTTCGTAACATTTTTACTATCTTCTCAAAATGCTATTTAGGTCAATTCAAATCAAGATGAGTTATTTTAATCCTTTTTGACATTCTATAATTATTTACTGGCAAATATGCCTGCTAATTTTTAAAGATGTACATAGACATTATCAAACGTTCCTTCCAGTAGCCTTAATAGCCTGAAATTTAGGATTTACTCAACTCAACTCAACTGTATTTATAGAGCACTTTAAAACCATAGCCATCGCTGTATACATAGTGCTGTACATGGAGCAACTATATATACAACAATAAAACAATAAATCAATAACAAAGACGGTAAAAAGCACCAAACAGTAAAACTAAGATCAAGTCTGGTTTAATTGAATTAATAGCTTTAATTCTAGGCTTCATTATAATCCATGACATTTATGTTCATTATATTTAATATGAACTGATGACAGAAGAAAACAGACTGTAATTCAAGTTTAGAAAACAATTTTTATATTAACGGGGAATTCACTTTGTCTGATTCTTCAGATCTAAATAATTAATCAATGAAAAATGAAATGAATAAAAGTGAGTTTAAAAAAATAAATCATGAAAAGCTATACCTCTTCTTAAAAAGGTGACACCATTACATTTAACAAGAATGAACTTGAGAAAAAACATACTACAATGAAGATAAAAACAAATAATATTAAACCCATACAGAATGCACAGTACTGTATTACACACGCAATATTTTATGAAGGGTACAAAAACTGTTGCTGCTGGTGTAGTGGCTCACCTGACTTGTGAATGGGCAGTGTGGGCTGTAAATGTTTCTTCATCCCTATACATGCCCTGCGACTGACTTTTGACCACTTCAGGGTGTACTGTCGTCCACCTGACGACCGAAGTCACCTGAGATAGGCTCCAGCACCCCCTGGCGACCCTGTTCAGGATAAGTGTCCTAATTTTGATTACAAAGGATAGTCATCAATTTCTCATCTGTTCGTGTCCCATAGGAAAACCCCCGTTTCAAAGCAAAAAGGAGACTCTATATCAATGTGTAATTTCGTCCACTAGGCGTCACTACATAAACACATTACACCCAGTACAGGTTATTCCTCTCTGGAGGCATCAAAACAAAACAAAGGACTACTGTACTGTCCACTTGTGAAGCCGTTGTGTTTGAAGTTTTACACGAATTACCCTTTCTATTTATGGCGATTTGGCCTTCAAAGAATATTTACAAGTGGGTCAAGGAAATCTTTCTAATTGGGGATAAACTCTGCAAATGTTCTTACTTCATGGATGGATGAATAAATATATAAATATATAAATAAATCAGACATTCTCGAGAGATATATTTTCTGAATGTACAATAAACGATGTGGAAAAAAATACAATGGATTATTTTGTTGTAAATGTTTATTTTAAACAGAGGTGCTGACATTATGGAAGTTTGTATCTTAAATTTGATTGCCTTAGGACATTTGATCACCAATTTATTACCAATGCGGCTTTAAACATTGCGGAAATTAAATGCGTGCAACATTGTTGCAATGACAAACATTTGTCCCCGTTTTCTACCTCCTCCGCAGAAAAGTACCACAGAACATATCACTTGACCAGCTTTTTTTAAGGCATGTTATTCACTCGATGTGAGGCCAACAATATTGATGAAAGGAAAACACATTTTGGTTACATCCGTATTTGTTGTAAGTCGGTTTTTAATACATCAAATGTATCTCGCCACTCTCTCCGCCCCAGTCTTCAATTATTCTTGAAGGCACTTTGCACAATTTTGCTACAAACAGTCAAACTTCTTACCCAACGCTACATCTCGACTCCAGAGCAAACTAGTGCTAATTGCAAATGCACAAAGTGCACCCAAGTGGCCCGTTGGCTACAAACGGATCAAGAACTGTTCCTGCATATACGTCACCATATAGGAGAGACCCTTCGTTTGTGGGTGGGTGTGTGTGTGTGTGTGTGTGTGTGTGTGTGTGTGTGTGTGTGTGTGTGGATGTGTCACAACTTGTCATTTACATTCAAAACGGTAATACATTGAAAGCAGACATGGTGTCAAAAGATAATCCTCAAGGTGGGAAGCGGCACAAGGAGGAAATCCAGCTATATTGCTCAGTTGTAACTTCGCTTTCCAGTTCGTTATTCAACATCTATACGCCTGTGAGTTTACACGACGGAACTCATGGTTGTACAGTACTTGCTGACAATGTAGGCAGTTAACACTAAAAATGCTGCATAAACACCCCTAGCCACTAATGAGCTAGCTCCTCAAAATCAGACAGCTGCTTCATTTGCTCCACTTGCATAGAATGTCTTCTCACAAGCTTCTTCTTGCACTTCAGCCCACCCCTCTTTGGTGTGTTTGGTGCTACTGGCGCTAAGCATCGAATGCCGCCGGCCAAAGGCGAGGATGGCTTGCTACTGGCACCAACGTCAGGAATGTAAGGGTTGGGGTTGACATTGAGAGGGGGCAGCTGGCCCGGCCTGGTGTGGCAGATGTGATCGAGAAGAAGGGTGCCAGAGCCTCTCCTCTCCAAGAGCCCCGGCGGACGCCAGCGGATGGTGCACGGTGAGGATGTACTGGCGTTGCTGTCTAGGGACTCTCTGGAGCTGGTCAACAAGGCCAGAGGGGAGGTGTTCAGTTTCCTTCGCTCCAGTGGCACCTTTGGGGAGTCCAGCATGACAGAGTCGGAGTAGAGCTGGGAGTCTGAGTCATAGTGGTCATTCCCGAGTCTCCTCTTGTGCATGGTGTCTCTGAGAGCGGGGTGCCCAACGCTGGCGCCCTCCTGCTCGGTCGGCACGGTGCTGCGTCGTGCCAAAGGCTGGTGCGTGCCCAGCGATCTTTCATAGGCTGCTTTAGTGGTCGGGGGAACCGACAGCGAGGTTGTCATTTTGCAGCCTTGCTCGCCCACCGGCGGGAAAGTGCTTTCTTTGCCATCCATGCTGTTCTGCCGAGACAAAGTGGCCCTTTTGCTCAGGGTCAGGCCGTTCAAACCTGCCACCATGTCCTCATCCGAGCTGGCCTTCTTGCTTTCGTTGTGGCTGTTCGCCCGTTCGGCCAGCACGGAGGGCGCTATCAGCCCCCACGGCTCCGACTGCAGACGCTTCAGCTGAGGTAAACGCGCTCGCTTGTGGCCGGTCGGCCGCCGTGTGGGCGACGTGGGCCCATTGGCCAGTTTGTTTGCCGAGCAGGATGTTTTCAGCTTAGTCTGGAAGCTGAAGACGGAATTTTGTTGCTCTTGCTCAATCATTGGAGATGCAGTGATGTCGATGTCAGAAGGTGAGGTGCAGTATGCCGGGGAGGACTTTTCAACCAGCTCTGGAGACGGAGGAACATTTAGGTACTGTTTGGTGGTTTTGGTGCCAGATGGTGACTTATCGGTGGTGATAATGATAACCTCTTTGCCTTTGGCCTTGCAAGCATCCAGAAGCAACTTGAGTGTTTGCTTTTCATCTGCGTTGATGGCATAAACCAGTGCAGAGGCTCCCCCCCTGTCCTCCAGGCTGGGATCAGCCCCGTTGCTCAGTAGATGGGTCACTACTTCATGTCCCGCCTTGTGGATGCAGGCGTGCATCAGGGCGGTCCGGCCTCCTTTGTCTTGTATGTTTGGGTCAGCTTGGTTGTCCAGCAAATATTTGACTAGCTTAGACTTGCTGACGCTTTGCTGGTCGCTGTGCGTCGACATACAGGCCACCATGAGAGGCGTCTCGCCGCGTTCATTGCTCTCATTGATGTACGCGCCGCCCTCCAGGAGGAGTCTGGTGAGCCTCAAGCGTCGGAGCCACACCGCTTTCAGGAGCGAGTTCCCATCCGTGCGCAGCTCCAGAATGTCAGCCATCGCTCAGATTTTCCCCGTGTGGACTTTACAGCTTTTTTGGGAGTTGGGGGAGGGGTGAAACACACGAAATATAAAATAATATAATAATATGAACATTAAAAAAAGTGTTGTTCTGAAGAAACACCAGCAGATGGCAGTCTGTCACAGTATTACGACGATGAAAGACGACGGACGATCCAAAACACAAATGCAGCCAATTTCAAAGTGTGAACTTGGTTCTTTTGGTTGTGTCTCTCCATTGGGGCGGTATCGATAAGACCCACGAACGTAATGATGATGCCACCTTATCTGATTCTATCACTATAACAGTATAACAGTAAAATATTAAATCATAAAAAAAAAATCATCAAATCAAATAAGAATGCTTCTGTTTGTAGTTGGCAACAAAACCTACGCGCTCCATCCCATCAGGCATCTGTTTATAGAGCTAATCTTGTGTTATTAACCAATGAGTGGTTATTGCCTGGTGGAATATGAAGGAGTTTTCATTTAGATGTTGATGACACGCCCAATGGTAAATTAGTTACTTTGCCTATGTTAACACTCAATTTCTCAAGATAATACAGTAGTAGATTGCTCTTACCTGGTCAGAAGACAAGATTCCCATGCTCTTAAGTAGCCTCGCTGCGTCACGGCAGGATGAAAAATGAGGAGATAATGGCTCGATTCAAAACAGAAAGTTCACGGAGGATTATTTTTTTCTGCCTATTTGTGAGCCATCCACACCCCGCCTCGGTTACAGCCGGGGCGCCGAGTGTCGGTGGTGATAAAGTAGGACGCACATGAGCGCACCTGATCGTGGCTTTTTTTTTTTTTTTGTTGTTGTTGTTCTCAGACGCGTGAGTCCTGACGAGGAGGATGCTTTGGATTCTTCTCGGTGCGCACTCATGGAGCGCAACCTGGAGACGCTGCGGGTTATAAATAACTTACTTTCTTTGCCTGTTGAATGAAACGTGTGCGCTCTTGACGTCAGAGCGACCCCAAAATAAACGTGCGTCTGACGAGAACCTCTGTGCGCGCACGTGCGCGCGCGCGCGCGCGCACACACACACACACACACACACACACACGCACGCGCAGATGTAGTGTTGACATGGAAATGCTCAGTGCGAGCATTTTATTCTGTAGTGAGAAAGAGTAAGGAGATTTGTAAATGAAAGAATGGATGATATAGTTTACAAAATAAATTAGGTTCTGACCAAAAATCATTTCGTGACATATCATTCTTTTGAATGCGTGTGCGTGCGTGCGTGGATGCGTGTGTGTGTGTGTGTGTGTGTGTGTGTGTGTGTGTGTGTGTGTGTGTGTGTGTGTGTGTGTGTGTTGTGTGTGTGCGTGTGTGTGTGTGTGTGTGTGTGTGTGTGCGCGCGTGTGCGTGTGCGTGTGCGCGCGCGCGCTCCCGCGTGTCAGCTACGTTTAAATATAGCAGCATTCTGGCTCTATACAGTCTTTCTTTAACAACACTTAGAGGCTCTCGTTCTCATCAGTACAATGGAATAATCAAACGCTTCAATGCGGTTAGTGCAGTATAATGGAGCCCCTTAAAGGACATGGTGCCATTTTTAGTAACTTATAGTTTCAGAGACACCACTCACCATCACTGTAGGCAGAATAACCGGTCATTAATTTGTCGATAATAATGAACCATCTTAAATATAAAGAGTCATTCAATTTCCTTCTTGTTTAGAGTAGATTTAAATCATTTGTAATTTATGTGCAATGATCTGATTATTATTGTTTAGATTACGTTTAGTTGTTCCTGTTGCGTCTTGTGTGTCTTTTGCATGTCTTGCTCGTTAGGTTTTGTTTCCGCCTGTTCTTGTCAGCAGCACGTTCCCTTGTGGAAACTAATCAACTCCCTCCAAATTCAACCGCGTGTGTCTTGTGTTTCTCGTTGTCTCGTCAGTTTGCTTTTATTTAGTTCCCTGGTTTATATCAGTCTTTGTCAATTCATTGTTTGGTTGCTTCTGTTTTTGTCTGGTCTTGTTCCCAGTTATGGTGAGTCTGATCCCAGTTAGGCTACTCTGTAGCTTGTTTTTTGGACTTCTGTTAATTGAGTGGTTCTGATTCTATGTGTCTTATTTGCTTATTTTTATTAAAATTATTTTGAAATAAGTACTTTTTATCACTTTGTCTTTTTGAGTCCACCTGCAGTTGGGTCCATCTTGTTTGCAACCACAACCATGAAAACCCTCAATTCATAACATGCTGCTCTTGCATTTACTTTGACTTAAATCACGAAGGGAGGGAAGAAAGTAAGTAATGTAGAGTGGATCCCGCAGTCCAGAACCCGCGGATTCAACTCATCGCTGATTTTTGTTCAATATTTTAAAAATATTTTAAAAATACTTTGTACTTATATATATTAATATATTTGTTTGTTTGTTTCTGGAGAGCCAAATTAAAATTTTGCCAAAAACACTGATTGGATGTTTTCCAATATATATATATATATATATATATAGTGGGGTGGAATATTTATTTATTTATTTTAATTACATTTACAATGAGGTCAATTAGGGTGCCTTAGTCCTTATCCCTGTAATAGCCAGGGTCAATGCTATACAGATTTTTTTGGGGGTGGTGGGGGGGGGGGGGTTGCATTTCCAAGCAGGAGTGCTGCCTGTGATTTTGTGTTTAAAAACAATTTGGACCCTTATAATCACAATCACTCTCCCTCCTTATAGCACTCCTGTTTCCAAGTATTTAAAGGTTTTATTTATTTAAGACATTTACTCGGCCAACATCCAATTAATTGGCGACTAGTCCATCCAAGGTGTATCCTGCCTCTCTTCCAAAGTTGATAATGGATGAATAATTCTCTTTGCCTAAGCGCTATTATTACAGTCTTGCATCCTGAATGCACCCATAACACCGGCCATGAACCAAATGAAGTTCCCATCAATCAACATTTACCACTTGATGATCACTGGAACAAGTGAAAAATATTTTACGCCGTATGTGTTTACTGCACCATTAAAGAGGCCAAAACTTGTAGCAGCCATCACAGCCATAGAGCCTAATAGGGACATTTCTATTTTTAGGTTGCTATGAGACAGCTTAGAAGCAGTTTCTAATGAGAACAGTGATGTTCTCAGCCCCTCCGAGGAACAGGTAAATCAGACACATTCCACCAGGACTGCAAGCCTTTCATGGCATTTGCTTTTTTCTTTTTTTTTTTTTTTTTTTTTTTGGAGGGGGGGCGGGGGGGGGGGATAGACACTACCTCGCCAGCACGTATCCCTACTGGTAAAAGGTAACCACTACCGTGTTTAATAATTAGTCTTCTGACCTCTAGTCTTTTCCCATGATAGCAGAACTAATCACTTTATTCGACGTCCAAACACTTGGTGGCTTAGGTGGCCTAGTTGTGAACGAAGGAAATGATTTCTCACCTGTGATTGCACTTCTCAGTTCTTGGGAACAAGATGTTTCTTGAAAAAACACCAACGTGTGTGTCCTTTGGATGCACATCAGTCAGTGGAAACACCATTTTATTTTCTTGGTGGGAATTTGTTCATTTAAAGGGATAATTGTTCAAGATAATCTTCTGATAACTGATCATTTCAAGCTTTGAAAGGTGGGTAAAAATACTCAACTTAGATCCATATGTCATAATTTGCCATGAAACAGAAAGTAGCCTGCGACTGTAGAATCAAGAATGATATGACCACGTGTTCTTTTAGAATAGACCGACATTTTCAGAAAGTGGTGCGCCTACCGATGGACACAAATCTTTTCTGTTGATGGTTCAAACTTGGCTTTGCCAGGTGCAATTGTGGTTATTTTGATTCACCACCAAAAGCACAAAGGCTTGATGACTTGTTGTGATGGCACGCCTTTTACATGTGTGCACTGAGGCAGTGAAAAAGCCATGTCATGCCATGGTAACTAAGGATAAGCTGAGCAGATCTCGCCGCATTGGACACGTTGATGAGCAAGGGAGCAGCAAGTGGCCTCGGCAGTCATTACCCAAAGCGTGATCTTTGGCCCACATATGCTTTCGCCTGTATACTAAAAGGGGGAAAAAATAAAGAAAGAAAGCAGTGGGAATAAGTGATGTCACCTCCCGGGAGCAGTTTCCATTTTCAGATATCTTACATCGCAGCTGCTGCTCTTCTCCTCATCGTTTCTAAATATAACTTCCATCTTTACTCCGGATTGAGACATTGTTGAGCTCAACAGGCTACAAGTCTCATCCCAGACTGTTTGTGGAGAGAAGAAAGAAAAAGTTACAGGTAGTTTCACAACAACAATGCCTCACACAACCAGCAACAGTGAATTTCTTGTCTCCATTCCAACAGAAAATCAGAAGTCACGAGCATATCTGCAGTGGCTAGCTACCTAAGCTAAATTCCTGCTTTCACAGATTCAGGTGAAGACAGAGGGGGGGGCGACTAAAACAATGACATCCAACCTTTTCAGAAAGGGTGACTATTTTTAGACCTTAACCTTTGCATTGCCACTCTATTTTCTCAAATACAGCTTTGGGAATGAATTTAGCAACGCTGGAGTTTTGGAATTTGAGCGCTACCTTGGTAGTAGTAAAGAATAGAATAAAACACAAATGATCTATTTTATTCAAGTATAAATTTTGTAAATAAAAAGTGATTTTATTTTCCAATTCTTTTCTTTCCACTGTATGAATGTATGATATTATATTGTATTTTAGGGTAACAAAAGAATAAACACACCACTCACAGGACAAAAGAATCGATACATCAATAGACAATGATATGCTGCATCCCTGTATTGATACAGTCTTCTTCTTTGTTTGGGTTTGGATTTTGCAGTTGTATGAGGATCCAAACCCACCATATTTCTGGGCATGTGTTTCCCAGCCAATTGACCAGATTCTCTTCCACAGTTGGCAGACCACGAGCCCCATTAGGATGACAATAAATGGGGCAAGATGTTGACACGTGGTCTGCAGTATGCTCCTCTGCATCACACTCACATGCCGCAGTAGAAGTCAAACCGCACGTGTGTATTGTTCCACAGATGAGGCCAATGCAATTTCAAAAACGGTTAAGCCTTACCCAAGTGGGCCCGGAAAAGCATCGAAACAGTATTTGATGCAGATGTAGCATCATGAAAAAGACTTTTCCCAGCAAACACAACCTAGAGCTGAGGCTGCTGCAGAAACACGGCAACAGACCAGTTACATGTCGTTGTCTGTCTGATCTTTGAAGTTATTGCAAGCAAGAAACATCACAGGTACCAAAATGTTGAAAATATGTAAACAGCATTGTTACTTTATATATTGAAGACAGGGCGGCTTGGCGATCCAGTGGTTAGCGTGTCGACCTCACAGTGCAGAGGTACCGGGTTCAATTCCAGCTCCGGCCTCCCTGTGTGGAGTTAGCATGTTCTCCACGGACCTGCGTGTTTTTTCTCCGGGTATTCCGGTTTCCTCCCACATTCCAAAAACATGCATGGCAGGCTGATTGAACACTCCAAATTGTCCCTAGGTGTGAGTGTGAGTGCGAATGGTTGTTTGTTTCTGTGTACCCTGTTATTGGCTGGCAACCAGTTCAGGGTGTCCCCCGCCTACTGCCCGATGACATCTGGGATAGGCTCCAGCACCTCCCGCGACCTTTGTGAGGATAAAGCGGGCCAGAAAATGGATGGATGGATGGATATTTAAGACAAAGATTACAACACTACACGTATTTACTTAAATCTTTAATGATAAAACCTTATATAGGAATAAACATGCATCAAAATTGCCTTCCGAGACAGGCAAAGAGGCTTGTGTTGTGGTGTCGAAGATGGGCTCTAGTTGACTCGTCCGCTGGAGGCACTAACGGTGTAGTTGAGGTTTTTAGATTGGAGAAAAACATGCTGATGGGTTACGCTATGACGGTCACCTTGTCTTCTTATTAGTTGAAAAAAAAATTTTATTGACCTGATTTGACCGGATAGTTTTGTCTGTCATTTCAGCCTTCACCTGAACTGTCAAAAGTGTCTGATATATATATATATATATTTTTTAAATATTTGCAATACAAACGATTAAACCCCCCGCCACTCCCCCAAAAAACAATAACATAGGAGCTGTGCGGTGGTCGACTGGTTAGGACGTCCACCTCATAGTGCAGAGGTCACAGGTTTTTCTGAGCCCCGGCCTCATCGATCACTCTAAATTGTCCGTAGGTGTGATTTTGAATGGTTGTTTGTCTAAGTGTGCCCTGCAATTGGGTGGCATCAGTTCAGGGTGTACCCTCCTGACTGCCCCAAGTCACCTGGGATCAGATCCAGCACACCCGCAACTCGAGTGAGAATAAAACGGTTCAGATAATGGATGGATGCAAAAAATATATAGTACAATCCACAAATATAAATCGCAAAAAAACAAAATGTATTTACTACATGACAACGTTCTTACGCTACACATCATTCGTAACTTGAAAATGTTAGGACCATCATAAGCTGAAGACGTAAATATTTCAAGAAAGGAAGCAAGTCGAACTTGTGGTACTGACGGCTTCTCAGGAATAAAAGAATACTATTTATGGGAATCTGAAGACTTGACACATCTCATTCACTCTATTATGGAACTGATGTGAATCATTCAACCTACACCGGTAAAATAGAAGGGGGGGGGGGACAAGCTTTTTATAACCCATTCACTCCAATGGGGGGGAAAAAAACTGCATTTGTATCTCCACACAGAGGAGGTGGATGTTCCAGAGCTTTCGGACCCGTTTGTGTGCTCCTTCCTCGCTGCGTCTTGCCTCTTTCGAGAGTGGCGTTGACATTCTCATGGCATTTGGTGCCTGTGCGATTGTATCAAGCCAACGTGTGGGCTGCTGCGGCGTCGAACTGGCACGAACCTTTGCTGCAGCTTTGTTCCGGACTGCGCCATGCCTCGCTCCTTCTGTATACGGTCTAAGAGCTTCTTTCAAATGGAGCTCCCTGCTTCATGCTAACACGGTTTACTTCTTTCTCCTCCGCTCTTTGGGAACACATTGACACACAAGTGTCAAATGGTTTATTGTCGTTCTTGCTTTTTATTTTGTTGTCACACTGCAAACACCTGACAAGAGGCGAGTATTGTTCGAAGACATTATACAGTCAAGCGTTTTCCCCGGTGATCATTGTGTGTGTCGGCTGTATCCAAGGAGATTTGTGCATATCTATTAAGGAGCTTATTACTCCTTTTGCAGGGTAGTGTTTGTTTTCAGCTCAGAGGGACAGGTTACCGATTCACATGCGAATGCCAACGACTAGAAGAAATGGCGCCGCATGATAAATAAACAAGCAGTCAAGTAAGGATCGGTAGCACGACTCCCGAGTTACAATTACAAATGAAGCTTTTTTCTCCTAATAACTACGGATAGATGCACTAATCCCACTTTTTTGCAGATCGAGTACAAATCGTTACATTAAGTATTTGCCGACGCGGACAACCAAGACTTGATGAAAACGTGTCTAGTGTTGTTCTAAAACACAAACTTTTATTAAAAATGGAGATGCTTTTGTTTGAACACGCAAGTTAAGGGGCAACTGTCTGTGTAATGACGCAATAAAGTTGGAGCTAATAAAACTCAGCTTTAATTACGACTGTCATTGAGGTATTACCGGTAATGTAATTACTATATTCTTTGCAGTCGTGTACAATAGTACTGCTTCATTCTGAGAGCTATTTTTAATATTTTATCTTCTTTATCTTACATGTATACCTCACCAAGTGTCTATTGAGCGTTGATATATTCTGTAATGATCTGCAATTGCTCCTCCAGCATTCACTGAGTGCATAGGCAGTGGATATTTGGCCTGAAATAGATTTTTTGGTTTAATCATCTCAAGGATTTATAGAGCATAATATCATCACTCACAATTAAATTTATAGGCACGTTGCCGCATTTGAGCAATGTTTCCCGTCGGGGGTGCCACATGCGACGTGTTGTACGAGTGAGAAGTTGGGGCCAGCTGTCAGAGTATGTGGGTACGCGGCTGTGCCGATGAGTGGATGTTCTGACAGTGAGTGAGAGAACTTCGCCGTGCGCACGGTTCACACCCCTGCGACGGTGACGTCTTTGACACCAGGAGACAAGCTGACCAAAATACACCTCCTCTGCAGTACGAGGTGGGGGAGCAAGCCGGGGGAAGAGCTATTTCTGTGTGTGTGTGTTTTGTCGGCGGCGCCGGCTGACGTCAAATCGCTCGTGTCCATCCACGAGGATGTCAGTGCTCATCTGGAGAATCGGACGTGACGGGACCAAAAGGGATGAGTCTGGCCTCGGCATGATGAGTCCTCACCGGGCGACGACGATCGATGTGAGGGGTTCACATCCGTGGACACGAAACAGGGGACCTGACACTTTTACACTCGGGACTGTGAAACAGGCTTCATTGACTACATCCATAATTCATCAGCTGAGGAACATTATGGGGCTTACAGTCTTACACCTTCAGGTACATCCACTCATGAAATCAAACACAAGAATGTCGAAAAAAATGTAACGTGTGTGTCAAAAATGATGTCAGTATAAACGTAATATTCCGTTTTGATGGTTATTATCAACTTGTTCATTGCCAGCTGTTTTTAAAGCAGAGTTCCCCATATTGCCAGCTACCTAAGAGCATTTCAGCTGAAGACCCACAAAATATTGTGTTCTTGTGTCAGTATAAGCACTACCAAAAGAAAGATCAATGTCTCTTCTTTCACCAGAAAAGCTTTTTCATGTGTGCGTGATGGTAGTAGACTCCCCCCCCCCCAAAAAAAAACAGGGAGGCAAGGAGAACCAGGAAGTACTAAACAAATGTATTTAAATAAAACACTTGCAGGGAAACAGTGGAACAACTATATTCAAAACAAAGTCCTGAAAAATCCTAATAAACCAAAACAAACAAACAAAAAAAATCATGACAGTAAAACATAACAACGTGGCAGCACCAAAAAACAAAAAACACCATGACCATAACATAACAATTTGACCAAGACTGACAGAAGCCACTGAAATAAATACAAGCAGACTGACGAGACCACAAGGAGCACCTGGACAAGATAAAATGGTTGAGGGAGCTGATTGGTTAACACAAGGGACCCGGATGAGAAGAACAATTGGAAATAAAACCAAAACGAGGAAGACAAAAGCACACGAGGAAACAAAACTATGAAACAAAACCAAAAGTAATCTAAACAAAAGCAGAATCATCAGGGGATCATTCATTGGCCTAAAGGGATGTTAGACAAACCACACAAAAACATTAAAAAAAAAATAAATACAGTGCCCCATTATTTTTATTCACGTTTGTTCAGTTTGTCTAATTTGAAAGTCACCGGACTTAAAAATGTTCTGGCCCACCACTTGTTACCTCATCCTCTGGTGTATCTGAGATTTTATGCTGCACCATGAGTTGAATGGCTGTTTCGTGTGTAGCTTAACAATAAAGGGCCATACTTTATCATCTACCGCCTCGTTTTCGCCACAGCACAAACTGCTGCAGGCAATCATCATCATCATCATCATCATCTTGGGCTGCAGTTTCAAGCCATTACCAAACGCCACCACATCACCAGATCCACTTACACTGTCACAGAGTCATTTGCATCCGGCTGACATTAAGGCACTCTTTGATCTGGACCCGTATTCTATACTCCATTTAGAGTTTCTGCACCAGCAGCCGCCACTGGAATCCCGCACCTGCAGATCTCATTTCGCTAATCCGATCAGAATTCAACATCCCTGGGCCATTAATCAAAGGATTTAATAAACATTTGTCATGTAAATCTGCCTTTCATCCCTTGTCCGCTCTCGAGTCCTCCATCCCTCACGAAATTGGAACACATTTTTTATTCATAATTATGCACACTGAACACAACACAGTAACCTGTACAACTTCTTCAAAAAATGTATCTGGATCCCGATGATTCTAATTTGTGCAACCACTTGACGAAATAAAATTGAGTAAGTCGAACACGCCATTTTTTTTAAGGTGAATTTGTGCCTTGTGATTGACTGGCGCCCAATTTAGGGTGTACCCTACTTCCCGGCCGAAGACGTTGCCTTCGGCTCCAGCATTCCTAGTGAGGATAAAAGGTTCAAATAATGGATTAATGGATGGACATATTATGCTCCAAGGCAATATATCTGACATTAATAAATGGATGATTAATCCTTAATGTTTCAAGGAAAGTATAGCTTTTATGCTTCACATCACTTGTTTTCTTCCCCCCCCATCATTAACATTTTACTTGACACCCTGAAATGTCAGGTCAACTGTTTTATCATGCGGAGTTCTGCCCTCTTCCCCATTTATGGCGTGTTTAACTGCAGGCTTGGGCACAGGAGTGTTGGAGTCAGCCAGCCAGCCAGCAGTTGGACAACATTACACCAATTAGCAGCTACCTGTCTTAAACCCGCCTTGGACTCCACTGCATCACCAGATGTTGAGCACTCTGTTGATTTTGTTGCACCCAGCAATTAAGAAAATTCCAATTGAAATTGTAAATACTCTGCCTACGTTTCTTGGTCCTCGCCTGTATCCTGTCCTCACCCCCCCCCCCCCCCCCCCACAGTCCTGCTTTGGATCGTGTTCTCTGCCTGTATGGACCCTGCTTCCAGATTTCCCTCCAGCCACAGCAATATCCACAAGGTACTGTATCGATAAATATCCCAGCATCAGACCCTGCTATTTAGCGCTTGGCTAAGCATCTGGGTCCTCCTTACCAACGCAGAGGATAGATTCTCATGATAGAGAATCGTTGAAGCACCTGTACAACAGGATGACCGTTTTTAATATTTTTGGAGTATTTTGGTTTATTTTAGGAAAACTCATCTTTTAGGGTGAAAGTGACATTTAGGTTTTTTTAAAATGTGTGTGTGTGTTTTTTTTTTTTTTAAATTTCTGTTTAATGTCAAAATAGGTCAACCCAGCTGCTGGGGGGCAGTGCCCTCCCCTGGGGATGCACTGTTCCCCAGTGCCGGTCCCAAGCCCGGAGAAATGGGGAGGGTTGCGTCAGGAATGGCATCCGGCGTAAAACTTTTGCCAAGACGACCATGCGAGTTGGTAGGACGGTTTACAGGGGCGGATGGAAATTACTGACTCGCTGTGGCGACCCCTGAATAGGGACGTGCCGAAAGGAGAAGAAGAAGAATGTCAAAATAGGTCAAATTTGATCCAAACTGTATGTAAGTGTTTGGTGTTATGTAAAACAGAGATTTCAGTTATTTAGGACCAAATGCTTGTTTGACGTTTCATAGAGGATGGATAGACTTTGTCTTCTTCGGAGCAATGTAACTACAGCGAGATTGATGGCACGTCAACATCACTGACTCTCTTATAGTCACGTCAATGAGGGCGCATTTATTTAAAGAGTATTTTACGTTACATTTACAGAAAGTGAAGCTGTCTAGGAAATAAGTCAGCCACTTGCTATTAGCATAGTAACACCTGTAAAGAATCTCTCACTACACTTGTATATCCTCCATATTGGGGAGGTGTGATTGACTGTGCTGCAACCGTGTGTAGATCTTGCTGGAAGTGTATAACCAAGTGTTGGCAGATCTCTTCACCACATCTTTGCATTTTAATTTCAATTTCAATTCAGAAGTGCCATCAGTCACCATAGCATGCCAACACCAGATTCTAGTGGCGAGCCTATTGGCTGGCGTGAGGGAGATAAAGACTTAATTAAAACAAACAGCTTTCATCCACAGCGACGGAAAATTCATCCGAGGGGCTCAGTAGGCCTACAGCGCTGAGACAGAAAGCCGTGTGTGGAGTTCCCCTGGGCCAGACAGATGCTCTCCTACCTGACTGAGCACATCGTGATGAGAAGCGGAGTTATCTTTGCCTCACAGCACTTTACATCCTGCTGGGAGGACACCTCTCCGAGAAGACGTACCAGCCTGGGATTCAATCAAACCAGAATAGTGCATTTAACTCCAACTTCCATCTTCTTCTTGACTGACCAGACTAAAAAAACACAAGTGCACCCAAATGGCAAAAAAATGTTCATAAACCTAGCAGTTTTTTATTGCACTAGTTGCGGTGTTTGAATGAGCAATCCTAACAAGACAGAATTGGACAATTATAAACTCACCTTGAGCCTTGCACACTCTGTGAATGATCATCGCACACTTTTTGACTTGCTCCACCGGAAAAACTCCAACCTCTCAAAAGTTTTTGATGTGCCACATATTTTATTGAACCACAAATACGCTGTGGTTGTCAAGCAAAAAGCAGATTGCCCTGGCTGCTGTAGCTAGCTATAAACTTGCTGGGACACGGCTAGCTTCATTTTCGAAGTGACCCTGGTTGAGTTAGAATCATAACGTGGCATTTGTTTCATGTTCTTACACCAATGAAATCCAACTTGTTCATGCACGTAGGCATGTTTAGTCATACAACCTGAAAAGCTACTTCGTAAGTTGATTCACCTATTGACGATTATGTCGATTAGAATAATGCAAATGTATGAGCAAGGAAGAGTCATTCACTGACAATTAAAAAAAAAGTGGACATTTGAAGGGAAATCATTAAAAATTAAATACAACTAGGGTTATACAGTCACGTGTATTTTTTTCAATGAACAGTCTGACATCTCACCTTAATCATTCATCTTCTAGTCATCATTACAGTTCTTTCTTTGCACCCTCTTTTTTATAAATACATTTTACAATGAAATTCTATGTTTTGTTTATTAAAGTATAACAAAAATAATGGTGATTATTTTGTGGGGCAAACTGGAATGGAATACTGGCACTTTTGTTCATTTCAATGAGGAAAATGTGTTTTATATTTGAGTAATCCGAGTCATGAGGTTATACGTGTACTGTAAGTCTATCTTGTAAGTCAAAACAGAACTGTGTCAAGAATAAGGGGTGTTGAACTCATTTTTGTCATTGGCCCTAGGAGGGCTGTTATCACTGAGAACCCATGTAAATCTCATATCACACATACACAACAAATCGATGGATAACTAGTTTTGAAATCAGAAGCCAGTAGGTAAATTTTTGTTCAACAATTTTTCAATTCATTTTATACGGGGGAATGGTAACAAAAAAAAATCTTGCAATATCTCATATCTCAGGGTTGTTAAAGAAGAAAAAAAGTTTACACACACGAGTTGCCTTTGCGGGCCATATATATGATGTCGCAGGCCGGAACTGGCCCCCGGGACTTGAGTTTGTCACCAGTGTAATAGGAAATTCAGAACAGTTACTACTATTTGCAATTTTTTGGTGTTTGTGGCAGGTCTGCTGAGGTTTGATTGTAAACAATACAGTGGAATGCTACAACAAAAAAAAAAGGAAATCAGACAGTAAGGGAGAAAACCGTAGTACCGGTAATCTTAGCTTGATTTGTTTGTTGTGGCTGTTTGTTTGGGTTTTTTTTTCACATCAAAAACACTGCAGCTCAACAGCAAGATGTCATCGTCGCTGTGCAACCAGCGGACATTTTAACAAAAAGAAGGTTTGGAAGAAATTGGATCCAAGGTATTGAAGGCACGCCGCTCGTTGAGCGTTCATTGTGAGAGGAGGTTTGGCTCGATCAATGCCATGCACAGCCAGGTGTGTGCAGAAAGCTCAGCGAGGCGCAGGGATGCTAGTTTATAAATAAACCAAATAAAGGATGGTGCCGTCAGTGACCCTCGAGATGTGGCTTTGGAAGGGCTGGAACGGTAGACGTTTATCCTGAAGAAACTAATAAAGCATTGTCTGTCAGCCGGGAGGTGAGTCAGCCCCCGAGCAGCATCATTAGAGAGAGACGGCGTTCTGATCACGTCTCCGAGGGGAGATGACCACCACTCTGTATGGCGCATGCAACCAAGACCACCAGAAGGCGCAATGCAAAAGTGGGGTACAAATGGGCAATGACATATCGACCTTTTCACCATGGCAAGCACGTGCGAGTGGCCAATACATCAAGCGCTGTCGTAGTAAACAAACCATTTCGATGTCAACCACGCGAAGGTGGTTGAGGAAGCAGAGTAAATGGCTTCAATGATGATTGCCGCAGTTTCATGTGTTAATAAGTGTCTGTCAAAAGGCAGATGTCCTTTGAGGTAAATGACTTCCAAGAGGGACAGAATGGCAGCCGTAATTTTTCAGTTCCACAAGTCATCTGATTCAAAAATACCTGCAGATGTGGTAGAAATTCACTTATCCACAGACAACACTGGCTAATGAAGTGACTTTTCTGTTATTGGATTAATGGCAGAGACATGCTCTTTTGACGCTGAAATGAATATTGCAATGATGCGTACTAGAAAGCTAGCCAATATGTTTTGCTAAATTACTCAGAGACAACCTGAAGGAGATATTATCCCTGAAAGGGAATTTTATGTGTTGAGCACTTTTGGATCCTTGGCAGTGAAAATGAAAAAAGGGATTTATTGTTATTATAATGCGGGAATTTTGGGGCCTACACGTGGGGGCAAAAAAAAAGTTCATAACTGATATCCACCATTGATATACATTAATCCCTCATTTATCGCGGAGGTTACGTTCCAAAAAGAACCAGTGATAGGTGAAATCCGTGAAGTTGTGAGCTTTATTTTTTACAGTTTTTATACAATACTGAACTATGTATACAATGAAACCAAAGACCAAAACCTGTTTTCAGGACTAAGCACAAAAAAAACAAACTTTTTCAACAAATAACTCTACATAATAGTTTTTGGAAATACTGTACTGTAAAATAATATTTTTAATAGTCAGTACGAGGTTGGACTGTTCATGTCGGTCAGTGCCTTAGCCAATCAGGATGCAGAACACAATTCACGGTTTAAAAGCATTTTAAAAAGTGCACTAAAAAAATCCGTGAAACAGCGAAGCCGCGGAAAGTGAACCACGTTAGAGCGAGGGATCACTGTACTATGAACTGTACATGAACACAAATTCTTCCCCCAAATATAATTCCAGTCAAAGAAGCAGAACCCTTGTGAACTTTTATTAGTAACTCTATATAAGAGAATGATGGACATGTGAATTAACATTTGCATGTCATAATATTGGGTGGTCCGGTGGTTAGCGTGTCGACATCACAGTGCAGAGGTTGTGGGTTCAATCCCGGCTCCGGCTTTCCTGTGTGGAGTTTGCATGTTCCCCCCATGCCTGCGTGGGTTTTCTCCGGGTACTCCGGTTTCCTCTCACATTCCAAAAATATGCATGGCAGGTAAATGAACCACTCCAAATTGTCCCTCGGTGTGAGTTTAAGCATGGATGGTTGTTTGTCTCTCTGTGCCCTGCGATTGGCTGGCAACCTCGCATGTATTTTTCTATACATTTTGCTATATCATCCACAGGTACAAATGAGATTATACATATGGTGTGGAAAACTCTGACAATAACAGGTGTTTTAATATTTGTGAAAGAAATGACTATGACAAATCTCTTGGATTGGATATCATTAAATTGTGGAGGCTTACTACCGGGACATAAAATGACCAGAGAGTGCATGTCCTTAGCTTGACTTTGCCTACTTCGCCTAATCTTGTTATTGTTTACATTTGGCAAGACGCTGCTGTTGCATAGCAGCACACGCCTTATTAGCTCTTTGCCAGACTCGCTGTCATAGCTGAAGCCTAACGACATGAAGATGTCGCCAACAGATAGCTCACCTTCCCAGCATGTGTCAGCAGGAAGCAGGGGAAAATGCAAAGCAAGTGTCACAGAGGCAGCTTGGGGACCACTCGGCACAAGGCTCCAAAAACTCAATTTGTTACCGGGAAGCAAACTGACTGAGGTACAGATGATTCAATAGGTATTCTGGCATTTCCACGTGCGTCCTCCATGCTCATTGCCAGAGGTGGCCCTGCCTTCCTTTCATTGTTGCCTCAGTTGCAACGACTCACCTTGCGATTGGATGTCACACATTCCTCCTGTGGCTCAGATTCTGACGCAAGAGCTCGTGGCAATTAGAGTCACCAGTCACTTTGCTGCACGTCAAGCCATAGTAACTGCTGAGCTCCATACTAAGCACGTGGATACAAACCAGACTCAACAAGCACTGCGCTGCATGGCCAATATTAATTGTTCTGAGCCTACCATAAGATTGTTTCAGTGGATAGTAAAGACCAGTACACATAAATCTTAAGTCCACATAAAATGGAAAAGATCCCACATGTTCTTACCGCTCTTACAGTATGTGGCCTAGGTGGGAGTAAGTCACATACCATGGATATAAAAAGTCTTCACACCCCTGTTCAGATGCCAGGTTTTAATTATATTAAAAATGACACCAAATAAATCATTTCAAAACTTTATCCACCATTAATGTGAAGTATAATTTGTTCGAGTCAAATTTAAAGTGTTTCTGATCAACTCCAAATAACGTTCGGCTGTTTGAATAGACCTTTTTTTTCCCCTGCCATTATTGTATTGACATTTTACAGCACAAACCGTGGTCTGCAAAGAGCTTCCACAGTATTAGAGAGGTATAACTGTTCAGGAGAAAGGTTGAACAGATTTAATATACAGTATCTTTATTTGTATCAGTTTATACCTCCAATATATGTTTGGAATATCAATGAATAATTCCAAACACAGCACAATTTCACACAAGATGATGACAACAGAAGTTGGATTTGAACACTCGGTCACAGTTCAGTCCCACTTTTGCTTTGTTACTTTGAGTCTTGTTTTATGGACTTTTTAAATTTCATAAAACAATTTTCAATATTTCAATATTTCAAAGTGCCTTGATTGCCTTTTTTGTTGTTGTTTTTTTACATTTTTAAAAGTACAGTAAATACTTTTTGGGATTCCTGCAGTCCTTGCCTCCCCATTGTGCTGCACTTGGACCCTCCAATGCCAGGAAAACCTTGTTTGTAACAAATTCCCAGGAATTGAACCGGAAACCAGAATTGCAGTTTGATGTGGGTTGGGGAGAGTCAGCCTGTCAGTGCTCAGACTCTATGCTACATTGCATCAAATTGGTCTTTATGTTCTCATCCCAAAAGGAAGCCTGTTCTCCACAATCAGTTTCCTGAATTGTGAAGAAATAGATTTTCTCTTAATGCAGTCTCCACAGGGTGTATGCTGATGTTCAACGTATGTTTTGTGGCAAAGCATCGCCGGAATGGTAAACACTTGGGACATGGCAATAGGTGGTGGTGGTGGGGAGCACCTCACGCCAGTGGGTGTTCTGCTGATGGCGAATGATGTTGCTCTTCTCCCATCTCATTCCACCTTAACAAATCGCAAACATGCCATTGTTCTTCAGCTCTTGGACAGCACACCTATAAAACATCCAATCTTTATTTACTTCCAGAGGAGCCAATCATGAGTCACGACGAGTGTCAAAATAAATTAGCAGAGGATATTAATAGCAGCCAAGGAGAGATGCTATCACCAAAATGTATGCTGATATGCAGTGCCCTTTTTGCTTCCACAGATGCTCACCAGTCCGCCTTCCTTCCCCTCTGTCTTAATATTGTGTCGTCATGGTGATGGGTTTTCGTCTTTGTGTCTAATTAAAGAGAGAGGCTTTAGATGTATTGATTATCTGAGATCACAGACTAACTCCCCTCCGATAGCTTTCTCTGTGTCGTCATCAGACAGCCCATCTTTAATTAGACACTCGTGGGTGGATTTATAAACAAATATGTGTTTTCCCTTCAAACTTTGCGGAGAACATTTTGTCCGAGAGCTCACCAATGTGACCTTTGCTGTGACAGTAAACACCTTTTTTCTTTTGCTCAATCCCTCCTTTGGATGTATGAAAACTCGAAGCGTCCTGCTGTGTGTCGGCAATCAAAAATCATGTTCTAGATTAAAACACATAGTTTCCATAGTTACCAGAGGGAACGGATAGGAAAGGGATGAGGCACAGCTTTCAGGCAGCTTGTCACATCATGAAACTTCCAAGGCTCCTCTCGCTGTAGGAGCAACATTATGTAACGAAGAGGCGCCTTCATCCACATGGTCACAATTAGCAACAACTTTTATCTTTATTATTCTCATTTTGACTTGTCCTTGAAAGTGTCTCATCCTCATGTAACCCTCTGAAAATCTCATTCTGGTGTGTGGTTACACTGCTCACCAAATGATATGCAAATGTAAACAGGGGCACAATTGCCTCCTAAGTCCAAATAATGGCACAGCACAATGGCAGGCCAGGCAAAAGAAAGACTTCAAAGCAGCATCATTGTTTTGTGTTGTCATTTGATTATCTCTAAATAGAGCAAGCCATCCCTTTCAAGGAAAGGGCTAATAATATGCTCACTCACATCCATCTTATTCTTCACACATGATTCCCTTGTAATTGTTTTCCCCCACTTTCCAATCAGGACACCATATCCCACTACCCTTCACATCATAAATAATATGACGAGCACTATTCTTAGAAAATTTGACAAGCCATATCTAAGCCCTGTAAGAGGAACAGAGCATTCTCCACGTAGTAGTTTTTTTCAAGCAAATCAAGCAGGCTGAATCGAAAAGGTCCTCAAGTTGCTGTGTAAGGATGCTTGACGTGCAGGTTAATAACGCCTGACGAGAAGAGGTGACTTTGGGTGACCTTGCTGGTTTGACATGGTTTGATGGCTGTATTATTATTACTATTATTATTATTATTTTCCCTGAAGTCCTCAAAGGAGCTTTGCATGGCTCATTGGGTGTGCTGTGCTTTAATCCACAGCTCCCACTCTGCAAGGATCACCAGCAAGCTGTTGGGCAGAAGGAAAAAGTAGTGGAATAACCCACTCTTGTGGCCAATCGTGTTGCTGCACTTACTACAACACATGCAGCAGCTCATGATAAAAATAAAAACATTCATGTATTCCATTGTTTATGCCCTCCCTTTTCCCCACTGTATTTACCAATGACTTTGTATTCATGACTTTATATTGCTATAGTCACATTCAACCAAGATGAAATGCTAATAGCACTTGGGCACCTTAACATGGTACAAAATGTTCCAAAATGCCATGACCAAAAGTGAATGCGACAAAATATAGAGCAATTCCCCAACACACATATTTGACAGTGGAAAAAATTCATGGCATGCCATCAAGCATGCTGGTCATATTGTATTGCATATCACTGGCTTAGGGCCGAAACCCTGTATCTCCAAAATAGCCACTTTTCAGGAGACCCCAAAAACGGCGCCTTTGGTCACTCATTATCATTGTATTATCAAAGAGGACAAGTCATTTTCAACACTTTAGATTAGGCTATAATTTGTTCAAATAACATCCACGTGTGTGGATTGACCAAAAGTATAGACTTTTGAAAAAAAAATTACATTTACCAAATTGTGACTTATGAGGTTACGGCCCAACGCCAATGCTATATAAAAAGCCATATCTCATAAATAGGGACGTTCAATACCAGTTTTTTTATTGGGTGTGCTGTGGATGAGAAGCCTGCTCAACTCAAATACTCACAGATACCCATACCAAGTAACCAATACCACTAGTAATTTTGATACATAGAATTTCTGTTAATCCAATTCCTACCAGCATTCATATAAAACCATACAAACATACATATAATTGCAGAAATCGCATTTTAATGGTATTGGCTGCTGTTTCAGTTACTCAATACCTTGAAATGAGGTCTGCCCTAATAATTAAAGTCTACATAAAAATATAAAATAAATAGATATTTCATTCCTACCATGAATTACTGTAAAATAAATAGATATTTCATTCCTACCATGAATTACTGTACATTGCCACGAGAGCATGGAACATTGATTTAAGGTGAAGCTGTTCGTCTGTGACAAGTAATAAACAGGGATGGTGCTACATCGGGGCAATGGGATGCTATAGTCCGGTCAGAAATCTGTGTAGTTCACAGGTGTCAAACTCAAACGTCATTTTACGTGCAAAAAAAAAAGAAATTCATGTGTGTCAACTTGCATGATCCTTGCTAAAATCTGTACCGAAATGTCAAATTGTCAGGTGTAATAAATAACGTTGAGATTGTGCAACAATTTTTGTTACCCTGTTTACACTCACGTGAGCAATAATTGGCAAACGATTATAATTGACTGATTTCTAAACTAGTGCTCGATAAATTTGTTGGTTTCACTGTCATAACGGAAGACGTAACTCCAAAGTGGCCCGTGACAAGAATGAGTTTGAAGCCACTCCAGCATCTAATTTGATATTCAAAAATATAATTTTAAACTATTTTCTTAGCCCCGCTGTGTATCGGTCAAATCCCACTGTAGTTCCGGGAGAAAAAAAAAACTCCTGGAGCCGTGCCTGATAGTAAGTTAAACTACTGCTCATATTAATCCAAAATAATTTCCATTTGCTGAGTGTACTGAATATTCCCCATTCTTTATCACATATTATGTGAAACTACGATGACCGGGAGAGCAAGTTCTTCTTTTTTTTGGAACCATTTGACAACACGAAGAAGTAGGAGTAACTTTGCCCTGTTCTCGGGTGAAAACATAGAACTAAATCTAATAGAAATATCTCCCCGTTAACTTGTGTACTGTGTCGAAAAACAACACTTTACACAAACAACACCGTTAATACTTTTAATGAAAAGTGTTATTAAATATTGACTTCAGAGAGGTGATAAATGACACGAAAGGTTTTAATACGCCGTGTTATGAAGTGCTGTGACGCGTTTGCGTGTCTCTTTGTTGTATGTCTATACCCCAACTCCTCCCCTCATGGTTCCCTTGTGCTGCTTGATGTCTACGGACGGGGTACAGCGCACAACTCTTCGAAGCTGCTCGAAATATTACTTAAAAAAGACAAGGTGGACGATGCCACAACCGGCCTTTTGTTTATGGAGTCCGTGGGAAGGGTGACGGTTCAATCACGGAAGCTTTGTAGCTGTTTCCACAGCATAAAAAGAAGCACTACCGCAGTATTTTTTTAGCTCACTTGTGAAAGGAATACACAAAAAATGTCGTCTCCAAGTCCGGGCAAGAGGCGAATGGACACCGACGTGGTGAAACTGTATCCTTCTTACAATGTTAAAACACACACTCACTCGATTATAAAAAATGACTTTTTAATTTTGGACAGGCGTTACTTGGTGGTTGTTATGCTCTCAACAACAATGGAATATCGGGAAAAAGTGTTTTCCCACGTATTTGTCAATGACACGGCTTTGTCGAGCATTTGCATTATATTTACGAAGTTGTATGTGTTTAATGTACTTTGCTTTTGTCCACATTCGATGTGTTTCCACTGGGTCAACTAGCCCTTGTTTGCATCGCTGTCATCTACTGTACGTTAGTGGCTAACTCCGGTTGTTTTCAAGCAAGAAAAACAAGCAAACAAAATAAACACGTCGTCAGCGCACTCTTTCTAAAGCACAGCCGATCGACAGCACATTTTGTTAAGAGCAAAGGTTGACATTGCTGCCGTTCGGAGTCAGATACGCTTGTATTCTTTCACAGTTTTGATGAACGGTTGCTAGCTGAAAGAAAACAAACGAAGGCAATGCTAACATATTTTGGGTTCGTAGGTCGAGCAATCGATATGTTATGGCGATAAAACTGTGACCCCCATTGGCATATTTTCAATGACAAAAAGAATTATTGCAACAAAGTCACGGTTTCTCGACTTTGAAAACAGCAAATTCCTAAAATGTGACTTGTTAGCCTTCGATTTTAAGGTCGCATAATGATTTTATTTGCTGTCAGTCTTTTCTGGAAAAATATATGTTAAAATCTATTTTTAACGTATATTTCAATTTTTTTCGCTGTCGGATGAATTTACTTGAAAAAGGTGTTGTCGGGCCGCGTGAGCTCAATTGTTTTGTTTTGGTCCTGCAGCGAGGCGCCTCATTCTGATTGGTCAGCCTGTTACCATCCGGAATATGGCTGAGGGCGGGGCGTAAAACACATTTCGCAGCTGATGTGAGGAAGAACATGTGCGACCAGGCCCCAAAAGACTGAAGCTGGTTTTGTCAGATTTTCCACCACTCAATAATTGGGCTGAGCAATAGCAAAAGCATCGATTTACATTTATTGCATTCAGTATTTATTCTTGTAATTTTGTTGTGCTTTTCTAGGCAGCACTACCTTGATGAAGCGTATATTTTATTGTCCAATTAGATTTCAATCTACTTGTGCGACCAGGTCAATCCAATCTAATCCGCTCAGGGCCTTCAAAATGAGTACCGCAGGCCAATGTAGCTAAAAACTATATTAACAATGAATAATGTCAAATACACCCAGACAAGGTCAGTGGGCGTCTTGTGTTTTTCACTCTGGTTGGTGTGAGCAAAATTCATTAACCGCCAACTTTGATTAGCAAAATATAGCTGTTTAAATTGGAATCATTATTTTGTATATTATTAGTATTTGAATGTGCTGAAAGAGATTAATGAGATGATGCATCTCAAGGGGGTAAAAAAAAGGCAAAAAAAACAAAAACAAAAAAAATACATTAACTTGCACAGCAAAAGCTTCAAGTAAAAAGCATTAAAATATGTAATGGAAAATGTGACTGAAGTCATTAAATTACCATCCATGTTTTATAGTGCTTGCCCTCATTCAGGTCCTGGGTAAACTGGAATCTGTCGCTACTGACTTTGACTGGGAGGTGGGATACACCATGGATTGGTTTCAGTCCAATCGCAAGGCGCATACAGAAAACCAATCAATGAACCTAACATGTTCTTGGTATGCAGGAGGAGCATGAAGTCCCTCTAGACAAGCAGGGAGAATGTGGAAATGAGAGATTATGGATAGGAAATGTCAGGGAAAAAAAATCAGCCTCTTGAAAGAACAGAGTCATTTTTGACTGATGTGTCCGACAGGTACAGTATGCATCTACTGTTATGCTTATAGGTGAAGTGTTGTAGAACTGGCCTGCGTCATGCCAACAACTGTTTCTGATGTCTCGTCACTCCTGCAGTTAAATTCCTGTCTTTGTAACAGTGCCAATCAAAATTGAGCATTATTCTTGTTCTGTGTGTTCTGCTTGTTTATAAATAAGTTTAATGAGCACTTTGTTCTCTTTGTTGCATTGCTGAAATGGTGCAAACTGTCGGTCGTTAAGTGGTTTAGTGTTTTTCAGCTGTCATTTTGGAACATGTTACTCACTCAACTCATGACTCTAGGATGCTGTGATCATGACACAAGACCTAACCGTAAGCAGTCATTCATGTTCTACCACACCTGATGGACAAAACAGGCATGATGTCCACATGCCAAGGTGGCTTAGGCTTAAAGACAGCGCTTTGGGCAAAGAGGAATGTGACTCATAAATAGTCACAGAGCAGGCTCACCCTCTTGACGCCGCTGTCAGTTCTCACACTCAAAAGGGACATAATAATAAAAAAATATAAATACATTTTAATGCCTTGTATATGAGTGAGTACTATAAGATTTTGTCTGGCGAGTTCGGAAAATGTCCATGAGATGTTTTGCACTTTGACTAGTTCACAGAACTACAACACCCATGTTTCTCCGCTCATGACTTTCTCAACAAGGCTGGGCCACTATCAGACAAGCACTATCATGTGGTTACAATAGGCCCTGGCTACAAAGTCAAAGCCAAGTGGTAAGTAGAGCTACACGGTTTAGTTGGATGCATAGATTACCATGGTGCTGAACCCGACTGAACTGTCGCGCAGTGTGTGGGATTTGGCAGCGAGCTTTGATGCCTGTCTATCAGCCCAGTTTTTGTGGGATTCAAAATTTGAACTGCAGGTGCACAGAGTTGCAAATTTTCATATGTAACAGCCAATAAAAAGTTAACGAGCTTTCAACCCCCCCACCTTCGAAAAACCGTTTTGGGCAGACCCAAGTGGATACTGCCAAGCGATACCGATAGGGTAATCAATCATTTACAACAACTTGTCCGTCTATCCATCCATTTTGAACACCGCTTATCTTGAACAGTGTCGCAGGGGGTTGATGGAGCCTATTCCAGCTGACTTTGGGCAGAAGGCGGACTACACCCTGAACTGGCCACCAGCCAGTCGCAGGGCACATGTAGAGACAAAAAAAAAACATTCACACCCACATCCACACCGTCACAGAGTGGGAACCTATCTGACACATCCTGCACGTAATTCAGGCGAGTGTACCACTACACCCTCAGTGACTACGACGACTTGTCAAAATATTCAAATTGTTTCCTTATTTTCTCTTTTTGGGAGTCAACTTTCTTGATAATTGCGTCACGTTTTTGTGGTTCACTTCAAAAAAAAGAAATTATAACGATTGCATGTGGAGCCTCAAAACCTCGGTGCTTAATCGTTTGGTGCGTGGGTATTTGTCCCGCCTTAACGTCTGATAAGTTAAATACACGTTGACCTTGGGTGGCATTTGTGGTTGATAATGTGTCCGTGTGCCATGCACCATGAAGTGCTGCCTTCACGAGTGAAAATACATTGTCTTTGTGGGCGCTCTGTTTGCCCCTCATACGCTGGTCTTTGTTGCTTACAAGGAGAAGCCACACTAAGGCATGACAACCAGGGGCTGCCCCTGGTTGTCATGGTAACAAAAGCCAGACTTGCCATTTGCCGTTTTTATAACGTGAAGTAACATTTAAAAACTACCGGTAGGGAAAAATAGGGAAGATCTCAAAAGATCGCCAAAAAAATATATATTTTGGGATTCAGTGACACCAAAATACCCTGAAACTGTTGAAACTTTCTTGTCACCAAAATGTGTTGTTGACCAGTGTCATTAGTATTATGATTGGTAGTTTTGCCGGAATAGGTTTTGAGCTGCATTATTTGATCTCCCTGTCACGGAGCCAGCTGTTGATTTACACACTTAACATCTCAAAGGAGAAAGTAAAACGTTTGCTTCTTGTCCAGCATCCTCTTGTGTTGTGTGTTTCCCCATCTCGTGGTGTATTTCCTCAACCCGGCATCAGCATAGAGAGCAAGCACGAGGTCACCATCTTGAGTGGACTCAATGAGTTTGTGGTCAAGTTCCACGGTCCTTCTGGAAGTAAGAACGACTTAAATTCAACCTCATATTGTTTTACCTACAAGGAAAGCACAATTTGGTTTTGGATCATTCCATTTTGAAATCCTGGTTTCCGTCTCCTTCCAGCACCTTATGAAGGAGGCGTGTGGAAGGTCAGAGTAGATCTACCAGAAAAATATCCCTTCAAGTCTCCATCAATAGGTGTGTATTGTTATTTTTGTTTGTTTGTTTGTGGGACTTCGGTTTATTAATATCACTCGTCCAGTATTTAAAAATCACGCCTTCCTACATTTTTTTTATAAACAGGTTTCATGAACAAAATATTTCATCCCAACATTGATGAAGCGTGAGTAATTTTTGATTGTCCTATGATTGTTCAGTATTCCACTCACCCTTTTAACCTCTAGGGGGTCCTCGGTTTACAACGTAGTTCTGTTCAGCGGTGGTGTAGTCTATTAGTAACACAGTGGTAGAGTCATAAGTACATTTTTGTATGTGCGGAGTTGTTATCCTTTGTATTTGGGGTAGGAAATGTTTTCTTTTATTTACGGCTGCTTTGTTATTCCTGAGTCAGCGTGCTTCTTGATGGGGTTTCACGTCACAATTTACAGAGTGACAGTTTTTGCCGCACTCACCTGCAAGAAGCGAAGCCGTGACGTCGCGGCGGGGACAGCTTTCTTGGCATGGCCGTCTCCCCAATTCAACATGTATTTTCTTGGTCAGATTCTGAAGAATCTTGAGTCATTCTCAAAATTTTCCAGAGTCAATACTAATGGAAGGTCCTTCAGTCCGTCACTGACGGCGCCTGTTTTGCTGACTATGTCAGATGAGGCCAGGTTATTTTCCATTCCAGCATCCTGTGGTGGTTCGTTTATTATTGGAGTTTAATTTTAATTCGGCGTATTTTGGCCACCTACATTTTAAGAGCCACGCTATTTGCCAGATGAAGGGGAATGTAACACACTCGAGTTCCTCCAGAAGCTGACTTGATTGCCAATGTGTGTGTGGATTAGTAAGTGCCTCAATTTTAAGTGTGATTTGTGTTAACAGCCAAACACAGCATTGTGAACTACAGACCATGTTACTTTGTGCCGCTGAGCCAATAGGAGCGCTTGGCAAGGAAATGACTGGCTAATCCTACCTATTTCCTTGTCATTGCTGTTATGTACAAAAACATGATGTTCACTTTTTTTTTTTTTTTTTTAATGCTGGATCTAAATTTCACGTGTAGAAACATTCAGTAAGCACCTGAACAAAAATCCGTCGACCTCCAAGCATGGCAGCTGCGTGTGTGTTTAGTGGTCTATGATGTCATGGGAAAACTGTTGCGGCTCATCATTCGCCCCCCCCCCCCATTCATAAACTCGAAATCCCGTATGTCAATACCGTGATAAACCGACGTTCCCTTGTACTTTGTAACCTCTTTGTAGTGTTTTACAAAGGTAACCTGTTACATTATTCTGACAGCGTTGCATGTCCTCTCAGGTCAGGAACAGTGTGTTTGGACGTCATTAACCAAACATGGACGGCACTCTACGGTACGTCACTCACACTCCAGTTTTGACATTCACTGAAAGCCCTTCTTCAGTTACTTAGTGACCATGCTATCCGCAGTGTTCAACTTTGAAGTTATAGGAGCATCACACTGGTCAACATCAAATTTTAATCCGAGTTGGCTTTATTTGTTCGGAAATGTGTTTTTGAGGGCATATTTTAAATCAGCGCAAAACATTCATTGAATAAAGTTGACATGTATCTCTGAATTAAAAAATGAGTACACATTTGATGACCAGCATTACTTGCCTAACATGTCACTGCTGAACTGTTGTCATGTTCAAGCGTTGTTCGCACAATAAGACAAACAGGCCAGTGCCGACATTTGCCTATAGTAAAGTATACAGCATGTTCTCGATGAGTATTTAGAAGCCGAGACAGGAAGCTGTGTGGCATCGAAGGCAGCAAGGCAATCACATTTTATGCCCCCCACACCCCAAGTGTGAATGTAACCAGCAACTTCACTGAGATGCAAATCAGCAAATGTCAGT
The DNA here is from genome assembly GCF_001891065.2 of Hippocampus comes. NCBI lineage: Eukaryota > Metazoa > Chordata > Actinopteri > Syngnathiformes > Syngnathidae > Hippocampus > Hippocampus comes. The sequence goes on along the minus strand of NW_017805841.1, from coordinate 2,086,118 downwards.
TGAGCTTCTGGTTTGACTGGCCGATTGGCAGCTGAGGGAACACTGGCGAACTGGATTAACCATCGAAACTGGACAAAGATGACAGATCACGTTCCAAAACTTCAGACTGTCCTTTTTGGAAATGTAATTCATTCAAATCAATTAGAACAAACTCATACAAAATACATGGATGAAAGAAAAAATGATAATAGATCAGTATGTGTTGCATTTACGGACTGATGTGACTGTCAAACACACGATTGTCTCTCATCTGCACTTTTTCCTCCACCGTATCTCACCTCCAGACCTCACCAACATTTTTGAGTCCTTCCTGCCTCAGCTGCTCGCCTACCCCAACCCCATCGACCCACTGAACGGGGACGCCGCCGCCATGTATCTTCACCGACCGGAGGACTACAAACACAAGATCAAAGGTGTTATGTGACAATAGGATGCTCCAAATACTTCATCATTCACACGTTAGTCTGCACAAAAAACAAAAGTGTTTGTCATACATGAACCACAATAAAGCGTGTGTTCATTGTATTACGGGCATTTGCCCCTCGGAGTTTGGATGAGGTAGCCCCATATTTCCTGCTTGAATCTCCTACCTAACACCCACTTCTGTCTTTTGTCAGAGTACATCCAGAAGTATGCCACGGAGGAGGCGCTAAAGGAGCAGGAGGAAGGTGGCGGGGACTCCTCCTCTGAGAGCTCCATGTCAGACTTTTCTGAGGACGAGGCTCAGGACATGGAGTTGTAGTTCTTATTTAAGGCTAGACTTATTTTTTACAGCGGGATTTTTATGGCTACCTGGGCCAGCGGCACACCTTGCTCCAGGATTCATCATCATTGGGAGTCCGGACTGAGGAAGCTATGGAAGAAACTATGTCGATTCATCTTTATCATTCATTCTACTTGGAACTGCAGCATCCACAGATGCGGTGGAAAAAGTCCAACAAAGAAAGCTGCAGTGTGAGTGTGTGAATGTAATCCTGATGATTAGCGGGACTCAGGAGAGACACTGTCCGTTCTCCCGATGTCCCGTTCTTCCTCTCCGTTTTAGGAAAGTTGTTGTTCTTCTCTTGAGTATCTTTTGTGATTTGGTGTGGCATGACAGAGAGTTTTGTAGGATTTGTCAGTAGTGGGAGGACACCAGGGGCCTGGCCGCACATCGAGTCAGCTCATGTGAGAATTTAGTTGGATTTTGTATGAAAACCTAGTTGAAAATGGTCACTTTTTTAAATACACGTTTTATGAAGTCCATGCGATCAGTTATGCAGTTTAGCAAGCTCGCTAGTTGGTTAGCAAGCACGTTGTTGGTTGGCTGGTTGGTTAAAAATTCTGTAGCTAGCAATTAGTCACCATAACTACGATTTTGTTAGTTAGGTAGCAAGTTGATAGGTAGTTGTCAAGCTACCCATCTAATTGGTCAGTAAGATGAATTTTAGTTTCCAGGATTATGCCAAAGCTACCTTGTTCAACCCTCTTTGAAACAAAGTATATATTTTTTTCAATTGTTATACCTAAATAGGACCATACTTATTTGTTTAATAATATGCCTTTGAAAAAAAAAAAAAACTTTAAAATGATGTAAAATATTTGTGGCAATTCTAGCATTTCAGTGTAGCATGTCGGCCATGTTGCGAAGAGTCTGGCCTTGTATTTCATAGTGCTTCCCTTTGTAGAAAAATGGAATGTGAGCAATAAATGATGCATTATATTTGGGACAATTTCCAGATAAATTCTCGTGAGAACAGGCTGCCTGCGGCATTCTGTGGGTCCTTGTTTCATTGTTGCCTATTGCTTGTACCTACTATACTAGTTGTTTGACTTGCGTAGGGATAGCTTTTGTTTCTTTTCTCGCAGTGAATCCAATAACACACATGTACATGTTTGGGTTCCTGTGAAGACGAGAAGGAGTAGGACTGGACTCGTTTCAATCAGATCTTATATGCAAAATGTAAAATGTTACATTGTCCAATTGAAGTGCTCTTTTTTTATTCCACCTACAGCCATTCCACATTCCAACAATACTTCTTTTGGTCAGTTGCTAGTTTGACGGCTGATTGCAGCAGGACCAAAAATGAAGTAGATCTACACTCAGAAAAGGTAGTAATACTGACGCATAGATACTATGGTAAATTGACTGTTATGTTTGAATGCATCTTTCATTTGATTCCTGTCAGGGAAAGACACCTGCACTCAAGATTTTTATAGACTTTGGAAACTCAAAAAAAGTTCATATAATTCTTGCAATCATCCTTGGATGAATAGTTCTAGAGTGGGGTGCACATATGTTGATCATATTAAAGTCCATTTCAAGTGAAAAGAAATGTCTTTCAAATTTGACAGCACAGACAAGTGTGTTGCTAACAACTGCCACATTTGAATGACAAAAGTGTTAAGTGAAAAATTGAAGTGTAGAAAACAAGGCTTCAAAATCATGAAATTTCAAGTCATTCTCTCCACGGTCAAACATTTTGGGTGTGTCCCCAGAATGTGCTGAATCTACACCTCGCTCAACTCTCAAATCAAATTCTACTACAATCTATATAAATGGATGCGAATTTGTCTTGCTTCTTTGTAATGCCGACACGTAAATAACAGTTTGGGCCACAAAAATATATCCGCCTGAAGCGTCCAGTGGTTGGAATATATTGCACTGGGAAATCATGGGTGCTTCCATGCCCCAACAACAAGGCGTGCTAAAATGGTCATGCCAAAACGAAGCCCCTGTCCACACTCTGGATGTCAAGTCGGACTTTAAATGCAAATATATAAATACTCTTACATCTTTTTCTACTTGACGTCTGCGCACTCTTAGCAGACAATGGAGCGATCAGGGCGGAATAGGAACATGGTGAAGAATGTCAAATTGCGGCCCCTGGCCATTCTCTGAGTAGTCAGGAAGTAAAAACAATTAACACACCCCATGACACAAGATAATCACTTACGATAATCTTTTCGCGACAGCCGACCGATAATCAGGCCTTTTCTGACTTTACTCAGAAGAAGGGAAACATAATTTTCAAATTTGGCCAGATACCCGGTAATCCATATTTGGGAACTAGGCATTAGTCGTGATAAATTGTTCCAAATAAAAAAAAAAAACACCTGGCTCATCAGCATGCACGCACACACACACACACACACACACACACACACACACACACACACACACGCGCACACACACACACACACACACACGTGCGTGCACATACATATATACACACACATATTTACATATGTGTGTGTATGTTTCCCGCTGACATATTTGATACCTTTTTTTTCTTTTGTGCTCCTCCCGGTCAAAATGCAAGTCAGATATTCAATATTTGTCTTTTTTTTTTTTTTTTACAAAAATAAAGGTAATAAATGTCCTCTTGTAACTTGAAAGAAATAAAAAAAGCATATATCACACAATGTCTTGGTGTCATTTTCATAATGCATAACAGAGATTTAGCTTTGTCAACATGCATTATGACTACAAAGTGTTGATAATTTACGATGGTGCTGATATCCATTGCTGACTTACCGAATTACTGTACCTGTATTAGCCGAACATGAACATTTTTTGTTTTGTTTTGTTTTACAAAGTCTGCTAACTAGTTAAATAATTAGCTTGGTACCAGTAATTAGCTAGCAATCTAAATTGTGAACGCTAGCAAGTAATTACCAATCAAGGTAATTTGTTCGTTTGCTGTTTAGGTCAAGGTCATCTTTATTGTCAAATATGCTTTATGTACAAGAACATTTTTATGTGGCTAAAGTTAAAACATAAAAATCATAACGTTTAAAATAGACAGCAACTCTGTCAAGCTGGTTTTCGTTTGATCGTTTTAAATTTATGGTCCAGAAGTGTTTTTCACACAAGCGTGTAATTATAAAATACATTAGCGGGGCCCAGATAAATCAAAAACAGATACACCTAATACATCTCGTGAGGGAAATTCAATTGTCGCAGCTGCAACACTCACACGTTTACACTTGTATTAATTTATCACTCGCACACAATGGAGACTTGTTCTATAAATAAACAGCCAATGACTACGGCGTATTCCGGTTTGCACGCAATTTCGGGTTTCGTCGTCATAATTGGAGCAAACCAAGAGCCCACTCGTGTTAGAATGTTGTCTCATTTGTCCACTGGAGGGCATCATAGTTAGAATTACAGCCGTTGCGATTCCAAACTATAACTACAGTCAAACATACAGAAGTGTTAAAAAATAAACAGTTATTAACCAACACTACTCCCTCTATTAGTTACAATCAAAAATAAGCATTATTTTTGTCAAGGCATTTTCGGGGTAGGGGGTATACAACTCTTTCAGGTACTGTATACCGGATGAATTGCCCTTTTGCAGTATGTCTACACAATTTCTACTGTTAACATTGACTCTGGACTCCTATGTTAGTTAATGACCCAATGAAATTATGGCATAACCTCTAAAAGTTAATTTTTGTGCTATACAGTAACGTTGTAGTGGCAATGATGATCTTATGAAATATTCATTTTTGTTTCTTTCATTTCATGAAATTTCAAATCTAATTCCGGCAGTTTAAATTTCAATTGCTATTCCGCTTTTTTGTCACCTCAATTCTCATTCAATTTCGAGAATTGAATCGGAATGTAGGGGCCATTCTGAATTCACTTATGAATTTCGTACAGCCTTGGCGTGCACACAAAGGCAACACTATGTCCATTGAACATATAGGTATTAAAATCTGCTCCATGATGCATGCAGGCGAGCAGGATGCACAAAAGACTCCACGAGTGGGTTTCGGTGTCAACTTTTGGAACGTTTGTAATCCAAACCTGGAGCGTCCCAGTCGGACACACGCAGTTTGTCAAGGATGACTCACCTGTTCTTGATCTCTCTCTCTCTCTCTCTCTCTCTCTCTCTCTCTCTCTCTCTCTCTCGCTCTCTCGATCGCTCGCTCGCTCTCTCGCTCGCTCGCCCCCGACACCCGAGCGCAATCTAATAATCACCGACAGCAGGTGAGTGATCCTAAGGAGGATACATAACGAGGACCGGAGGATTGGCGGGTGGTCAGAGAAACTTTGCGGGAGAAAGAAGTGCCGTGGCCGGGCTGCAGGAGGACGTCACAACCGCTCCGTGGATGATGGTAAACGTGTTTTTCGCACGGATCTTTTCACTCCAGCAAGGTAGAGGTTTTAATCCTAAAAAGTACATTTTCTAAACCACTGTAGTTTCCATCAAGATTTATTGCACATAAAACTTGGATTAAAGAGAGACGGGGGGGGGGGGCAGTTTTAAAACATTTATTAAGTACACATATTGCTTCATAGTTCACAGTTGGATAAAACTGAAATGCTCTTAACAAATGTACTACACAAAAAGTTTAAGCAACTGTGACATTATGTATAGTTTAGACATTTGTTAAAAGTCTTAAAAGTGTTAAAATTCTTTCACATACCGCTAGCGTTTGAGCATTTATTTTATAGTTACTTTCAACTCTCTCTACTAGAACACTCTTCATAAAATAATTCAGTACACAAGTCCAACAACTGTTGTTCTTGTAATGGGTTTTCCACGAATCGTATTGAAGTCCATCATTTTAAAATCTACCTGTATCTAGGGGAGGTGCAGAAAGAAGAGGGCTAGCATGGATTACGATGCTTCTGCTGGAGTAAGATGCTTAGTAGCTAATTGCCTCCTCACAAGAAAATCTTCCGGAGCGCACACAAGTCCTCTGCTCCATTCTTAAACTCAAGCATGACGACATCTGACTTTTGAGGATTTGGGATCTGTGCAAGGTAAGAATGTCAAGAAATTAGCTAATGGCGATGTCATTTGTCTTCAAATATTATTTTAATGGTGACTTAAATTCCAAATGTGAAGCGAGATCCTTTTTAGGTTGGCGAGTGAGCTCTAGCCCATCCCAGCTCCCTTTGGGGACACCCTGGACTGGTCGCCAGCCAATCGCAGGGCACACGTAGACAAACTATTCATGCTTACATTAAGACCTATGGACAATTTAGTTTTTGGTGAACCTAACATGCATGCTTTGGGAATGGGTGAGGAAGCGTATGCACAGAAGGACTCAGAACATCTCAACTCTGAGACAAGCATGCTAAGCGGTACACTACCGTGCTGCCCACATGTGAAAATTATACTTTTTTTTTTTTTGTTCCCCCTCAAATGTTTTACCATCCACTCTAGCCTTGATTAGGAAGATTTGAATACATTTGATTCCACTCTTGATGAAAAGTACAAAGACGCGAGCACTCATCAGCATCATCAGATTCCTCGCAGACAATGTAATTATCACTCAGCACAAATAGCAAGCAAGATGTCATCTCTCCCCCCCGTCTCGCTCGCTGTCCCTCTCAAGCTTTTTACTCTATTGATCTCACCCGGAAACAGGAAGATGAGACCCCGCTTTGGGAGTAATTTGGAGCGTCTCAAAAATCACTTAGCACATCATCCCCCACAGCCAGAATCAATGGAAGAGGCAGACCGGCTTCTCACTGCCCAACAACACTCTGTATATATACATATATAAACATATGTGTGTGCACACACAAATGTAACTACAAGGATATTTTAATGTGGAAAGTGCAACTGTGACTTACAATGTGTGCAAATAGAGCATCTCGCGTGGCAGAAAGCATAGATCTGCGTTTAACAAAACTAATTTATTACGCGGCCTGAAAAACGGATGTGTCGCTCCCCCCAAATGATTTAAAAGTCATACTTAGTTTAAACCAGTGCCCCACAAGCTATATAGAATAAAAGGTGTCATTTTGGTATAGGTTGGAAGCACTCTTTTTTTTTTTTTTTTTTTTTTTTTTTTTCTCCTTAATACATCTATCCACCCATCCATCCATCCATCTTCCGATCTGCTTTATCCTCACAAGAGTCGCGGGGGGTGCTGGAGTCGATCCCAACTGTCTTTGGGGAGTAGGCGGGGGACACCCTGAACCGGTTGCTGGCCAATTGCAGGGCACTCCTTAATACATTGCCAAGGTATTGAATGTAGACAGTAGATCCTCAAAATCAAGTGACTTGGATTCAGACTCAGGTGTGAAAAAAATGTCTATTTATTTTTCACACACACACACACACACACACACACCCGTATACACACACACACACACACACACACACACACACACACACACACACACACACACACACACACACACACACAGTACATGCGGACCTTCATTATTTGCGGGCCGACCCAGTCCCTATCCCCCACTGTATTTTTACCCCGGTACGTTTCCCCTAACCCAGTGGTTCTTCACGTGGGTTCGATAGAACCCCAGGGGTTCGGTGAGTCGGTCTCAAGGGTTCGACGGAGCCTCTGCCATGGAGGGTAAGACACACACGACTCAACATGTTAATTAGTTATGACACACCCACTTGGCCATCACTGGCTGCAGATGATCACATGACATTGCTTGTCCAATCATTGCTGCGAAATTTAGTTCGCTGAGTAGTCAACGTGTGACTGTTGTGAGAGTACGTCGTACAATAAAAAAATATATATATATATACTTCTTGAAATTTTATTTACTTTTTTCTGTTTTTAATAATTTATTTATGAATTTATTTTTATCTTGATTTTGTAAAATATATTTTTTTCACTCATGAAGGGTTCGGTGAATGTGCATATTAACTGGTTGGGTCCGGTACCTATGAAAAGGTAAAGAACCACTGCCCTAACCATTATAATCATGACTAGAAAATAAAAAATCGGAAGAAATTGTTCACAGATGCTCCACACGTATCTTCTCCTCTTCTGTGTATGGCACTGGTAATATTCACTGTCTCATCAGATTAGCAGTGAATTATCAACGGGCCATAAACAGAGTTGAGACAGAACCTCCATCAGAATCCTTTTGTCTGGGATTGTCCAAGTGTGTCTGCTCTACTTTGCCCATTTTGGCACCAGCACATTTTTGCTTTGCGTGTCTCTGCTTGAGCAGTTATGTATGGTGCCACTATAGGACAAGACGGACATCCGTCAGTGCTTGTGTTTTCTTTGACCTCATGTTGGTGTCTATGTCCAGTGGCCTCAGACAGGGCATTGAATGACAAACTACCAGGCTGATCAATTGCACGGTCTTTGGAAGAGTCTGTTGTTGCTGTTTCTGGATCTTTGCGAGGATGCAACCTGAAACCGTCCCGTCGCACAGGTCTGGATGACCTGGCGGCTCTCTTGCGGTGCTTGGCAATAGTAGAACTCACTCTGGTGGCGTGGAAGGGTCCGGTGGTTCTAGACTTGCCAAAAAACTGATGGAGAGACTACAACAGAGTTCCACACAGTCTGGCTTTTTTTTGGACAAACCGTTGATTGGTGAAGAAATACAGAATATACAAGTGACCAAAAAGGATTATGAGTGACGACAGGCGCATCAGCGAGGGCTTTGCAGATACCATCTCCCTCCTGAGTGGTCTGCAGTCTCAGAACAACATGACGACTACTGGAGGACATGACTAGATTGTCTTTTTAAGAAAATGACAGTCTTCAACTGACCATTTCCATGTGCCCACTCCTTATCAGTAATCTGTGCTCACCCTGGCCAACTTTGCATCATCCGCCTGTGCGGGTCTGCTTACAAACTTCCTTATAAATGTAATCAATCTCTTATCCCGCCATGTCAAAGACTGTGTACCTCTCTTGTGCCAAATTTAAAGGGAATGAGAGGAGATGCTTTTATTGGCTATGTTTACGCCCACAACAGCGCTAACCGCCCGCTTCGAACAGCGAGTCTCTATGAAAATACCAAAGGAATGGAAACTCCAACCATGCGCACCATTCGACTGCACTTTGTCCATAGATACCAATCAATCTAATAAATCAATCAAACGCTCAGTAAATAAATGACTTGGTCAGTTTTTAGTCCATCAATCAATCCATCAATACGTCAGCCAATACAGTGGTCAGTCAGATGGTATCTTGCTCAGTAGATCAATAGGTCAGTTAGCTACTCAATCATTCAATAAGTCAAGTTGATCAGTCGGTTAATTTTTTAATTAATCGAAAGTCATTCAGTTTCTCCAATCAGAAAATCACCAGTTGTTCAATAAGTCATTCATTCAGGATTAATTTATTGTTTTGTCTTTGTTTTTATATGTCTGATTTTACTTAATGTGCAGCACTTTCTATGCAGTTATGAAATAAAGTTGAAAATCGGTTCCTCAATCAATATATCAGTCAGTGAGTTACTCAGTAAGTCAGTTGCCGGTCAGTCTGTCAATCAGTCAGTAAGCCAGATTGACTGTCATTCAATCAACTAGCCAGTCAGTCAATTAATTGTCAATGAATAAGTCAGCATCGGTGGTTGATTCCCATTCATCCATCCACTGCATGCACAATGATTGAAAGGATCAATGGATGGATGGATGGATTGTGAAACGATCCTTCATTCGTACATCAATCAATCTATTCTTCCAACAACCTAACAGCCAACCAGTAAATGTTGAAATGATGACCATCCATTCATCAATCCACCCAGTAACAGAGCAACAATGTTTCCATTCAACCTGACCAATGAAATAGAGGAGGGAGAGGTCGGCTGACAGCTGCTACACGTGATTAGCGTGTGTAGTGATGCATCAAAAGCTCTTTAAGGAGAATCCCTGATTGGGAAGAGAGAAGGACACGCACACACATTCACACGCACACACTGAATCCTGAGACTTCTTGGTTACTCCAGTGACCATCTGTCATTGAGCTTTACTAACCAATGGATTATCAACTGGTCACACACACACACATGGACGCACGAGTAATGCAAGAGAATAAGTGGCGTCATTAAAGTTGATTGCTTGTGTCGTGCTAAAGCCCTAATGACCGTTTTATGACCTTTTTGTACATTTGCATGAGCACTATACTGTAATGTTTGTTCCTAAATGTAATTGAGGGCCACAGGACTCTGGATAAGAGTGATGTAGAAATAATGCAGTATTATTAGGAGTTTGTTACTCAGACAGACAATAACTCAACGATAGAGGATAGCAGATGCCGATTGACGTGACGTGACTTAACCCAAACTCAACCCAAGCCCTCACCTTTGCAATGGTGAGTTCTGTACCCAGGAAGTCGTCTTGTTTTTCGACGTGGGTCAAAGGGGCTACAAAAAAATCAGCAGTAATGTCATTTCCTACATGCAGAAGCCCTCGACCCTCTGACGGACTTGCACTAATGATGTTACGCCGCTTTTGGATGCGGATGATTAATGAGACTGCAGAAAGAAGTGAAAACTGAGCTGGTGTAACCCAATTTGCAGACTGTCGGCTCAGTGATGGATGAAAGCTTTTAATACGAACGTTTATTTGAGTTGTGGGCATTTTTTTGGTGGGGGGGTTGTTTGTGTGAATGATATATGGAGCTTTTAAGGTGATATTTTATGGAAACTTGATTTTATAATGGCTTGTATGCTTTTACTGTATTTGAGTCTCTGGGTGTCACCTTTTGGCTAATTTACATGACAACAGCTTCACACCAATTTGTCCGCCCGGTGAAGAGCCAGAGCCATTTTCAAGCAATACTGTATACGGACGACACTTTCGAAATCATACTTATATACTTGTAGTTGGGTGAAAATGTTGTAGTTTGTTTTTGAAGACAAATATTTTTAAATTGAGCTTTTTTGTGTTCAATGACCTCTTTGGCTTCTTCAATTAACATTTGATTTTGTTTCCATATCAGACTCTAAATGCCTTTTAGGGACAACGGTTCCTAATTTATCACGTTATCAGATTACAGGTTATCATTATTGGTGCATGGAAGGGTTAAATTAGAATACTCTCATAAAATTACAAATCAGTCAGTTGTTCGAATAGTGCCCTGACCTGCCCATACTGGTGACAACAAAAATTGTACTAGTACAGGGGTGTCAAACATACGGCCCGCGGGCCAGAACCGGCCCCCAAGGAGGTTTGATCCGGCCCGCGGGATGATTTAAAAGTGAAAAAAAAATGCATGAAAGACACAGAATGAATATTTTAAATAAAATGAAATTCGTGGATTATCCGCTAGGGGGCACCCTGTTTTGATCACAGTAAAAGACAACATTGTTTTGATCGGGGAAGAAAACAGCAGTCTCAGTCTGTCACTGAGATAGACCCAACGCAGCAAATGATATGAAAGCACCATTCAATGCTTCTTGAGACCAAAACAAAGGAAAGAGATGATATTTTGGTGATTCATAGCACAGTATGGTATAATGTTAATGGTCTGGCCCACTTGACATCTACCGAGTCCGTATGTGGCCCACAATGTGAAATGAGTTTGACACCCCTGTACTAGTACATGGACCTTAAGATGCTAATTTGTATTTTGGGGGATTCTCTGTGTAATGTCAAATGACAGCGTGAGCGCCACCTGTCTGTCAGACTGAGACTGTGTCCCAATGCTGCAAATGGTAAACCTTATCAATAATACTCCGGGACCAACAATCATTGTGATAAACATATCGGCAACTTTATTTTATTGACCTTTAACCACATATTGCTAATCAGTTCATATAGTGCTCACAAAGACTTCGGGAGATTGGGTTGTTCCACCTCCATGCATTTCTGACATCTGGATTATGGCCTGTTTTACTGCCACTTCTCTTCTGCCCTCCCCTCACTCCTGCCTAAAAGACTGCTCTTGGCCAGCCTGCTAATAATTCTCTGACAGCTTTAGAAAGTTAACATTGCATGACAGCAACTAATTTCCACATTCCCATTTCAACAAACCGATGAATTCTTTTGAATAAAAAATAGAACCTACATACACAGTATATATTTCTAACCTTTTATTATCCCTTCATGAGTGCACTGTGATAAATGTAGACTTCAAGGAAATATTCAGAGTAATAACATCACATAAACAGGTTGTCTTCGGAGTCCAGGTGTCAATACCTGCCTCAAAAAAGGTTTTAGTGAGCCACAAAAAATTGTAAAAATGTAATGTTTTGTGTGTGTGTGTGTGTGTGTGTGTGTGTGTGTGTGTGTGTGTTTATGTCACCTGTAATAGTTGGGTTTAAAGGGTCCATGCTTGCCGATGCCCAAGTACTTGGTCTGCTCGTCAGTCAGCTCAGTGAGGTGAGCTTCAAAGCCAGGAAGGTGAAGACTGGCCACATATTCATCTGTGAAAATAAATATTCACATTTCATAACTAGGGGGATTTTGTGTTCATATCAATATCAATTAACATTAAAGAACTTGCCCATCTTTTTTGGCAGCAGGTAGACATCCCGTTTGTAACGTCCTTCTGGAGCATTGTACAGCTCAATGAGGGCCAGAGCCTGAACATTTAGGAGTGGCAGTCAAAATTCCACTGCTTTGCTTCTTATTTGGAGAACTGTGCGAGCACCAGCATCTTCCTTTGCTCCAAGTGATGTTATGCCTTATCCCATTTCTTGATTGTTAGGGAGTGTGAACAGACTTTAAGGATTATTTAGTACGTTCAAAAGTACTGTACAATTTCTGAACCACTGCCTCCACAAGTTAATTGCTTTGATTGTTTTTTGTGGGTGCTCGCTTTTCAGCGGTGACACATGAAAGAAAAAAATGCATCCTATGTCTCCTTGAACCAACCACGAGTCAAGAGTAGAATCTCTAATCATCTCCATTCACAATACTTGCACTTTTGTCCACAGAATAAAGAGCAATAAGTGTGTGTGCGGGTCACACACCTGAGTAGTGGCAGTGACGGACAGGACAAAGGGGGGCACAGTGGAGCAGCTCAGATTCAGCAAACGACCCTGAAGTGAGAATAAGAGAGACAAGAGACACCTGCAGTCGTTGGTCATCTTATACGATCCACATCTCATTCATCAAATCAGACAGCAGGCTAATTAAAGCAGTTAGGTAGACCCACGTAAACCGGGAAGCTCAATGACACGTACGCTAATGCTAGCTGCTTTATTTAGCAAAAACTAGTTGATTTTTTGACTTGAAATCACCATGTTACAATTTGGCAGAAAAAAAAAGATTATTTTATCCAAGACACTTGACGGTGTTTATTTCTTATTTAGGTGTACTTACTTTTTGAGTTTTGATGTGAGGTGAAAACATCACGTGTTTATCCTCAATGATCATTGGTTAGTTGAATTGATTTACTGAACATCGCATCTGCCCAATCAGAGGACAGATTCAAGTAGGTTGGATGACCCATGAAAAGCATGATGCTCATTCGCCCATTTAAAGTTTTCCTGCTTAATATAGGACAAACCACACCATTTGATGATTGAAACTCACTCGGAAACATTTTTGGGAGTAAAATTTACAATTCTGCCATGGATTTTTTTAAAACCTCGTATAACATATGACAGATCTTATCCCACTTGATGGCGCATATTTCTTATTTAAGTGTATTTATATTTTTTACTATGCGTTTTAATGTGACATAAAATGCCATGTCTCATTTTCATGGTCATTAGTCGTTTTAAAAGATTCACATATCATCCATCCGATCATGGGAGAGATGAACTAAACCCCACTTAAACCACAAAGCTTCATAACCCATTTGCCGATTTTAGGTTTCAGATACACTACACTACTCATCAACCCTAAATAAGTCGGGCTCAGGTGTTCTTGGGTGTCGTCTGCTTCATGGGTTACATTTCTATCGTAGCTGGTATAGATCAACAGTTTAGTGGCATCACCTCGGCAAGCAGGACGATTCTCCTTCCATCTGGCCATACGATGTGGTCCACCTGAGGTCTCACGCGCTCCCACCGCAGCTCTTCAGTACGCAGACTCGCCTGACAAAACACAACAACAAGCCGTTGTCTTCGTATCATAAAGTTTTTCTCAGCAGCACTGCTTCCACTACATTATGTGGAAGTTGGACTTTTGGTTTTTTTCGTCCAATCAGATTTCAATTTCCTTACGTTGCCATGTCAATGGAATCTGCCCAGGGCCTTCAGAATTAGTAGTGCTGGCTGATGCAACTTGAACACTTTTCCCAATGGCAATTGGAGTGTTTTTCGAAGCAATCACATTTTAAATTTGTCCTCACAGCTAACGTCAGCATATTTTCACACTGTGGTGCATCAGAGCAAAATTTGCCACATCCCAGTTTGACCAGCAAAACACGTCTGTTGTGATCTGGACATTCTATGACATTAAACAGCAAATTTTAATCAAAGATGGCTTGATGTGTCCCCTGATATAGTTTGGACACTAATTTTGAAAGTGGCCTTGACTTTTTTTCGAGGACACCAGGCTTTTAATGGATTTTCATATTTTGTTTTTAAACTTCACCTAATAAGCTTGCGCAATATGGATTATACCATGCGTTGAAATTTAAAGCTATGGACTTTCAGAAAAAAATTCCACCTGTTGCACAACGTGACTGAATTCATATGCATTACAAAATATATGGAAATACATTAAAAAAAGACTTGAAAATCTGAATTGCTAGAGAGAAAACACGGGCAGATTCAGAATCTGCAAAAAAAAAAAATCATCTAGAAAAGTTTAATTGCATCTCAGATTTAGAAAAAATTCATTTTATATATTTTTGTCATGCCTTGTCATTGGCTGAAGACCAGTCCAGAGTGAACTGCGTTCCCGCGCAAATATCAGATCATACCAAATCTATTTCTGTGTTGGAGTGCCCCATATTGCAGACGATGCAGCCATTCTTCATCCTGTCCAAATGTTCCCTGGCCACCACGTGTTTGTTACCTGAGTGGGAAAACAATTAAAGGGTTCATGGTGGAATATTTGAAATGGAGAAATGATGATTTGAGGAAATTAGTTTGTGGTATGCTATATGAAGTCGATGTGAAGCATTATAAAGCGGACATTAGTGTATCAAAACCATCCCTCTCAAAGCTAGGTCGGCATCAGGGCTAGCCCTAGGCAATTGTATCCCTAAAACAATTACAGTACACTTCCGGTTCATCATTTTGATTCTGGTTTCAACAGCCTGTGCCGTTTGTCTGCATTGTACTACAGTACAGCATTTACTTTCTACACTGGTTAGTAACAAAGAGAAAAGCAGTTTGTTCTCATCTGTCATCATTCGGTAGGACTATTGGTCGGCCTAAAATTCTGAAAATTTATTGTTTTGCTTAATTACCCAGTTGATTTTTTTCGTATACCGTACATCCTTTCTCTTATTTTGGAGTATGTGGCCCTTGGAAGAAAATGTTGGCACACTCCTGACGTAAATGCCAAAGCCAATCAGTTATTTTCAGATGAAATACTGTGAACTTGTCAATAAATGTAATTCTGTTCATTTGTAACTTTTAAAAATGTTACAAATTACAAAATTGGGAATTTCCCACAGGGTTATTGTTCACAGTATCAGTATCAAACCTATACACTTGAATTTACGTTATTTATTTTATCTTCACAAGAGTATATATTACACTTTCAAGAATTATTTATCGTGTAATTATCCATCCATCTTTCCATCCATCCATTTTCCGATCTGCTTGATCCTCAAAAGGATCCTGGAGCCTATCCCAGCTGCCTTTGGGCAGTAGGCGGGGGACACCCTGAACTGGGTGCCAGTCAATCGCAGGGCACACAAGGACGAACAACCATTCAACTATGTACATTGCTTATCCCAGTCAGCAGACGGGGCATCGAAACGGGGAACCGGAATTTTAAAATGTGAATCATTCCGGGAGAATTGGAATGTTACTCACAATTCCAATCGATTCTCGAGATCCGATGCCCAACCCAAGGCTCCTTAGTGTAAGTTGTCTTATATTTATTGAATCCACTGTAGTAGGTTTACACAGAGCCAGCCAGTGGCATAAAAAGTTTATTAATGTGGGAAAAATATTAATGATTGGCATAACAGACACGTAGGTATGGTGGCCCTGTGGGTCCTCATTAATCTTTTGGACCGAAATACATTTCAGTGTCTGAATGTTTCTACGTAAAGGAGTTGAATCAGTACTTCTGCTAACTAGAGTGATTTTTTTACACAAATATCCATATCAAATACAGAATGAGAGCACTTTTGCAACTTTGAGCTGTAACACAGGACAGGTCTGTGTCTATGTAACATTAGTGTACATGTGTACCTGTGCAGGTGATGACCACATCAACGTGTTGGACAACTTCACTCAGCTGGATCACTCTGAAGCCGTCCATGCTATAAAAATGTGGCAGAGGTGTCAAATTCATTGAGATCCATTGAGGACATTTCCTGGTTGCTTAGCTAGAAATTTGCCTGTTTTCGTAGTTTAGCATACCAGGCCTGGAGGGCACAGATGGGGTCCACTTCTGTTACGTACACAACAGCACCCAACGCTTTTAGGGCGGCACAGCAACCTTTGCCAACCTGGCACAAGAAATTAATTCGAACAGTCTC
The DNA here is from genome assembly GCF_001891065.2 of Hippocampus comes. NCBI lineage: Eukaryota > Metazoa > Chordata > Actinopteri > Syngnathiformes > Syngnathidae > Hippocampus > Hippocampus comes. Next base: position 2,069,831 of record NW_017805841.1, on the reverse strand, counting down.
TTATGTAGCTCGGGGCAAGTGTCAGCCCGAGCCAATGTGGCAAGAGCTCGATGGCGCCCCCTCTGTTGGTGGTTATTCATAAACTTACCAAACCAAAAAAATTGGGAACATTGTTTTTCCCTTTTTTTGAAATCACAGGAGAACATCTCACCAGAATTACATGCTTAACAAGTAACAAACGAATGCAAACTTGCAAATTCAAAGTTACGAAACGTCTGCATTCTATTTTATTATGTTATTACTGTATATTTATTGTAATGTAGTAGAATACTATGAAGTGTGTTTTTTCACATAAAAATCTACTTTTTTTTTGGTTGCTCTTTATTGTTAGAACACATTAATGGCAATTCGTTTCAATGGGGAAAGTCGATTTGAGATACGACTGATTTGAGTTAGCCACAACTCTGGAATGAATTGAAGTTCTAAGTCAAGTAGGTGTTCATCTATGTATGCCTGTGACATGTAGTGACAGGCAGAAAAATGAAATGCTCTTCCAATGATTGACCCTTTCATCCACTTCTGTGCCATTTTTGTTTGGCGTAGCATGAAAAGGTCTGCCACACACACACACACACACACACACACACACACACACACACACACACACACACACACACACACACACACACATTCATGTTCACTGACCTCACCGTATCCACAGACGAGCACCTGCTTGCCACCAAACATCATGTCTGTGGTTCTCTTCAACCTGAAAGCAGCGCAGTCAGTCACCTGTGTCAGTGTGAGCATTTGTGTGTGTGTGTTTGTGTGTTCCTAAATACTATGATCGCTTACCCATCCAATATCAACTCCTTGCAACAGTAGAGAGTGTCAAACTTCTGCTTGGTCACTGAATCGTTGACGTTCATGGCAGGAACACACAACTTGCCGGCCTTGGATAGCTGGTACAAGCTGATGCAAAACATGTGCGACATGAGACATGAAAGTAAAATAAATCTCCATCTTTCTGCTGTTTGACAGTGGTGCCTTGACGTACGAGTGCCTTGAGTTCTGAGTACTTGGAGCTTAGTGGGGAACCGTCGATTATTTAAAACTCATAAACACGAATATAGTTACTGAATAGAACCTGAACTAACCGATAAACTCCTGTGACGCTTTCTTCCACAATGCCTCGAATGTTCTTGAACAGGGTCGGGTACTTCTTGTAGAGCCAGTGGGTCAGGTCGCCGCCGTCATCCAGAACCTGGCCACAGCGAATAGACAGGTGCTTTTCATCAACAACTATTTAAAGACCGCGACCCTTATGAGGATAAAGCGGATCGGAAAATGGATGGATGGATGGAGTATTTAAAGAGCTACATTAAAAGTGACTGTTGTACCACATTGGGTTCCCATATCTCAGCACCAATGCAGCGGTCGATGCACCACCAGAAGTCATCCTCTGACTCCCCTTTCCAGGCAAACACGGCTGTACCTGAGTGGGCCGGGGTAGGTACATTACAGGAAATAACAGTATGAAGAAGACAGCAAGTGCTTGGAAACAAAACGGAGTGTCCTATCATTGTGTACCTCCTTCTGCCAGAGCAGCTGCTACTGCGTTCTGGGTGGAGAAGATGTTGCAGGCGGCCCAACGGCACTGAGCCCCCAACACTGACAAAGTCTCCATCAGAACCTGGAAAATACACACACACACACACACACACATTCTGGCAAACTATTGGAATCTCCACGAAACGCTCAGTTGTGATTTCTCTCGCTCTCTTCGGTTTTTAAAATGTTAAAGCTGCAGTTGTTTGAAGGTTTAGAATTGCCGTAAGAACGATGCTTATCTATTTTAGCGGGTCAATGGCTTTTCGCATCGGCTTTTTGCATTCTATGTTAGCAGAAAGCTAGAAGACCTTCATTAGACAAAATTAATGAAAACAAACAAACAAACAATAAGTTAATTTTTTTAAAACACCCCACGCCTTGACAAGAATAGCCAATCACAAACTGTAGGGACACAAGGTGTGACCGTGAGGCCTCGACCAATCATTCGCTGTGCACACAAGTGTACATGCAACAACTTTGCAGGGACACTCAGATATCACACTTTCCTTGGCCGGACAGAAGGAACTAGACCCAAAACAAGGGGAAACATACAGTATGTAATGGTGGTGTCTTACGTGGACTCAGCCCACTGTAGGGCTTCGAACTCGCAATGCCGCCGTAGGTCTCCGTCCTCATCGGGTGAGAGCTAAGTATGCTAACAGCCACATGCAGCATTGTTTTCCAGACTGATGTGGAATTTGTAATTTCTTATCAACACGAAAGTTTATCACCTCTCATATTTGCAAATTACACAGAATACGACATCAACATCATGAGTAACTCATGCTAGCAATGTAGCAGCTAAGATTCAACTTTGACTTTACGGATGTGCACTTCCATGCACAGACTACATTCCAATCTTTGCAGTTTGAGACCAGCTCATCATTTCAATATTTTGTGACTTTTTGACCGAGGGTTGAGAAAGGGTGCTTACCGCAGTTTGTGCCGTGATGTGCGTGCAGCCAATCACTTTGGCTCCTGCCAGAGGTTTCTCCCCACCAACCTTCTTCCTCAAAACCATCAAAGCGGGCATCTCTGAGTAGACACCAGCACCATGAAAAGCAAAATGTGTGTGTTTGTGTGAGAGCGAGTGGAAATGAGCGTTTGTGTGTGTGGATGAGATGTGCGATGGGAAATGAATTTGTGAGGGAGCAAGTGTGGGTTTGCCAGAGTGTTTTTGTGTATGTCTGTATGTGTTTGAGTGAGTGCGTTAATAACTGAATGTTTGTGTGTGTGTGTGTGTGTGTGTGTGTGTGTGTGTGTGTGTGCGCGTGTGTGTGTGTGTGTGTGTGTGTGTGTGTGTGTGCGCGTGCGTGCGTGTGTGTGTGAGATTGAGCATGTGAACATACATTTTAAGTCTTTTCCTCACCTTGCTCTGCAATGCAGATTTCACGACGTCCAAAATCAGCCTGTTTGATGTTTTTAATGCAAAAGTCTGAGACACCCTTGGATGTCTTCTGGACCTTGTTTCTGGGTGAATTCTCATCCTCAGAGCTGGCACTGCCCACTGCACAGTACAACACAGTACAGTAAGGCCCATATGTTTGCCTTTATACACAATCATGATTTTAAATAAGATAATTAAGATGGGGACGAGAGTGGAAATGTACAACTTTAATTAAAGGGCATCTAAACAAATTACAGGTGAGTAATGAACGAAAGGCACCTGAACTGTGGCTGTCAATGGACGACTGCGAGATGGAGCGAGCCAGTGAGCACGGGACGGCCTTGATCGGACGCTTGTTGAATTCTTGTTTCTCCTCCGTCAACTGTATTTGCTGTTGGAACAAAAAAAACAACAACAACAAAACACATTTAAATGAAATAGTCAAACAATGAACTCCTGTTTATCGAGGGCGATACATTCCAGACAAAAGAAGGACTTTCCCAGCATACCTAGCTGTATTTGTTAATAGCTATAGCCTTCTAATGGCTTTGTTATACAGCTAATAGTTTTAGCATTAATGTTCCTCTTTTTTGTACTCTCCTCGTGTGTAATAGTAGTTGTGTGTGTTTTACTTACTTCTTGTGCATAATTTTGTGGCACCAGAAGTTATTTTGGTGTTCAGTTTAATGACTCCCCTGATCATTAACAAACGTCACTATGTCAGTGAGATACCCCCAGTTGTGGGAATGCTAATGGCCACTGCATGTGGACTCATGTAATGATCCGAATCTTCTGCAATGTCAGCAAGACAGTATACATGTCAAATACAAAAAAAAATCTAAAATTCTCATTCAATATTTGAAATGCTTTGGCTTGAAATATCTCAAATAAACATGATACATGTCATTACAAAAAGGATAAAGTGCATGAACCTCTTTCTAAGTATTTCAAATACTGTACATTGTAGTAATTCACATTGAATTCATGTACAGTATTCATTTTCTTGAGTATTTTAAGCACATGGGAATTACTGATGCGGTTCATTCAAAATACTCGTATATTGTAGTTATTAGACATTTTAGAGAACTCTCCTTCTTTGTTTTATTTATATTTGGCTGCTAAATGTACAGCACAACGTATTTTGGCCTGTTTATGTTCAACTTTAAGCAGTTCAAATGGATGGAAATGTTTTTTTTGCAAATAAAATACATGCACGTTTTCTCTGTACCCTCTTATTATTCATGTGAGCAAGTGGAAGGTTTTGCATTGGCCAAGTCAATTTCCAGACTTGAACCCAGTAGAGCACAGGTCTCAAACTCAAGGCTCGTGGGGCCAGAGCTGGCCCGCCACATCATTTGATGTGGTCCCTGAAAGCAAATCATGTGTGCCCGCTGCCATGATCATTGCTGAAATCTGTACCAAAATTGCTTATCAGTGCTTTCTTATGTAAATTTGTCAAGCCAAACAACGGTGGCAGGTTACCATTTCTTTGTAAAAAAAAAAAAACGTGTGAAAAAGATTACATTATAATCCGCATCTTTTTAACGGCCCTACTGTGACCTCTCGTCAAGGTCACTCTAATGACTGAGTGTGGTGCAATTCAACCCAACACAATACAATGAATCTGCGACCTTGTCCCAACTAAATGACCCTGAATTAGGCAATATTGTCACAAAATAATACATAATTTAGTTTAAAATCAAATGATTTTGAGCCAATAATAACAATGAAGGCCGGCCAGTGCTGCATTTTCCATGGTAATGATTACAAATGTGGCTCCACAGTTGAGTGAATGCGGGTTCCGTTTTCTTCTATTTGGTGGCACTTAAGTCAAGCAGCTTAATATTTAACACAAGCTGCGCGGCAGCGTGCAGCCAAATTTAATGATCACATTGCAACAGCTGAGAAATTGTTTTTTAAGATCAAGCAGGCGAGGGTGAAAGTTCAAAGAAAGGACGCATGATACCATTTTGACTTTAGGAGTCCAAAAAAAAAAAAATCCTTGATTCAATGATGCATTTGGCCATTGAGGCAAAGAATCGTCGATAAATGTCGAAAGATATATTTTGATAACATCCATTTGAAAGATGATGTCTTTCAGGAGACAAAGAAAAAAAGGGAGCACTACCTTAATGCGAACAGACTGTACAGCATCCTGATCCTTGGCTTTGGTCACATTCACCAGACTGTACACTTTCTTCATGCTTTCACCTTGGCGGACCTCAGTGCACACTGCTGTATTAAGCATTAAGCATGAGGTGACGCCACAAGTTCACAGAGCAACCAGACACGCCTCGCAAAAGCACAGGCTACGCTCAAAGCAGTCTTTGTATGAGGATAATCAAAAAAAAAAAAATTGAGGCTCGGTGTAAATTTACACACAATGGAAGAAAGAATGTCATGTCGTGATTCCCTCCCTGGGAACACAGTCCAATTTCAGTCGCAATGGGTAATAATTGGCAATATTGGTATATGGAGTATTACAAGTCACATAGTGTTGAAAAGGTACATTTACACACACACACACTCTAAATTGTCCCTATATATATATATATATGTATATATACACACACACACACACACACACACACACACACTGTATAACAGTATTTAGAGGTACAGTATGTATTTATCCTTTGAAAAATAATATATTACTGCATCTAACTGAGAAAGGTATAAAATGTTCTTCTGTGTGTCTGTCTGTATTATCATGCCCCAGTTGGTCAAGGTGCACACTCAAACAGAAGTAACAAATGTCCACTGCATTATAGGAAAAAAGTGGCAACATTTTTTTTTTTTTTTACATTCTGTTTACTCCTCCACTATACGCCCTTTCTACTACTTCTGCTGCGTGATCCTCGTGGATTTTTGCACCACTGCTACCCGATGGCCATTTTTTTGCTATTTAACATTGCCGTCAAGCCTAATCCTTTGGTGAGAAGTTGCATCAGACTCTCTTGCACCCTCCCCCATGAAAAAACGTGATTGACGTATTAATACGTCATTGGGAGGGAACGGCTATGCGCTAATTGACGTATTTATACGTCAAAGGGTGTAAATGAGTTAATATGAAGTCCAATAGTTTCAGATTCAAACACTTTATTGACCCTCTAAAAGGGAACTTCCAAAACCACACAAGAAAAAATAAACATTAATCGAGGTCAATATTATAGAGTACTATTTTCTTATTTACTCTTTGAGCGCCATTGATGGTGTAATTGTACGCTCGCCTGACTTGTGTGTGGGCAGCGTAGGATCGGTTTTCAGTGACGGTGTGAATGTGCGTGTGAATGGTTGTTTGTTTCAATGTGTGCCCTGCAACTGACCGGCGACCAGTTCAAAGTGTAGTTCGCCTTTTGCCCGAACTCAGCTGAGATAGGCTCCAGCCTCTTGCGTAACCCTGTTCATGATGAGAGCATGGAAATGTCAGGAAGACACTTGCGTACTTTGTGTTAATATCATAAAATTATTTCGGTGCACCCACTGAAGTGTCCTGTCTATGTGGTGTCTCCTGGTGCCTGGTCAAACATTCACTCAGGTGTACAGGTTAAAACATAAAATATTGACTCGCTTAAATGCAGACTCACACTTCTTGCCCATCTTCCAAGTTGCACCCCAAAACTCAAAACCTAAGAAGCATATACAAGTGTGTCGCTGTCAGCGGTGACAAAATACTCACACTCTATACTGAAATAGAAGCGCAGATACTTGTGTAAAAATAGTCTGATAAAAGTATTTGTTCAAGTCCTGTATTGAAGTGAAATTATAAAGTACAGACTCTGAAATGTACAAAAGTAAAAAAAATGTATGAACATGAAAATGGCTTGAAGAAGGTGGGTTGGCTAGTTAGTCTGCATATGAGCTTCTGTGCGTGAATTGTGGCCTGCAGCAACTCCTTGAAAGTGTTCTTATTTTGTATTTGTGTGTTTGATTTGTCATATTCAATCAATAGCAACTTTGGCTTTCCTTGCCTTTACACCAAGGGATTACATTTCCTTAAGTGCTCTATTTGTTTTTTTACTGTACATGATTGACAGCATTTCTGATGCTCGCTTGTTACTCAAATATTGTCTCACGACATAAAAAGAAAAAAATCAAACAAGTAACACCCCGTAACTCAGAAAACTCATAAGTCAGTGCACTCCTAAATCAAAGCATCATTGAGCTTTTGTGTAATCTATACAATTAGTCCCATTCAGTTGGACTGCCTGTAAATAGCAGCAGGTCTTGGATTTACAGAGCACATCTCCAATCAATGACAAGGGGCTCTTGTAATGAGCTTTGTGGTACACCTAAAGAAAGACATAGCGGTTGGCTCGGCTCGAACACAGAAAAACTCAAAAACAAAATAAGGCTCAAATCCAACAAAACTTGTAAAGTAGGATACTAAATTTGATGACTTAATTACTTCCCACCACTGGTCACCGTCTGTACTCACCATATCAGTCTTCAGTGCCTCGGTGACGACTTCCCCCGTTCCAGCCTCCTCTCCCTCTCTTCCCTGACCCGGATGGGGGGCCCACCTGCTCTCGGCCGCCTTCAGCATCTGCAGCAGGTTGGGGCCCCTCTTGATCGCCTGCTCCTCTGCGGCGCCTACGCATCCGTCCCGCTCGTCCTCTGTTTCTGCTGCTTGAGGACAGTGGCCTGAGCTCGACAAGTGCAGCGTCGCTCCGGAGACTCCCATCAGCTGCTTTTCCTCAGCCATGGGACTCCACTTTGCAAGTAAAGCACTTCTTGCTCAAGTGGATGTAACAGTGCTCTAGTGCGTGCACATAAGGGCTGTTTTGACTCCAAACAACAGCATTTGTTTCAACGTAAAGTGGCCGCAAATTAGTCCTGGTGGCAGTGTGTACACGCTAAACATCGCTTGTTGGCACGCAGAGAAATAAATACCCAATGCAAATTGTGGCACATATGAACAGGGGTGGGAAGTAATAAATACTTTGTAACTTGCGTAATCTTTTTTCCTATATATGTACTTTACTTGGGGTACCAGGTGGTGACCTTTTCCAACAGGCAGAGGGAGCTAGCTGCAGCAGTCGCTAGTTGATGCTGAGACAGTGGAGCATGTTGAGGAACACAAATACTTGGGCACAACTTTTGATAGTCTGCTGAAATTCTCCTCTAACACGGACGAGATCCTGGTTTCATTCTGTCAGCCTTAAGGACAGAAACCACCGACAGAAAATCGTGGCTCTCTGCTCTAAAATAACTGGTACTCCTCCAGGAACTCTGTTGACTGTTCATGAACATCTGACACGCAGGCTAGCAGTTCCGCAATGCTCAAGACCCCTCACATGCTTTGTTTACAAAGTTTGAATGGCTGCCTTCAGGACGCCGACTTTGTTGCCCCACCTGCAGAACTCAAAGAAGAAAGGTCATTTTAGTGCTGAAAGCTGTGCTGCTCCTCGGTTCGTGAATTTCATCAAACATTTCTGTCTATCCTTGAATATATTCGCACACACATTTTCAATTCACACTAATCTGCACCTGCCTTAGTACTTTAACATTAGCCTTGTTTATGTGCAGATATTGATCGTATTCCTTTATTGTTTTTGGTTTTAAATTGCAGCTCTACATGCATTTAATCAACTCACGCCAAGGACAAATAAAGTTTTCTGATTTTGAATTTGAATACCTCGATTTATGTGATGTGTTGTCAACATCACACAGAACAAAGTCTAATGAGCTAAAGAACATACAGTAGATTGCTCTTGTTAGCACAGTAAGGAGGTCCGGGTCTGAACAGTTGGGCATATAGGCCCTCTATGATGCCTTGCAAAATTAAAAGTGGTGCTTGAACAACACGAGATGTGATGTGACAACTTTAATTGTTTCCTTCCTTAATAGAGTCACAGTGGTTTAGGATAATCTTATACGATGTATTTCCTTTAGCGTTTGTGCAACATGTCTTTTTTCATGCATGTGTTTGTGTATGAGCTCACACACACGTGGATCATTTTAGACAAGACCGCAACGGATACATTTCCACTGGGGTTATTGTTAATAATATAAATGACCTCAAATGACCGAAGTAGCTGTGATTTGAGAATCAATTTTGGAGCACAAATACCTGCTATCGAGGGAATCAATGTTACAGAATCGATCCACACATCACTGACAGTTAGCCAAATTATTATTTGCCTTTAAATTGAGAAGCGTTGTTCCTCCAGTGTAGTTTTACGCATGTCCGAATGAATGAATGCATCATCAGCAAACGCTGGGTACCTCTCAACTGTGGTTAACTTTTGTACCACTAGAGGGCGTAAGTGTCCCATCGTGTCCGAAGGACTTCCCACAGAAAACAAACACGCCGTCCTTTGAATTGAGAGCTAGTTCGAGGCATTACAGAAAAAACCTTTGCTCTTCCGCTCCCTCTCATTGCTATAAATCACAGAAAGTGCTCCAGCCATTTATTCAGTTTATTTAAATATACCACAACATTTATTTTCATGCCATGATTTATTGTTCATGTTTTAGGTCAACATCAAGTCAGGGAGGGAGAGAGCGCAATAAAGGTATTAATAAATATCATATTTAGACTAGTTTCACTACCTGCGCTCAACAAAGAGCGAGCATGAACACAGTTGCACAGACACACGATTCAACATTACACTAACACAATGTGTCCTAATAGTTTATGGTCATTGTCATACACTTGACACATGATGAGTACCACTTTACACTGTGTCGTTTGTTTTAAAACAGGGTAAACACATCATGACAATCAGGATGAAACTCACCTCATCTATTTCTACTTCACATTTTGCACCCAAATTCTATCTATCTATCTATCTATCTATCTATCTATCTATCTATCTATCTATCTATCTATCTATCTATCTATCTATCTATCTATCTATCTATCTATCTATCTGTCTATCTATCCATCTATCTATATACAGATATTTGTAATATACAGTCATGTACGAATTTAGAGTTGCACACCTTCATTATAGTACTGTGTTGTGCCAAATCATGCTAGGGAGCACTGAGATCTACTGGAAATTATACAATGAAGAGCAACAAGGAGAGGCAGTGAAGGTCCCCAAATATCTCCGGCAATAGTAATTGTTCTTCCAGAGTAAGTGCTTCTTTATGTATTTATTTTTTAACTTCATTAGAGCAGCAGGACATACCTCTATTTTGTCTCTAAACTCTCAACACAAAAGCAAAAAAAAAAAAAAATGACCAAGCAACAGCTCGTACGTTGGGACACTTGTAAGTCACGATACCATTGTACTTGTGTTTAATCCATATGAGTGATCACCTTCAGTTGGACTGCCTACAAATAGCAGATTGTTTCTTAACATCTCCATTCAATGACAGGAGGCCCTGGTAATGAGCCCTGTGGCAAACTTAAAGACTTTGGGTGGAGAGGCTCAAATCTGGTCATACTAAAAAAAATGTATTAGGCTCTGACCTGGCAAAAAATTGAAAGTTGGGGCACTTCTAAGTCAAAGTTCCATTGTACATTGAAAGACATGCTGACATTTCGACATTTAGTTTACATTTGGTCCTCTGAGTCTGCGTCGAGAGCAGCCTCACCGCATTGCTCGTATGTTCTTGTACTGGCACAGTAACAGATGCTTGAAGGTGTTTTTGAAGGTGGTGTTACAAAGGGCATAGCACGCCGGGTTGATGGTGCTGTTGATGTAACACAGCCAGTAGCCAATGGTCCACAGGGTGTTGGGGATGCAGATGGAACAGAAGGTGTTGATCAGCACCATCACGTTATACGGCGTCCACGTCACCACGAAAGCCACCAGGATGGCCATGATGGTGCGCGTCACCTTCTTCTCCCTCGAAGATGTGCTTTTCTTGCGCCACTTGGCCACTGCGCTCTGCTTTGTCACCTGGAGGGAAATAGATGGCGTCACATCAGTGGTCGCAACTTGCGAGGCTTTCTCTGCTGGCCTAAATGCATTGAGAAAGACTGACCGACATTTTGTCACTGTCGGAATGCTTGCATCATTAAAATCTTTCAGGGAAACCAAAAAACACCAGCCATCCACAGCAAAGTCCGTGTTCACGCCATCCCAGCCGATCAGATAAAAGGCCTTCAAAATTTCACAAATGTGAAGGACTGTGGTTACATCATATCATTGTGATGCCTTTGAAGCATTTTGTTACGCACAAAAAAGATTTTGCAGTGGTTGGGTCAAGTACTTGGTTAGGTTTTCGCATCAGAGCAGCATATGTGTCAGCTTGGTACTGGTCAGGTTGAGCCAACAAGGAATAGGCTGTGAAGAGCAATAACCATCTCCTCAGGCTGCTTTATATCTCATATTCATTTAGAGAAGAAATTTCAGATAGGGGTGTAAAATTGGGAGCTGTGGAATGTCTCGGTTTGTTTGGTTGCCATACAATTTGATTGCTCAAGGTGTCATAATGCTACTGGCATCGTTTTCGTCACTGTTTATGCAACCTGCAGAAACCAGTTGATATTTTGCACGCTCATTAGCTCAGTCCAACGATGCTATTCCAAGCCATCCTAAAATTCTAGTGATATTTTGATTCATAAAACAAACGTCAACACTGCAACAGATGGAGAGGTAGTCTTGTTCGGTGCCGAGTCCTACAGATGTATAGGGAAAAAAAGATCAGCATCGTCTAAATCCCCACCGTCGACGTTTGCATTGATCCATGATATAACAGTCGGACCTTGGACCAGTCCATGACGAAAGAAGGTTTCATAGCAGCAGGTTTCATTATGTCTAAGTCCCCAGTATTTAAATTGATTATTTAAGTCTGACTCGAGACAAGTCATATGACTCAAGTTTCTTTTTACATACCATTACCTTGGAGCCCAGTGGTTAGTCTGACAGCAGTTGTATCCAAACTTTCGATACCGAGGTTTGCATAAAGAGTAACTGATACATCTAATAGTCACTTGGCCCTGTATCCCGCTTGGCCAGATCTGCTCTTGCACTAAGTGGCAGAGGAACCACATCTCCACATTCAACAATCAATACAAGAGCAATCTGTGCTAAACTGACTTTGACACGGAGCAGAAAATGGAGCAGGCAATTGGTATTCATGCTAGTTGCTGCTGAAACTGAATTACCTTTATTCGCACAGGTATTATGAATCGAATCATTTATCTACATTTTTTGCAAATTGAGAAAAGCTCTATCTAAACCAATTCTTCATCAGTGGCAGTAGTAGTAGAAGTAGTAGTCACGCCGCAGTTCGCCAAGCCACGTCTTCACAAATGTTGTGTGATTAGTGTAAAACAAGGAAGTGAAAGATAAGAAAAGACTCCTTCTTCTTCTTTCCTTCTCTTGCCTTTCCACCCGGAGTTGAATGAAAGTAGAACAATATGGGCAAGCTAAAAAGACAATTGTTAATTTTATGTCATGACTCCAACAGCTACAATCATGGACAGCAGGCTACCTGGCTGTAATTTGGACACCTCTGTACGATGTTCATTATACTGTGAGTGAGAGGAATTGTCTATTCTGACACAATGGAGTAAAGGTGTTTACCTTAAGCATTGTTCTTGTGGCTTGACAGTCCGTCAAGGACGTTGCTCTGGAAGCTGGTTCTCTTTGGTTCATCCTTCTTATGGCATTCAGTCCCTTCAGCACCGAAACGGGGACCTCGTTCTCCGTAGACGTGGAGGGTTGGACACTGTCCGCCTCCGGTTCCACTTGCTCGGGTTTGTCTTCCTTGTAAGGAGCGGATCCGTTCCACTGCTGCGGTGCTTCCTTCTCCGTGCTCTGCACAGCCTCCCTGAGCTGCTCCCTCATCTTCTGAATGCAACTGTTCAGGATCTGATTCTCACCTGCGTCCTCCTGACTGTGAGAGTGAGCTTCTCCGACACTGGTGCCGGATGTCTTCCTGCTGTCCCTCTGCATTCGGCTACGGCTGGCCCTGGAGATGCGCCAATAAAGGTAGATCATGATGGCCACGGGTAGGTAGAAGGCCGCGATGGCCGTGCCGAATGTAACCGCTGGGTTGGAGAAGAACTGGATGTAGCACTCGCCAGGCGGCACGGTTCGCCCGCCCACAATAAACTGCCAGAACAAAATAGCCGGCGCCCACAGGACGAAGGACAGAACCCAGGCGGCGGCGATCATCAGACCGGCCATTTTAGTGCTACGGCGCGCCGGGTAGCTCAGAGGCTTGGTGACGCAGAAGTAACGGTCGAAGCTGATGATCAGGAGGTTCATGACTGAGGCGTTGCTGACCACATAGTCCACAGCCAGCCACAGGTCACACACAACCGCTCCCAAGGGCCAGTAGCCAATCACGATGTAGACGGTGTACAGGTTCATGGAGCCGACGCCAATAATGAGGTCCGCACATGCCAGACTGAACAGGAAGTAGTTGTTGACGGTCTGCAGGTTCCTGTTTACCTTTGGAGAAACCACATGGAGCAGGCTGTCAGATGCTAATCTTTTTTGTGTGATTTATGTTTTCTCCGTTCTATTAGATTACATGCCAGAACATTGATTCTCTAATTGCTTCTCCACTGTGGGATACCTTACAAAAGGCTGTGAGTAAAATATGAAATGGAAAAGGAAGCATTTTAATAGTAAAGTAGTAAACACACCGCTCCATGTCCTTTGATCAAGACAAAGCAATTTAGAAAAAATGGTAAATGGCTTGAATCGATTTTCGCCTTCTTCTCGACATCCGTTGTTTGAATATGTGAAGAGTCAGTCAAAAAGATTTGCGGTGAAGTAAATTTCCTTCCGTAGAAGACGGAACACCAGCAGTTATTTACATTTCACAAGGTAGGTTGATTCCAAAACCCTCTGAACTGACCCTCGCAATTTTTTTTTTTAAATTAAAAAAATCTGGTCAGACATCCATGGCTATCATGGCTTGTCCATGGTCGCCTGAAATGGGATTACTGCTGATGCCAGGAACAAAATGTAAACAGTATGAACTTTTTTTCCCACTACTTCAGTCGGCATGCATTCTTTCTCGGTGCTTTGGCTTGCGTTTCCATTTGGACAGTCTTGACTGTGTCATCCCTGACCAGCTTGTCAGTCACTATTCATGCCCACACCAAGCAGATTTTTGTCCAAAAGGCAAGTAGATACGTTACGTTTTACCGACTTGACTTCAATTTTGACTCAAAGCAAGGAACTAACCTTTATAGAGAGCATGACCAGGATGTTTCCAATGACGGTGATCAGACTGAGGGATCCCGCCACCAGAATGATGAGCACAATCTCCACAGTGGTGTAAGGACTGGCCGAGAAGAGGCCAGCTTCACCCCCGCTGCTAGTATTCACAGTATCCATTGCGTCCACTCAGATTTGGTGACAGATGCTTCGGGCAGATACAAAAAACAAAACAAAACAGGTTTCCTTTATTTCACGGCAATGTTGGCACATGTGGCAAAAATATTCACAGTCACACACAGATACCGAAAAAAAACCAAACAAATGCACAAGTACGGATGTAACTACTTGACTTATGAATAAGTCAACTCAAACTGAAGTACAATAACAAAGTATTTGTACTGTATTACACTTCACCACTGAAGGTCACCAATGCAAAATGATGTGGAACACTTGGCAGGTGTTTGACAGCGGTTTCAGCTTACACTGAGAATGTGTGAGCAGTGACCAGGTGAGCAAATAAAGACTTCAGCAGCTGCGTTTGAAAACAGAGAGTGACCGCATATCAGGAATGCAGTATTAGTCAGTACATCATTTCAAGTCTGACTGCCCACAAGATGTAATTATTAAATATAATGGAATTGGACTGATCATATTCTTTTACGCCATCCTTCTCTTGATTTGAAGATGACTGCATTATGATCTGCCTTTCCGAAAAGTCTCCCTTGTGTAAAAGGAAGCTGATATCATAACTAAATCTGCTGTTTGCTCACAGGCGTACCCTGAGGCTCGGACGGGATCGTCGAGACACACTTACAACATCTCGCAGGCTAATTTTTAAGACAGTCTCTTTCATTTTGCGGTCTTAGAGGCATTACATGAGCGGATTCCTGCTTTGAAATCAACATCTTAGAACCGAGAGGGCACATTTTAAGATATTAAATTATGATTAGACTGAGAGAAGGACTTCATAACTGTCTAAAAATAGTCAGAAATCTCATAACAGTGACAAATGAAGGTTTGGTTGTCTGATAATAAATCAGAGTCAATGAATGTTGCAATTCCCTTGGGAAGCTTTTCTATAAACCAGCATCTTAACTGACCTGGAAGTGTAAACCTTGATTGGATATGTCCTGACAGCGGGGATGGGACTGTGTAATGCGGCCAGTCACCTACCAATATACCTCAAAAGGGTTGCATTAAAATTCCCTGCCTCTTGCCTTGGAAGTGCAAAATCCCCTTTGAGTGGATGTAATGCAAGTTTGAGGGCCAATTATATCGTCCTGTACTGTTTGGTAATACAATACTGTCTGGCTCGAGTTTTTAAATGAATTTCAAGCCTTTTTGGTCTATAGTCTTACCTCACTATTTTGTGATTCTCTTCGTGCCTCAACGATGGCGCAGACTTTTAATACTTATGAACATTTAGGTTCCAAATGTTTCAGATATACATATATTTTCATGTTAAAATCATGGCAAAATGTATCTCAGATAAGTTGTCAATGTAGGTCTGGGCTTCTGATCGAGTTTGAAGGCCCTGAATAGCACACTACTGTGAAAGGTGCATTCAGCTTTTGGAGTAACATATGCTGCCATCCAAGCATTGTGGATTTGCCCTTATTGGTGGTGGGTTGAGAAACTGCACCCTACATTGAACAGTAATAAAAAAATAAATAAATAAATCTTTGGAATGGTTTTTATTATAATTTTTTTTTTCATCAGCCTTAAAACTGTCTGCTCCATTTGTTATGTTTCCACAAGGTCCACCCACACGACACATCCAAACACTTGTGATGCTGCTCTATGATGCTTTGGTTAAAAGCATCCTTCCACAAATCTATAATACCCTGCACATTTAAAATGGTAACTACCCCACCTCTAGCCAACCGCACAATGCCCCCCCCCGCAAAAAAAAACAAAAAACAATTAGGCTGACAGAAAACAGCACACTTAAAGCAAAAACAACAATTTCAATGCGAGAGAGGTTGATGTGGTAGCAAATAAAAAAAAAAAAAACAGCTGCCAAATATGCCAAACATAACAATGTGACAAAGCAATATATTTTCATTATAAAATCGATGTAAAGACACTCAAGGGTCCTTGCATGCTGTTCTGAGCCTGTAAGTGGCTCCATTAGGCTACATGATAACATCATACTTTACCTGAAAGACATTTCCTTCCTGCTCTTACAGCCCAAGAAACTTCATTACTACAAAGTACATTGCTAACTCCATCTCTTACTCATCACTGACCTGTTCAAAGTCTTTTCTGTGGCAAGACTACCAACAATTGTGTGTGTGTGTGTGTGTGTGTGTGTGTGTGTGTGTGTGTGTGTGTGTGTGTATTTTATATGGCCTGCATGTATGTTCGATAACTGGGTTTCTGTTTGGGGTTAGATGTCTGGATATCATGTGAACACGTTTTTCAGATTGGACATACTGTATATTTAGCTGGACCAATTTTTCAGAGTTATGGTGCTTTAGGAAGATGGTGGTCTGTGATGTAGCTATGCGGGAGGTTCACCGGCTGGCTCAAGCTTCGGCGAGTCTGCATTTGCGTGCCTAAATGTGACCTATGGCTAACAGTGGCTCCATCTTTAATTGTGGAGATCTGGAATCAACTGGAATCAGGAACAAAAAGATGAATGGGTAGATTTTTTTTTCAAACTGCTGAATAAAGCATTTGCAATAAACAGCTGCAGCTGTTGTGAAAACACAATATAAATAATGTGTTGTATTCGATGAACAAAAGCAAAATGGACATACAGTGGAGTCCTGGATATACGGAGTGCGGCACCCGTGGAATCACCTCTTCATAGATCTTTCCCAACCCCACCCCCCATGACACGTTATAAAATATTTATTTATTTTTATTTTACTTTTTTAAAAATATTAATTATTTAATATTCATGCAGAAAAATGTTAATTAATATAGTCTTTTTTTTTTTTTTTTTTAGTAGGATTGTAAAAGTTACATCGTGTACAATGCATTGTAGCGCAGTCATGCCCAAGAAGTTTGTATATATTGTACACATTCAAATTTTTGAATACACATATTGAATTTTTGGGAGTATGACTGTATTTATTTTATTGGAATCATTTTATGTGGAAAATGCTTATTGATGATCCATTCCCAGTTATTCAAGAATGTTTTGGGTTAAAAAAATTCTAAATCGCTAATCCTGGCTGCATCCGGTCCCTACTTCCCGCGAATGGTGGTGGTGAACTATATGGCATGTTTAATGGTCTGGCTCCACTTCCCCTCAGAGTGATTGACTGTCAAGGAGAGAAACCGCCAGATGATTAAACCCAGCAGATGCAACAGGCAGAAGCAGCAATGTACAATAGACTGGGCCATGGTAGCAGCGTGATTAGTTTGGTTGATAAAAAAAATGCTGGGCCAAGCAGATTGGGATGAAGATTTGATTTGGAGCTGAAGAGTTAAAGCAGGCCATCATTTTTGACAGTACTGTGAATGTTCGGTGAGATTCTTCAAAAATATTGGTGGCTGCTAGAAGGCTCAGTGGGTTACACCGCTGACTTTGGACACCGGCATCCAGTCATTTCAATCAGAGCAGACGACCCACTCATTGAAAACAGGTGGGTTGTGTCAAGAAGGGCATCTGGTGTAAAAATTGTGCCAAACATATGAGCGTGACTTGATGTGGCAAGCCCTGACAGAGTTAAGTTGCTTCTATTTCCTAGAAAATATTGATAATAAATGACTTGAATGATTTTTTCTATCACAGCAACATGGAAACCAATTTCTTGGTAGCTCTAACTCATCAGTATGGGTAGCTTTTACTCTTTGTTGGATCAAAATCTTGGGCAAAATCCTCAATCCAATATGGATGAGTAAAAATAACCCAATATGGTCTCGGTCCTTTTTGGGCTGGGTTAGTTATTTCACCCAAATTGGGTTATTTTTAACCCAGCAGTTTTAAGAGTGTAGATATGGCGAAATGTCAGATTTGGTGTCAGTGTTTAGCAGGGAGATTAAAAGCCAAAACCGGCAGCATGTTTACAGATGTCAGAGCATGTGTCAGTGTGGACCTTACACACAGTACACAGCTTCATCAAAGGACACATTTAATGAGTGGAGGGATCAGAGGGCAGCAAGCTATTTATTTTTTAAATCATGTAGTCTACAAATATAGACCAGCCTAGATCTTGGTCTCTATCATTACAGACATGACCTTGTCTGCAAACCCAAGTGACAAATAAACCAAACGAACATATTAGATATTTGTTTCAAACTCGACCAAATGTGATCGATCACATCATCTTTTGCCGCCCACAAAAGCCAAGTGTGACTTCTTCTGGGCTCAAGCAGCAACGTTCTGGATGCACTGCGGCTGTCTTATACTGTAGCTCAGTTATGGAGCCCAGTGAGCAAGCTGTTGCATTAACCTAACTTGCAGGAGGTAAGCGCATGGATTAGTCTTTCTGAGTCAGGTTTAGGACGTGCTAACCAGTTCACCAAGCTGGAAAACCATTGTTTTTCATCCACATAATACTGATTGAGTCATGTACACATTCAACAACAGCGGGCCGAAGATTTACCCCTCACAGGGCTCGAGCACTAGCCCTTGATGACGTCCTCTGATTGGTTGGTCAGAGCAAAACTTTTGTTACAACTAACATGGGCTCCAAAACACATCTGTAGCGATCCGCACGCACAAATACATTTAATACAAATAATCAGCATCCATGGTGACTATGATGCATATTGGTGACATTTTTGTCATTGTACTTGATAAATATTGATTCTACGCCGCCCCCCTCACTATTACTTGAGAAATTAGCAACGTTTGTTTGTGATCGCAATTTCGAGCTCTGTGTGACGTCCCTGCTCTGAGAAGTGGGAAATTTCACATCTGCCTGAGTTGTGTCCTCACACAAGATGGCGATGGTGGTGGGAGAGTGGGATGTATGGAAGTGTATCTGGGTGTGCGTATGTGGGGTGTGTGGGGGCAGGGGCGGGTGGGGTTGTTGTCGGTGGGGTTGTAACAGAGCCTAAGTCAAAATAGTGGACATTGTTCCGAATGAAACCAAGTCAGCAAAAGGATAGGCAGCTGCAGCAGCAAACCAGGAGTAGTGATTAAGAGCCATAACTTTATTTCAGCCATCTAATTTTCTGCATGCAAGTCAGGGGATTCCTCGGATGCACTCGGACGCACAGGGATGGGGAAGCCGCTGTTGGGAATCCTTTGTGCTCAGTCTCAAAAGATTAAAACAGTATTGTATCTGTGTTGGAAATCATTCATCATTCCGTATTTCTGAATCACTGTACAGTAGATTTTATGTCGTGGACCATCACCATACTGTACTACTACAGCCTACTATAGTTCACTCATCAGTCAAATGAAAAATTGTTTGAGACAAATAATTGCATCAGCTGGGGGACCTTCTGTAATAACAATTAAATCAATAAATAAACTATGATACGGCTATATTGTTTTAAATTGAGTGAAGAAAATGAATACAAAGTGCCATATGGCTGTCCGTGTAATGATGTGTTACTCATAGTAACAATATTTTCACACCACAACTCGTGAATTTGCCGCACATCAAACAATAATCCCCCTCATATTTCTGGATTTTTTTTTTTTTTTTTTAAATGTCCTCGGGTTATTCACAGAAAATTCATTCTTCACTGTCTCCTCTGCGGACCCGATCACAACTTCAACCACTTTGAGACCACCAACAGGCCACTGGTGGAACAGCAGGCGACCAACAGAAGAACTATACGACCGTTTGATGTAACAACACAGAAGAGGCACTGCATGAGTTGTAAGTATATTTTTAATATAAATTAGTAGTTTATTTATATAATTCAATTCATCATCATCATCATTATTATTGTGTTTGATCATTATTATGTACAGCACTTTTTTAAGCTGCGGTTATTTTTTTAAGGCGTTCAATAAAAGTTGTGCTGCGTTGCGTAGACAACTTTGCTCTTGTGCCCTGTGCACTATAAAAGTATTGCTTTGGCGCTATCTTGCATCATCTTGATCCAAAGGTACTATTTTAATGTGAGGGGAGGAGCTTCATTTAGTCACCTTATATCACTGTCTAATCGAAATGCACAGATTTGCTGTCATTTTGAAGTATCTTCAGATAATTATAAAGCTTGTATTTGGCGCAGTGTCAATTCCTCGAGATGAGTAACCATCACTACTTTTCAAGATGCATTATGGGTCATATTGAAGGCACAATGTAGAGAGAACCTTTGTCGAGCCAAGGCACCCATTACAAAAATCACACAGCATACCACCAAACAATCTTGTCACATAAGTAGGAACACTGAAATAAGATCTCGTCTCATTTTACTCACTAATTGACTTAACCCTGTGAAATCTGGCCCATTTTAATTAAACACAAAGCTGAAGCCATGACTTATTCTTTTTTTTTTAAACACCGGTTTATTGTATCTACTGCCAACTAATGGAAGAACATTTCTTCTTGTTCTTGTTGTCACTACAGTATACGGTATGTACACCAGTGACAATTAGATGAGTACTGTCATGATATATTTGTCGTGAGTAAATAATTAAAGTGAAATTGGATAATTTCCTGCAGTTCCCCTCATATATACAAAATAATAAGTGAGGCATTAAAATATCACTCCAAGGTGATGCAGAACAGAGGAAGGAGTTCCACCACAGAACCAAACACCACAATTGGTCGCTTAATTGAATTCAACTGGACCCTCGCTTCACACATACAGACTCCCACTAATAATAATGTGATTACTTTTTTGAAAAAGTGCCCTTACCTTCAAAGTTTGTTGCCGAATCTCACCTTACAAATATGCAGTGACGTGGATGAGCACTCTTCATGTGCTCCATGTTACTGTCACCTCTGTGGACAAACTGGAGGCAAGCAGAAAGTAACTGGATGTTGCTCCTCCTCTGACAGCGTGTGCGCGCGCCTGTGTGTGTGTGTGTGTGTGTGTGTGTGTGTGTGTGTGTGTGTGTGTGTGTGTGTGTGTGTGTGTGTGTGTGTGTGTGTGGCTGACAGACAGTTAAGGGAGAGGGGGAGACAGGGAGAGGAATCTACAGGAGCTTTTAGTGTTGTAAGCCTGCAGCCAGAGTGGTAAATTTGAATAAACAAGAGGCGAGACAGGAGGCGAGGGCTGCTTGTTTGAGAGCGAGAGAGCGTGGTGGCCTCTGCTCGCAGCTGTAGGCCTGATGTTTACGTGGCATGGAATCAGAGAAAAATGCTAAAGCACAATTAAAGGCCGAAATGGAAAAGAAGAAACAAAAAAGCAAGAAAGAAACAGGACGGCCCGCTCTGTGATATTCCGTTGCTGCAGGACGTTAACCTTTAAAACTCTGTTGTTTTGACCTTTTCAGTGAACCTGTGACGCAGTGTGCTCCAGCTGGTGGATGACCTTCCTTTGATGGAATTATCACAAAGAAGAATGGCTCCACTTTGTGCAGCAATATTGCCAAATGAAGAGCGTGTTGTTGATTTAAAAAAAAAGAAAAATTGTAATTGAAAAAAAGATTTATCACACCTCCTTCACTGCTCATATTCTCTCTCTCAAATCATAACACTGCTTTCTGAATGATCTGACTGATGCAAAAGTATGACCATGGTCATGAGTAGGACATTTGTCATTGAAAACGAATCATATATGAAGCTTTAAATATGCCATATGCCAAGAGGTTGCTAATACACTCTTGTAC
Organism: Hippocampus comes; assembly: GCF_001891065.2. Taxonomy (NCBI): domain Eukaryota; kingdom Metazoa; phylum Chordata; class Actinopteri; order Syngnathiformes; family Syngnathidae; genus Hippocampus; species Hippocampus comes. The sequence continues at coordinate 2,048,119 of NW_017805841.1, read as the reverse complement.
TAACGTCATTACCGGTATTGCCCCACTGTTTAGGTCACAGTCGACTGATTAAATGGATGGTTTCTAGGAGACCGGTTAATGCTGTTTTTATTGCCTTAAATAATTGCCTTACTGTGTTGCCCCACTGTATATGGATAATCATTTGATTTATAGAGTTGGATAAACGGTCCAACAAAAATGAAAAAATGAACACTTGGAATGAGCTCTCAACTCATGTCCGGACACTCATGCAGACATAATTGGCCAAAGAGACTCTAACTCCTGACACACCGCTTCAAGGCACACATCCAACACACAAATTCTACGGTCCTTAACAGTATAGTTTATAAAATCAGTTTATTTATTATTCGCATTGTGTATTTTGCTCTTATTACACAACAATATTTTACAATGCTATTTTTCTATATTTAAAACAGAAAAAAAAACATTCGGATGCTGCAATGGACTAATGGTCTTTCAATTCATTTCACTGGGAAAAATTGATTTGATGTATGAGTAAACTGAATTCCAAGCTTGGTCACAGAACGCAAAGGTACTACTTTACAAATACTATTATGACTCATATTTAGTAGATCACGTGCTGAATTTCTGTAGAGGAAAAATACCTTTCAGCTAAGAATCTGCAACATGAAATGCATAATTAATTAGCAGCCATAGTGATGTTTTAATCCTGCTGGCCACGGGCAGCTGTTATGCATGTTAACATCATACAACATCTACAGAGCTCAGTTATATTAGTATCTGCTCACAGGTAGAGAGAAAATAGAAGGCAGTGTTGGCCTATGCATTTGCAGCTTGGTCTGACCTTACTTGATCCACTTCTTAATGGTATTTTGGAACTGGGGGGACAGACACAAAGCTTATATGAAAAAAGAAAAGAAAATTAAACAATATATGGACGGTATAAAAACAGGGGTGATATATTCTTTTTTCCAATCCGAACGAGCCTCATGTCAATAGTTGAAGCAGAATAGCCAAACTGCATCTGGTCTGCACATGCTCTGTCTTGAAGTAAGTGCGTGGTGACGTCATCGTAAACGCACGAAGATGGCAGCTTCTTACCAGACCTCCTCTGGGACGGCAGAACTTGTTTTTGATCAAGATATAGCTTTGTTAAAAGTGTGAAAGCTATCACAGCTACTGTGCTAACAAGACAAAGTAATTCTATCTTGATAAATCAAGGGATGTTTACATCGATCTCCGCGTGTCACACGGTCAATCTAATTAGCAAGCATTTTTTTAAAATTTTTTTTTTTTTACAGAGCAGCGCATGTAAATGGCAGATCGAAAAAGATCACGTCACATGAAAACAGGTGACTGGAAATCTCCATTCGGAATGATTTCAATCACATCGACAAAAAAGAATTTCAAAGGTGGCGTTATTTTGTTGTTGTTGGGTTTTTGGGGTCTGACAAGAAACACAATAGCATTTCTTGGGAGGATGGAACACAATGGCATTTCTGTTCATTTCACTGGAGAAAGATGATTTCAGATGTGAGGTGTTTTGAATTGCGAGTGTGACCAATAGATTATACGTATAAGTCAAGGCACCACTGTGTTAATTTGTGCAAATCACAACATACTTTGTGTTTTTTAGTCCAACATGGCTGTAACCAGTTTTACTCTGACCAACCAATCAGAGCACAAAAAAATGCAGACGTCATCGAGAGACAGCTGGCTGGCCTTGTGTGGATGAATTTGAAATCTGATTGGTTGAAGACACAATCCCCCACGATATAATTTGAGTTACATCAGATTCTGAAGCCCCTCTGCATCAGTTGCATTGTTTGTTAGCGTATGTGTGTGCAAAGGCACATACACGTTGACCTCATGCTCTGAAGGCCAACACATACAACATGCTGGGCTGAATAGGACGTGTGAATAAAAGGATGAGGTGCTCTAGGGCACGGGGATCTATAGTACTTTATAGGATTGCATGGTGTCCTGACTGATAAAAGCCACCACCGCTTTACACATGCATAATGTCTCATCATTTCCTGATCTGTATAGTTTCTTGTGTATTGTGTAAATATATATATACATTTTTTTTGCCTTTCTGCCACTGCCAGAGCAAGAGAAGAATACCGGAAAAACATTGCATGCAAAACACAGAACAAAATCCTCATTTGCTTTGTACCACTCATAAAGAAAAAAACTGCTGCTAACAATGAAGCAAGCTTTTTCCTTTTCGCCATTTGAACTCATGCCCCAAGCCTTTTTTTTTTTTTTTAGGAAAAATCAGGTCATTTAGTTGGAGCAGCTTTCTGAATCTGAATGGATGACGAAGACCGAAACACAATAGCAGCAGCATAGCGCAATACAAAAATCCAGCTGACATGTTTACTGATGCGTACAGAAATCAAAATAAGATGTTGGGGTTTCTGAGACACAGAAGGAGAAACAACTTGGTCTTACATGTTTTCTTTCCCATTTTAGACTCGTGTCAACCCCCTGTTTATAGACATGTACATATATATACATTCCAGAACCACCAGCAATGAAAATTCATGATACAGTTATACATCTCCCACAAACTTTAAATGCATTTAAACTTCCTGAAATGTACATATTTTACTATTAGGGCACACTTATAAAGTATTCGTTAATACCTATACTACAAATCTGCTCGAGTTAATTCAACACCTTGAGTGTTAATTTTAACACCAGCATAATGTTGATATGCATTCATATCCAGTGTTAAAGTAACAGTCATTAAAATGTTAAATGTTTAATACCCAGTTGTGTTACAGCAAACAACGTGTATACAGAAGGACACTGTTGAGTGTTTAGATTAACACTACTGCAAAAAAATTACAAGAATGAAAGATATTGCAAGTTTTCAATTTAAGACACTTTTATTAAATCCATTTCAGACAGCGTATGCAGAACAGCACAAGGGCACTGGTATTGGCAGCTTACAAAGTCTGGGAGGACGACAGTTTCACTGACAATTGACAGGAACAAGCCCCGATTGTCTGGTGTGTTTGTTCACGGGAGTGAATTCAGCAGGGTTGTTTCCATTGCCTATACCTGTATATGGAAACACTCTGTGCTTCCTGTACAGTAGGTGGCAGTATCCACCAAAGAGTTGTAATCTGCCAATTTAACCAAGAATACTAAGTAGGCAAAGAAGAAGAAGAAGAAGAAGAAGACATAAATAGATAGGAGCAGGAGTGCGAGTGACTTGCATAGGATTCTACAATGCGGAGCGTTATTCCTGTTTAGGTAAGACAAACTATAAATTGAAATTTGTTGGTGTTTTAGGAGTAAAAACAGCAGCAGGCAGCCACCAGTGTGCTCTTGCTTAACAGTCCAATGGGTTGGCAAAAAAGCTGTATGTGAAATGTATGTGAGTGTGAGTAAAGCTTTTTGGTAAGGCACTGTATGATGGAGATACACTCATATATTGTGCACTACTGTATATGAAGCATTTTAATCAAATTGAATTTGTCATTAGGTCGTCTATTTTTTTATTTTTTTATTTATTTTTTGACGAACTGACGATAGATAGATGGACTGTCAGACCGGTAAAATTTACTGACGGAAGCAGTGACAGATGCATGGTTAAAATAACATGACGGACTAACCAACTGACAATTACAGTTTGGTTCGACCTGAAAAAAAAATCACGGACTGATGAGTGCCCAGGCCGCTGATGAATGATGAATAATCGACCGGCAAAATTTTTCAAATTGCCCACCTCTGCCCAAAAGTCCTTAGAAGCGCTCGAGAACAGTCTGAATACACCACATACGGCAGGAAAAATGAATATAACTAGAACTTCATTTGGGATCTTCTCTGCCTTATCTTCTCCTGGTTAATTATGGTGCATATCTTATCAAAGCACTTAGTGCTGCCCAATATGTTGTGTCAAAACGTGGTATTACACCCAAGGTGTGCAAATCAAAGTTCTGTAAAAACACATGAAAAAGATGGTTTCAAAAGTGTGCGAATGATGAACCGCAATGTACAGCACCAGAAATGCATTCTCATCACTTGGAATTCATCATTAAAATCGGGGATTTAGTCCAACCGGACTGTCACCAAGCCACACTTGCTTCGTTGTTCCTCAGATTTATGGCACATCAAAAACACAAAATCTGTGACAAAGACTAATGTTCATTTTTCCTAAAGATCTCAATGATCAATCTGGACAGACAAATTTGTTGCTGTACTCCTAACCTGTGACTTAATCCAAAAAGCTAAAGAATGGTACACACATATCAATCGGGTTCGATTAAAAAAAAATTGTCATCTTTTCTGATCGGTGAACAAAAGCGTAATTGTTGATTATCTCTGAACAATTATCCTGAATTATTATCCTCTCATGTGGACTGTGTTGAAAGAGGTTTTTTTTCCCCCTGATATGCTTGGGAAACACTGAGGACCAACAATCGTAAACGTTCGTAAACAATCGTGAATGTTAAACCTTTTCCCTATTTTCGATTGCAAATTGTTATGTGTGTGGTCGGACACAAATAAAGGGGCAACTTGTTGTATAGTTTCTATCACATGTCCTGACAGTAGAAAGTGAAATTGCAAAGTAGTTGCCAGATAAGCTAACGGTTAGCCTTGATTCTTCTGGTTCTTCTGTCTTTGTATTTTACAACAGTCTGACCTGTGGCACCGTTCAGTCTTGGTCCTATGACATGTTCTGGTTACAATTGAAATTGTGAGTGCAGTGTGGACATCTGGAGTACACAACACGCACAAAAAAATTGTCAATGCAAAGTCTCTCGATGTTACACCTGACTATGCTTTTACAAAACCTAATATTTACCCGTCTGGCCATTCGCATAACCTGACCAAATTTAAAGGAATTTAACTAATCAATAACTATTTTCCTCTATTTACAGGCATACATAATGTGAATATTTGTTTCGCCAGTCACCGAATCAATTGTGTGTTTTAGGTACATTAGATTGCAAAGATAATTCCTTATAGTGGGATTACTGAAGCAGAATAAATGATAGTTTTCTAAATCATAGTAAATGCTTCCCTCAGAGCTAACATGCTGTTTTAGCACTCTGCTGCCACCCACAGGACTAATATCTCACCACAACACTTTTTGGAGTCTTAACATTGAGAAAATGAAACAAACTAATTATATTATAAATCAAATATATAATTGGAACATGGATTTTTTTATGATTTCAGTGTTCATTTATTTATTTCAACATTTACGTTGAAGGATTTTAATACTTGTTTAAATGGTTTAAGATATGCGATTATTTTATATTTAATTGTTTCGTTTTATTTTGTCACTTCTGTCCCTCAGTGCTCATGTGCATCATGATTTTTTTTTCTCTCTCAATTCTCTCCCACCAAACTCAGAGGGGCGGGCAGTGCGTGACGGATAACATTGTTTCATGATGCATAATTAAACAAATAATTCTTGCAATAAAAAATACATGTTGAAATAATTACATAAATATTGAAATCAACAATTATTGTTTTGTTAGGAGTTTATTTTTCATAGTTTTGGTAAAAGATGTGTCCGTTTCTGCGTGAATGAGTGTGTGTGTGTGTGTGTGTGTGTGTGTGTGTGTGTGTGTGTGTGTGTGTGTGTGTGTGTGTGTGTGTGTGTGTGTGTGTGTGAACAATGACATGCACGCACACGCATACACACACACACACACACACACACACACACACACACACACACACACACACACACACACACAATGGGGCTAATAGGTCCCACTCGGAGGCCGTGCAGCCCGAATGAACAACAAAGTGCTGAATATCTGTCCTTAGTTAACACTCAGGGTCTTGTTAGGCTCAGTCGCTTAAAGGATTCAAAACATTTCTGGTTGCCTGGAAGTGCAGTAACATGGTTGTGTCATGGTGACATTCATACACCACTTCCACTGCACAAAACACTCCCGAAATGAATGTGATCTTTCTTTTGTGAGGATTACAAAACAGGCTTGTTGGGGAGTTTTTCAATGCACTTTCACCCTGCGGGCGTGCACGGTTGTTTCAACTGCAATGGAAATTGTATGCAAAGCGAGGAGATGCAATCTGACTGCTTCTCAATCCTTTTCCATCCCATTTCGACAAATAGCTCCTAAGAAAATGACTGGGGCATTTTAGGTCAAACACTACGGACCACTTTTGGTCAAACACTATTGTGCTATCATATGTTAAAATGTATGGCTTCATTGGTTGCAATTTTGTTGTCTTGTTCTGCTGACACCAGTCTGAACAATTCTTATTTACACTTAACCATTTGCCTGATTTGAACTGCCTTTTTGTGACGTTCTTCCTGACGCTTGCACATTTGTCAAATTACGATGCACATGAAGTGTCGTTTACAAAACAGTGCTATTGAAATGCACTTTTCTCATTCCTGCTGTCTTTGCTGGACATCCTATTTAAGTTGTTTTCCATTCATTTCAGGTGTTCTGGCCTGGGCGCTCCCCGTCTGCATTACAGTCATCTGACAGTCATTTGAATTGCTGGATGTGGTCACAGAGAACGTGTAACCACAGGGTGGAGCCCTCATTTGTGAACATCAGCACATCTTTCCATCCCATGGGGGAAAAAAAAGGCCTTCACCATTAACTCTGACTTTATGTTTGAGTTTCTTTATAAAGAGTGGTAAAAAGTAACAAAATACCACTTTTTTTTTTTTTTTAGTACTTCCTCACCCACCTGGGGATTAAGATCAGGGGATGGTGTTAATATTTGTCAAGAGTGGGCAAGTGAAGTTCCTTTGAGACCTTCTTTGTGATTAAGGGGCTATATAAATAAATTTGACTTGACTTGTTATGGAGAAACATGAACCTGGGAGCATTAATAACAATGTCAACAGATTCAGACAGTAAGACATTCCCCATCCATGGGCTTATTTAAGAGAATTATTTGATGATGTAGGTTCCCAAAATGATTCATGGAGAATGTGTTTAGAAACTAACAGCTTCTGGTGTTTAAAAGTTGTCCTTCTAACTTAAAAAAAAACACGTAGTTGTAAAATAAGTAAGGTGCTTTCCCCCCAGTTTTTATCATTTTTTGTTCATCAGTTTACAATCTTGTCAAAGCTCCAGGAACATGTTTTTATAACATTTAACTGGAAATGACACAACATGCAACTAGGAATGTGACTTTTTTCTTCTTCTCAATAAGACCAAGATGCAAAGTCATAAAAGAGGCAAACCATTTTGAGTGCATATCATTTTTTTTTTAATTGTACCAAGTTTTCAAAACAGGTCTTGTTAAAACATTCATTTTTACCTTTTGCTTTTGTACTTAAGTATATTTCAGTTTGTATTTTTTTTTTTTTACTTTAGTCACGGAGGCAGTTTGCTGTGTTAAGCAAGTGTGCCAGCAAGATTCAACATTCAAATGTAGCCACAAATGTAGCTACAATTCACTGATCCGCCCTTGAGTCCATGACCAAAGCCATGCCACTCACTTACAAGCAGAAACCCAATTCTCAAACGTAGCCATTCATAATGGAATGTGATTGTTAAAGTGCGTAGTTCTGATATACAGACACAGAGAACGCATAGCAGGAATCAACAAAAAAATCAGTGCAACCAAAACCAAGCTAGCATTGACACTGTAAATAATGCTGGTAGGAAGACTTATTTGTATGGAGATGTTCCACTAAATGCTATAATTTTTTTTTTTTTTTTGGTATATCAATTTAAAAAGAGGTGATAAATGTGCAGGTGGCCCGGTAATGTTAGCGTTAGCGCGTCGACCTCACAGTGCAGAGGTCGTGGGTTCGATCACGGCTCCGGCCTTCCTGTGTGGAGTTTGCATGTTCTACCCATGCCTGAGTGGGTTTTCTCCAGGTACTCCGGTTTCCTCCCACATTCCAAAAACATGCATGGCAGGCTGATTGAACATTCCAAATTGTCCCTAGGTGTGAGTGGGAGCGCGGATGGTTGTTCGTCTCTGTGTGCCCTGCGATTGGCTGGCAACCGGTTCACGGTGTCCCCCGCCTACTGCCCGAAGACTGCTGGGATGGGCTCCAGCACCCCCCGCGACCCTTGTGAGGATAAAAGCGGATCGGAAAATGAATGAATGAATGAATGATACATGTACCTCTCCAGCAGAAATGTTGCTTATTCCGTGTCACTTCTGAATCCTCTCAGCTGCCTGAGGTCCCTTTGCTCTCCTTCTATTTAATAGCCAAATACTCAGTTCTTAGCCCCCCCGCCCCCTCCAGATGTGGATATTAAAATTGTTTCAGCAAAAGCATCTTAAATCCAAGTATAATAAACAGTTGAGCACAAGGCTGTAGTGGTGTCCTGGTGACTGGCTATGAGTGTGCCTGCAAGTTCATGGTAATTGTTTGACACCATAGGTTTCTTGCAAAACAAATTAGAAGCACGGGATGGGGTTGAAGGGCTTCTAATTTCTTCACATATCATATTACACATTTCTACACATTATTTACAACCAACACAACAAATGAGCTCTTTCAAAACCGCAAACTCCCCTTCAAATGATGGGATCGAATCAGTACTACATTTAACAGTCTTTTTTTTTATTTTTTTATTAACAGAATCTGTACCTCTACTTCCGTAGAGAATTTGAAAACTTTTCACACCTCTTATTTTTCAATTCAAACTGGTTTATGATCAACATTTCCCTGACAATGCCAATGTGTCTTCTATGATTCTGTCTCCCTCTGCGCTAGCAACACCCCTGCCTGTCTGTCTGTCTAAGTACCACATGCAAACATGCTCGTGAACATTTGCAGCTCATGAGCAGGTCGACCATGCAAATCCAGCACCAGAATTTTCACCCAATGTTCCGGCTGATTTGCTTAAACTATGATGTGATTGTCAAGTGTGCCTACTGTTGTTGTTTACTCGCTAGTGAAATACTGCGAGGATGATCATGAAAAAACACAAAAGTAAGGCCGTGACTAATACAACCAAAAAATATTGTTTTAAAAGTGGTTACTTACATATGAGTCTGCTGAATCAAGTTAAAATAAAATTGAATCAGACACCTCACACCAGCTGAAACAAACATGCAGTTTTGTCATGTTTTAGTGAGCCTAAACTGTATTTATCAATTGTACATATGGCCTCTGAGTATGACGCATGACAGTTATACACCTCAAAACTACACCCACAAGAATAAAATGATTATAATCATGATAAACATTGTTAAACAAATATATCCAAGCCTATTAATACCAGGAATTATTAAATAATAATTTTAAACTCTGTCAGTGGGTTCAGCTGCACGACATTATTAACACAACTGTCTTTGTGTTAATATAAACACAATGGTAAATCATCAATCTGTACGTTCACTTAAAAAAGTAAACAACATTGTCCATATACATACAATATACACACACACTGTGAACAATCTGTCGGTTCACATTTAGAAACATAATTTAGACATCTGTCTATCCTTTCATCCATTTTCAACACCGATTATCCTGAACAGGGTCGCGGGAGGGTGCCTAAGCCTATTCCATCTGACTGCGGGCGAAAGGCGGATTATACCCTGAACTGGTCGCCAGTCAGTCGCATGGTACTCGATCCATTCACATATACAGAATGTTCAAGCTGTGCCAGTTCTCCCTGTGCTTTCTTGGGTTTTCCCTCAGTACGTAGGTTTACTCACACTTTAGAAAAACATATGCGGCCTGTGATGGACTGGTGACCATTCAAAGGCCCCTTGCCCAGAGTCACCTGACCCATGAGCCTTATTGGGACAAGTGTCATAAAAACAGCTATGAAAAAAAAGTTGTGTGAGTAATATTTACATTCTACCATCACACCGATGTCGGTGGCATGTAACATCATGAGTTCTCAGTATGACTCTGTATATTTCCACCTCTGCAAACTACACAATAAATATTGTTAAATAAATCAATCTGTGACAGTGTCAACTAAATCACAGCATTTAATCTTACTGAATGTAAAAAGGTTTTGATGCAGTATTATCTGTAATTCGATTGTGCAGTGTCCCTATTTTGAGTCAATCGAACCTCTCTGCGCATGCGCTAACCACATCGACGCACGAGCAGATCCGGAAGCGAACTATTTCACCAGAGTACGAGGCAGACTTCGACTTAACATTTCTTTTAAGAAGGATGAAACATTCCGTCTTAACTAGGCTCGTCAAGTCGACAAATACAATAACATCGACGTTTATAGTGACTGCGAAGTTGAGAGTTGGGCAAGGGCGTGCTTCAACCAAAACTGTAAACCCACCCCTCTTTCCAGCCCCACCCTCACCCCCCTCCCCATTACTGGATGCTAGCTCGGTGGTAGCCGTTGCATGTCGTGTAGCACTCCCAGTCAAAAGTTGTGTTTCGTCCATTTTTACGAAAAAAGATTACATTTGGGGGAGATCAGACTGCGGCAAAGGAAAAAAAGATGGGATGTACTCTGAGCACGGATGACAAGGCGGCGCAGGAGCGGAGCAAGATGATCGACAGGAACCTCCGGGACGACGGCGAGAAAGCTGCCCGGGAGGTGAAGCTGTTACTGCTCGGTGAGAGAAAGATGGATGGGCCGATCGGTCGGCCGGGAGTCGAGGCGAGAGGGGACCATCCCCAAGCCAACACCCAAGCCTTGCGTAGTTCATACACGCCCATCAAATATCTGTCGTCTGCCTCGATCTAACTAACGACGTAACGTAAAAAAGCGGCAGTTTATGTCATTTTAAGTTTGACGAAACAACAAGTGGGAATATGTTGTCGTTTCATGTTGAATGGCGCGGGGGATCGTCGTGAAGATAGCCGAAAACTTCGACTCTTGTTCCCCACCACCACTTCGCTAACTCGATCGGAATAATTGAATGGTTGAAATGGATCTGCGGTTGAGGATTAACGCCACTTTAGCCAGCCGCTGCCGCCCAACACTGGCATTAAATCGCTAAGCTAATTTAGCAATTAGCTTCTTAACGCTAGCCGACTCAGCGTCGCTAGCCCGGATTAGTTTGCGAACTGTGATTTAGAAAAACACTCACACACACGCCAAACCTAGCGGCCTATACTATTGTTTTAGATCGACAGGTGTAGAACAGCTTCGGCACAGTTTCCATTATTCTAATCAGATGACCTTATCATCCTGTCTGTCGGCCGACTCACGCGAAATAAAACCGTATCACACTTGCGGTGGGTGGCCTTTTGCTCAATTCGAGGAACTCTTGGCCGTCAATTTCCGCCAGTTACCAACATTTACTCGTTTCCGTTCATACTTTATTTTTGTGCCTGCGGACAGCTGATCGTTGGCATAGATTTTGAGAGTCAATTTACCTCTGCTGTCAGTGGAAAAATCAGGACAAAATGTATACAGGTTTAGGATGCATTTTAAATCGATTATTCGGAGTTGGGACAGCTCCGTGCAGTCGTGCTCTACACTTTTTCCACACAGTTTTGGGGTGTGGGATTCGACTCTTGGCATGTGCCCTCTGTCCTTGCAAGGAATTTCTCCATTTAGCAACCAAGTTGCTCCCAAATTGCAAAAACATGCTTCTTTGGGACATTGCTGTAAAATTTCTGTAGGTGTGAATACACGCGAGTGTGAATACTTATTTTTCTTATGTGCTGTGCGATTGACTGGCGTCAAATCCGCCTCCTGAGCAACGTCAGCAGGGATTAGGCTGCACATGACCCACACCCCTAATGAGGACCAGCCATGATGATCAAGTCTTATTTTAGTCCATCTTTTTTTGCTTCAAAACTTTGCTGCAGTCTCACATGAACGTGTTGCTTGGCTCCGCATGCACATCCCACACCGCACTGACAAAGAATGGTATTGTGGTATAAATAACGCAATTGTATCAAACCCGTGTACAGGAACAAAGTGACATTTGAATTGGTTTTAAAGTCATGCCTAAGTCCAAATGAGGTGGTTAGTGGTTTTTTTTTTTTTTTTTGTCTATTTTGGTACATTTTAGGTTTTGATGAAGCAAAATTGTTCTCTCGCATGTCTGTCAACTTCGAAATTGCGCGTTTGGTCGGGAGCCTTTGAAATTTTAACAAAAACGTGATGGCAAATTGAACTCACATGCACTCTATTGATTAAAGCTGCCCAAGCTAAAGTCTTCCACTAAAATATTCTGCCCTTATATGTGGTAATGTAAAGTTTTCTATCTTTTATCCTGCTATAAAATGTAGTTATTATTGTTCTTATTATTATTATTATTATTTTTGCATTCGGGTCAAGGCACTCAATTTTGAGTACTGGTCAATACTTTGGCTATGTTCACACTGCAAGGTATGATGCCCAATTTGGAGTTTTTGTTAAAGGTGATCTTTTTATGTTCTTGTTCACATTACAAAACCAAACATGACTTCTAATGTGAACGCAACCCGTCCGTGATGTGACACACCTGCGCACACAACACGACATCGAGTGACATGCCCCCCCCAAAAATAAACGTCACGTGAGGCAGTGTTTCCGGAAGTACATATGGTCCCACGTGCATTGGCTCATTTTATTATCTCATATTGCAAGAGTAGCAAGGCGGGAGGAGGTACATATCACTTGGAGGCAGTGGCCGCGAGACTCCTTGACTTCATCGTTTAATGGCGACATCTACTAAAGATGTTGTTGCATCACAAAATGTACCTGCAGGCCACGCGGGTTAATACACAGAATAAATGAAGCATCTGCGTGGCTGAATTACTATTATCACGATTGTTCATTTTATGCTTCATTTTTCAATTGGGATTAACTTCACTATCATCAATTTTTGTGTCAATTAGAACTGAATATTGTTTTTGGAAGATATATGAATATGTTTTTTGATCAGCTCATACATTGGATGTTATGCGATTGTGCAGGTGAACATAATGTAGTGTCCCACATAAAACTGACTTTGTTTCACCCACACTGTTTTGTTGCTGGAAGCTGGCGGCCAACGCCTGATGTCTCAGTCCGAAACAGATGTATGTATAAGATGTTGCATAGCAACCGGTGTGCACTCTGACTGACAGTGATGTGAATGTACGCCAATCTTGGACGGCGAACAGAGTGCCAGCGCATGCCTGCAAATGTGCAAATGGATGCTTGCGCAGTGGGGCTTGTGAATACGACAAATTATTTAATTGAGCGTGCCTTTTTTTCTGTAGTCCAAAGCGCTGCTCAATTCTCCAAGCTTGTATGTGCGTGTGGGCTAAGCGACAGCTAATATGATGTTGTTTTGCCTGGTTGTGATACAACAATAAGGCGTGTGGATGTATTTAACAACGATGCAACCAGTGTCTGGATTTGCATTTACACTGGATGTTCAAGTGCCCAGTTCTGATTCCATGCCTGGAGATTGAAATGATGTTTATCACTGATGATTCCACACCCATCTGTGATAAGTGAATATTTGGGATGTGGAGAGACCATCAAAACCTTTTGTAAAGGTCCCGTGGCTGTCTAGTGGCCACCATATTTATTCATTTGGTTGGCTGCGTTGAAATTCAGGCTGTTGGCAGAATCGTGGCCGGCCACGGTGCACTCTGAGGAGGCCACGGCAGTGTTACACCTTGGTCTCCTGGGAGGAAAATGTCTCCGCTGGGACCTTTAAATAGTTTTACCTGTTCTACAAGCTTTAAACACTTAGAAATTTACTCAAACATTCTTGCTATTCCTTAGCGCCTTTTCTCACTCATTTGTTGTCAAGAAATGCAAGACTGCCGTATATTGTTGAATATAACTTTGAAGAAACAAAACGATAGACTCTCATCGTTCTCCAGATAAAATGTAAAGGGTGCTCGCTTCAAGCCGTGAATTTTTCCTTCCAGGTTGATGTATACTGTAAAAGTGATAAAACAAAAGAAAATTAAAGATTGTATGTTTTAACTAAAGTTGTGCTAATCACCCCATTTTCAGCTGATTGGTATAGTCTGTAAAATATCCGCCTCTTTTTTATTTACCTACTTACTTACTTACTTACTTACTTACTTATTTACTTATTTATTTGAGCAGAATTGACTTTTGTGCATCTCCTCTGCTGCCACAGTGCTATGTCACGGGCAACGTCTTTGTTGCCAATGCTTGTGTTCGGAGTAAGTCAGATATGTTTAACAAGCTTTCAAGCTAGTCTGCACAATGTCATTAAAGAAGGGGGCACAGTGCGATGTGGAAAGATTTTCCTTACGTGACCCAAAAACCAGGGCAAGATGACAGATACAGTACTACAAACTAGGAAATGGGACATATTTATCCAGCTATCAAAAGGAAGTTTATTTAACAAGGGGGAATTATTTTGTGACGAGCAAACTTGGGTCCCACTCTATGCTTCCGCTGTACATTGGGTTTTTTTTTTTTTTTTTTTTTAATGTTCTGTGTCTTTTGGTAAATGCAGAAGTGTAGACGCCATCGATCCATGTAGTTTGATGACAGCATCATTTTTTTTAATATATTGTAGCTGATATGTGCATTTAAACCACAAGTATGCATCAGGTTTGTATACACAATTTGAACAGGTCCAATTCCGATCTGAAGATATCTCAGTTCCATTCATTTTGTTACATATCTCGTTGATGCTACTTTAAAGCAAAATGTTGGACTTGAACCATGGTGTATTAATCCAGCCTTGAAGCATCTCTTATGTAGTGTCTGAGCAAATCAAGTCACAAAAGTCCGTGTCCAACAAGTACTCGACACAAGAGTCTTGAGTGGGAGGATTGCCTAAAATGCAAATCACGAAGAACCAAAGAGCTGTTTATTTTCTGCTGAGGTCTCACGTGTCATGTCTCATAACATGAAGGGAATGATCATAATTCACTTCTGCCTCGCAGCACCTTACCGCTACCAAATCTCAAAGGTCAGAAATAAATTGCAGGGTGTTGGTAGACTTTATTTTCAATCCATGTTCCCCAGGGCAAACGATGAAAATGGAAAACAAAAAGTCTCTCAGGTCTTCTTTGTAACCAAATGTTCAATATCAAACAGTTTACGATAACTGCATGATTCAAATGTGAGTCTGAGAAACCCCGTGCAGTGACGGGGGGAGGACATTCAAACTCCACACAGGAAAGCTGGAGCCAAGAATCGAATTCCGGACCTCTGTACTGTGAGGCGGATGTGCTAACCAATCGAACCCTGTGCTGTAAATCATTTAATTAAAAAAAAAAAAAAAAAACCTCACAAATTTAAGTACAGAGATTACAATAATGCAAACAAGCCTGTGTCTTTACCACTTCAACAGATTCATGTTTCATGAAACAACGATATGCAAATGTGGGCGGGACATCTTTAAAATTCTGAGGTGATCTAGACCGATAAATTAATGACGAATACATGAATAAAAATTAAAGCTTATTGATCTCCTGTCGGTAAAATCACACATGCTAAAATGAAGAAAAAAGATAATACCTTCTTATGTGACATAACGTCTTCAAAGGATCAGCGGCAGCAGGAAATTACAAGTGATGGCACTTCATCGCTTAAATATTTCATCTGTCTTCAACTTTATTGATGAAATCAGACAAGGCAACGTCTGGCCACATATAGGCTAATTATCCTCTCCATATGTGACCACGGCAACTTTGTAGGGCGCTGCCATTTTCAAATCATTTTGCCAGAGGATACGTTTTGATCGTTATCAATCAGTCTTGTAGCACTCACACGGTGTGATTTCATTTGTTTTACCTCTCAAAGCGAAAAAGATCAAGCATGTCAGATACTCGCCTCAAGATTGCAGTTATATTGCAAATGCAGTTAATTGTTCAGCGCTAGTCCAGGCTGTTGTTCGCCTTTCGCCCATAGTCAGCTCGGCTGGGCTCCAGCTTCCTGCAACCTCCAAAAAGATAAGCGGTATAGAAATTAGAAAGACAGACTTGAAAAAGCAGGATTGAAAATAAACTTGAAAAGCACAACATGCACAAATATTCCTTAGATGCTAAATTGAACTCAAGTCTTGTGTGACATGCTTTTGTCACCTGTGATGGCCACACGCAGAGCAGCTGTTTGAGTTCTTAAAGTGAAAATCAAGTCAAGAATTTGCTTTGCAATATAATCAGAATACATTTAACCTTTTCAAAAGAACTCAAATACGCAAGCGAATAAATAAACAATATATTCAGACAAAATTACGTAAATCTAACTAAACAAAACATCAGTGAGGACAGAACAGAGAATGCTCTGTCCCCACCGGTTCTGTGTCTGGTCCTTGGGACGGTCAGAGGAACAAATGGTACGAGAAGGGATGGGGCAAGTCTGAAAGCTAATTGGGGGCCTGGTTATGGAGGGCTTTATGGCTAAGTAGGAGAATTCTGAATTTGATCAGAAACCAGAGATCGGAAGCCAATGAAGGTTCTGGAGGACACGGGAACGGATATGGGTGAGGACGTGGGAGGCAGAGTTTTGAATTTATTGAAATTTGCTGAGGAGATTTGAGGCTGAGGTTGTACCACATGGGACGCTGTTTCAGTAGTCAACAGGAGATGAGATAAAGGCTTGGATAAGGGTTTCAGCTGCAGAGAAAGAGAGAGAAGGGCAAAGGCGGGCGGTACTCTTAAGGTGATAGAAATCTGTTTTTGTCAATTCTTTCATGTGTTTGGAAAAGGTGAGATTGTTGTCCATGGTAACGCCAAGGTTCCGGCATTTGGGTGAGGGTGAGCGTGCGGTCTTGTCACAGGAGAGACGAAAGTTCAGGGTTGGCATGTTCTCACTTTTCCCACCAGACTAAACATTGTAATCTCATCCGTGTTGCATTTGTGTCATATGAATTAAGCAGAAAAATCCGTTTTGAAGGGGCTGCCTTTTCGCCCTGTACGGCCACATGCTGTTGACCCAAATTGACATCACAGTGCCCAAGGGGTCAGCTGGCGATCATCAGGGCTCACCTGTTTTCTGGTTATGGCCGTGTGCTGTTGGCATCCTGTGGACACTGTGACATCAATTTCATTTGACAGCAGTGGCAGTACAGGACAAAATGTCAGCTGCTTGAGATGGATAAAAAGCGGTAGATTTTTCTGCTTTATTCTTATACGACAAGTGCGACATGAATCAGAATACTGTTAAGCTAGTGGGGGCACAGAACATATTGCAAAGAAAATTATGGACTTCACATCCCCTTTGAGGTTTTTTTTCCCACTATAAATGCCTATTTTAAATCCCTCTTAAATTTGGGAGGATTTGAACATGAACATTTCCTATTCCTTGCGATGTGTCAGAGCTCGGTGTGCGTCTGCTCATTGTGTTTGATGCCGAATTGGTGAACATGTCTCCTCACCAGGGAGTATGGCATCCCAGCAGAGGGAAGGTAATTAAATTGCTGTTTTCTCAGCTGCAAACACAGGTGGATCTAATGGGGAGCTGCAGAGGCCAATGGATGCTGTGCCTTCCGTATGGAAGATACTGGGATGCACTTTAAAAAGTTGTGTTTTGGTCACTACCTGTTACACCTAAAGGGTTGTACGCATGTATTGATTTTTAACATCTTAACAGGTTTTTGAAATATTAGAGACTCAATATGTGACAAGTAAAAGCTCATCTGTGCTTCCTGCCCTCATAGTGTGTGGTGTACTCGAGGTGACCAACGCAGTACACCATTCGCCAAGTGATATCCCCGCAGACAATTCTGCGTCTCTTCCCCCAAAGCAGATGCCTGCGATCATACCAAGACTGACCTGTGCGGCAGCATGGTACCACAGGGAATCCAAACAGACATAAAATGCAAAGGACAAGAAAGACTAGTAGCAGTAGAAGCACCTCGATAAATGTTTGCTTGTCTGGTAACTACATTGCGGTTGCAAGCTATTCATGTCATTTCAATTGTGGTGAATGACTTGTAAGACACGTTAAACAAATAGTCAACAGAACCTGTTGCTCCTCTATTTGAACTTCAGGTCGCTTCCTGATTGGCTATCGTTTCATTTCCCTTTACACTCACGGAGTCTGTGGCTTGTTTGAATTCGGTTTTGCCATCTTAGCTATTGAACAGGTGTAACATTTAACATTGTGGGCCACAACTGCTTTCTAAACAGATTGTGGAAAAAGATTTTTTTGAACGCACCCAAAACCACAAGGTAATAACTTAGGAAGCTCTTTCAAAGACCTCAGACAATATGACCTTTGCTCATTTTAATCGGAAGGAGTACAAATTCCAAAACTCGGCCTGATTATCAGTATACTGCATGTGTTGGTCGCTTTGCTGGCGAGTCCAGCCTGCATTAAATTGTAACCCCGGGGATGCTTGAGCTGTGCGTAATCTCATTGAAGACAGGATCTAGTTGATTAATCCAATTGTGCAGAGACACGGCTCAAGTGCGGATTGAATCGCATCTTTAACAAGATTCCGTTAGCATGTCGACCGACAAACTGCAGATTGTAACACTTTACAATCTGCCGAGCTCAATTTGCGCATTGGTGGATATGACGTAAGTGTCTCTCATTGAGCTGGACCAATATTGAAAATGGTATCCTTCTGGGTTCATATTTTAAAGATGTGAAAATATCTCTGAAATAGAGAGGGGCGAGTACCGTTACCACGTATTAGTTCTGTGTATTAAAAAAAAGATGTATCAGATACTCGCGATGTCGACCAGTACCAGTCACGATACCAACTCGCTCTCTGATGGCTGTTCTTATCGTGTCAATTTTTTCCTATCGTGTCTGTCGTCATTTGTCATTTCAGCAAATAGTGAACATTAATAAGTACAGGGAATGCTTTTGTGATGGTCAAAAATGTCATTGACCTTGCTTAATCCACAAAGCAGGCATTAGGTGGTAGATTAAACCTTAGCACATGAAAATGAATCATGATGTGCAGTCATGCATTACAATCAACAGTCAATGACAATTCATCATTAGGTGGGTGAATGCAAATAATGAATACTACTACTTGGAAAATTAATTCGCAACAACAATCCCATGATTATTAAAAGCCATCTACTGAAAAGGCATGCTGAGTACACCTTCAAACTACACAAGGCTCAAAATGAACAGTTTTTTCATAGCGGTTTCCTAGTCTAAATGTGCATGCTGTCCCTCATCAAAAGGCACGTAAAGCATAACTGAGAATCACAGATTTTTAAAGATGAAGCCAACCTGAAACAATTCGTTACATGTTCTATGACCCTTCACTAGTCTAAACACTGCATTCTGATTCATATTGCGTTTGTGGAATGTGACTTAATTCATACAATCCATCCCTTTTAGCCATCTCAGGGAGCGGCCATTTTGACACTTCCTGTTGGCTGAAAATGACCTCACAGTTGCTCAGGGCTCAGGTAATGACATATCACGGCTCACCTGTTTTCTGTAACTGAGCCATGATTGGTCATGACCTCCACTCTAAAATTTCATCTGGGTATTACCAGAGAAATACAATTTTACCAAACATCTGATTTCCATTTGATTTTCTGGCACCTGAAGTGTCAACTCGGCATGCACTTGTCTGTGATTCAAATAACGTGACTGATATAACTTTCATGTTTTTCTCATTTTCAGGTGCTGGCGAGTCTGGGAAGAGTACAATTGTTAAACAGATGAAGTAAGTAAAGATTCCCCCGTAATCCTACAACTCTGCAAATGGTGTTTTTAAAAATGGTACTGTTCACTTACGATTAGGTATTAAACATTACTTAGTGCAGGTGTAAATCAGCAGAATCTTTACTTCGGCAACAAATGTTATGTGTTGTACAATGAACCGTAGTCTCACACAATCGGTCCTGACGGTAACAGAACAACTGGACGGTAACAGAGTAACTAGTAATCTAACGCGTTACTATATAGTTAATGTAGTCGAAAAATTACTATTTAATTAAAGCCTTAGTGTTACTTGTTGACAAAACAAAGTTGGCACAATGTGCAACTATAGAATGTCTATATTCAGGGAAGACAATAACAGACAATTGTCACTTGGCAGCAGAAGTGCATAATGAGGCGCAAGTCATTGATCTCCACCATTGATCTTTATTTAAAACCTGTTTAAAAAGTCACATCCTCTTTCATGTTCTTACATGACTATTCATGGCTTTTAAAATTTGGATGGTGTGATGTGATTTTCTGTCATATATGGAAATATTGCTTGATTAGAAAAATAATAAATCAAAGTTATGAATGGAATAGAAATCACAACATCTGTCAAAAATTGGTGAAATCATTCATCCCTAAACTACGATATAGTGGGGAACACTGTAAGACGTGGTAAATTTCTCATCATGTGTACCAGGATCATCCACGAAGCAGGCTACTCGGAGGAGGAGTGTAAGCAGTACAAGGCGGTTGTCTACAGCAACACCATACAGTCCATCATTGCCATCATCAGAGCCATGGGACGCCTCAAGATCGACTTTGCCGACTCAGCCAGAGCGGTGAGTGCTTGCCGAAGTCGCACTATACCACCACGTGATAGTTGTAGTGATCTCCTGTTCTTCACAGTGGATACCTTCTGACCTACCTGCAATCGTTAAAAATTTGAAATTTTGAGAGATTGTAATTTTTTAATAAGTGGATTCGAAAATGGATGGATGAAAAACCGAGACCATAAAAATTAGACAGCTCATCACCGATAATTAGCAGCTCGATATTTAGTCTACACTTTGCCTTTCAAAAGTTACATTCCTTCAAGTGTTTAGAAGGGTAGGAACCATGTGGGGGTGTTCGTGATGGCTTAATAGAGGCATAAATCCCCCCTCCCCCCAAATATCCTAAAAAAAAAGTCAACTTCTATTTCACGGAAATTCACATATTGCGGTGGGGGGGGTGCTTGGTACGTATCACCCGCAAAAAGTAAGGGAATACTGTACTCTAAAAACACATCAAGAATGATCACATCGAAAAACACGATATACAATACAATACATGCTGATTTATATAGCGCTTTCACAACAGCGGCAGCTGTAACAAAGCGCTTAACAAAACAGTTAACATAAAGTAAAATAATAAACACAACCCATAACATAAAACACGGACAGTCGTGCAGTCCTTACCACTTTTCCGGGACACGCTTTGTTGTTTGAAGCAGTTTGAGATGAAAGAGGAGAGAATCAAAGTGTCCTTTCACCAGTGGATCAGAGACGTCATGCTCAAAATGTGCACACGTTGGCTACAAGCTAAGTTTCAAAGTCAACAAACTGTAGCATCTATCGACGAAAAAAGAGATTGGTTCACTTCTCCTGTCCCATGGAAATCCATTTCAATTCCAAGCGGCGACTCTCGGTTCCAAATACGCATCGGCGCTCTGCGCCAACGCTCCTCTCCTCATCCTCAACTTCAAGCCATCCATCCAGCCGCACCAACGCCGACTGTCCAACAGCGCCGACATCTCCACTGAACAAAACGGGGTTGTGAAAAATGCTGCCCATTACAGGCGCAAAAAACACAAGCGCCCCAGGTCTGTCCAGCACCGACAGTCAATGGCGCCGACATTCCTCCCAATCAAAATCTGTGCTGGTACAGGCGTGCTGCCGAGAAGGCGCAACCACCAAGCACAGATACTTCTCCTTTGACGAATGTCGTGGCCAAAAAAAACGCTGAAAACAGTCCATATCAGGTCCACACGATGAAACAACAAACAAAATGTGACAAAACAAGAGACAAAAGGAACAAAAAAGCAAGGCTCTTGAAGAGCACTTGCAGAAGGCTGCCTACTCGGGCGCCATATAGCGATTAACGAATGATGAACCGCATGATACAGCATGAAAGCACACTATATGACTGACTTTCTGGCTGCTTTTCTATTTCTGTACTTGTCCTTTACCCCACGAGGAGCATCGCCTTTAGGTACTCTTACATAATTATGCATTTAAGAAATCAAAGAGGCCTTTCCTTTGTTCAAATTTCCAAAACAAACTTCCTCTTAGGAAAAGGTATAACGTGGAGGGATTCGTTCAACTTAATAAGCTGTCGGCAATGTCTTAATTAAACCCAAGTGTCATACAAGTAGGGATGGCAGTGGTGAACCAGTTCCCAGTAATTTATTTTCTAGGAATGCTTCTCATTGATTGATTCCTCAGAGGGCAGGGGAGAAGCAGCACTTTGACCGTGGCTCAGCCACCGGTGAGACCACTTAAAACAGTCAGGTCAGATGACTTCAAGGTGTTCTCAGGTCACAGCAATAATGACACAAAAGCGACAAAATAAATTCTATAAGTTTGGATAACCAGCTCCGACGGAGTGGTTTCAGTGTTTGCTGTGCTGACTATCCTCTATACTGGGCTTATATTTTGTAGAACCAGGTCAAATATGGTTTTATTATTAATTTTTTTCTCCCAAACAATTCTTTGTTTTAGGTTTGAATTAGTTTTGCATCAAGATGAGGGCAAAAGGAGCACAACTAACATTCCCAAGAGTTAGTTAGTATCTAAGAGGTAGTATATGAGTGTCAGAGAGTATATTGAGTAATCGATCAAGTCAAAAATAGTCTACACTTGACCTGCCACAAATTTGCCACAATTATTTTGCAAAAAACAAAACAAAACAAAAAAACCAGGAACGTTCATCAGTTTGAATATCTTATCTTTGTTGTGTATTCACTTGAATATTGAGTTTGAAAAGGATGTCCAAATCATGGTATTCTTCTTTTTTTTACATTTACTTTCCCAACTTCATCGGAATGGGGTTTGTACATCAGAAGTGAGTCTCCGTTCATCATTAATAAGCAAAATAATTGCTGACTGCAGCCATTTGGGGCATACGGTTTGAAATGTTCCACTGGATTTAACACCAACGTATCAAATTGAAATAGCCGTATGCTAATTTGTTGTATCCCTAGTTTGCCTCTTAATGTACATGGTCTGTTTCTGTACAAAAGAGTCATGACTCATGGCTCAACCTTGTCGCAGCCAGCCAGATTTTCCGCTCTTTATACTTTTAGTATTTTGATGAAATGCAACTCTGTCACATTCACTTTGCTTTCGGCTGCTTTATAGCGAGTTAAATGAGAGGTTTGTCCTCTTAGGATGACGCACGGCAGCTGTTCGTGTTGGCCGGCTCCGCTGAGGAGGGCTTCATGACGGGTGAGCTGGCTGGGGTCATCCAGCGGCTTTGGAAGGACGGAGGAGTGCAAGCGTGCTTCAGCCGCTCCCGAGAGTACCAACTCAACGACTCCGCGGCATAGTGAGTAGTCGTATCGCAATGCTCCAGAGAGGGTGTGGCCGGCTTAAACCCATTACCCGTTCCCTTTTTCCCTCCCCGGTCCCTGTTTCTTTTCCTAAACAGCTATCTGAATGACCTGGACAGGATATCACATGGCGCTTATGTGCCCACCCAGCAAGACGTGCTGAGAACCCGAGTGAAGACCACCGGCATAGTGGAGACACACTTCACCTTCAAGGATCTGCATTTCAAGTCAGTTTGTCATTTCAAGTTCTTTTTTTGTTGAGTCATGTCATTTTATTGAATACATCAGAAACATACTGTGCATTTTTTTTTCCACAATTTCAAATGACTTCAAGGTGTATGAATCGCATACAGCGCAACCATTTTTGGTGATTAAACTGTTCCAAAAAGTATGACCCAATTATGTGGAAAACTTAAGCACTATTTCCCACAGGACAAAATGTGATTTATAGAGAATAACTACAACTGAAGATACTGAAAACAAATGAACATGAATACCTATCGAAATGATTAAGAAGGGGAATCCGCCGGATTTGCATCTCACTGTATTTATTTAGTGACATAGATTGCTTATCTTCACAGAACCAGCATTTGGACATCTGATTTCAATTGGTATCAAGAGCTATATATCAATATGCACACATAAAAAAATTACTTCAATTATTTCTTCACAAAGTATTATGGTGTCAATTAATTACATTGGCGAAAATGGCTGAGCTAAACTCATTTTCAAACTTTGTCATGGAACAAATTCAATTTTTAAGTTAAGCTAGGGCGATATTTTCAATAACATATACAGTGGTACCTCAACTTACTAAATTAATTGGTTCTGGAAGAAACTTCTTCACTAGAAAATTTTGCAAGTAGAGACGCGGTTTCCATGTAAATGCCCAAATTCGTTCCAAATCCCCCAAAATTCAGACATAAATGTTTCCTAAAGCATAAAAATGCATCAAGATATGTAACAAATACATGTTACAATTAGATTTTTGCACAATAAATGAGAGTTGTGCATAAAGTAAAAAAAAGAGAATAAAAATGATGTCCATTTAACTTTTTCCTGCGTCTTCATCGTTTTTTGCCCTCATTAGTTCATGTTCTCTCTCAGAAGTGGTTTTTGCCTGGCATTTTGTAAAGAACGGATCCAAGGACGGTTATTTTGTCAGCTTTTAACAATCCTTCCTTTTAACATCAGCATAGAGATCGATCACCCGACTGGTGAATGCTTTTTCTGAGTGATTCACATTTACATAAAACTATCGAAACACCTCATGATTGGAGGGGCGAATGACAAAGACACTGCATAGACACATATCTATCAATCTTAACACATAGACATTTACGGTAGAAGTCCCTCTTCGCCAATGGGATGCCAGGTTGATGCTCGGGAATAGCCAATGGCAGAGCAGCTATAAGTATGTTGCATTCAGGAAACTCGGAGCTGCGAGTAGCAGCGCATACTGTATTTTTACCTTTCATATCTTGAAATTTCTTTCGTAACAAGAGGCAATATTATCCTGTTGAGGCGTTTCGTAACTTGAAAATTTCGTAAGAAGAGACGTTTGTAAGTAGAGGTACCACTGTGTACATATCTCTTAGTTGTTTTTACATTTTTAAAGTCTTTTCTCTGATTTTTACAGAATGTTCGATGTTGGTGGCCAGAGGTCAGAGAGGAAGAAGTGGATCCACTGCTTCGAGGGCGTCACTGCCATCATCTTCTGCGTAGCTCTCAGCGACTATGACCTCGTGCTGGCCGAGGACGAGGAGATGGTGAGAATGTGGCGCTTGGCTGTCCGTCCATCCATCCATCCATTCTTGTCACTTTATAAATTGCACCTCTTCATGGTATAAATCACGATATAAAATCAAGGGGATTCAATCATAATTTTAAAACCTAATTACGACTGAATGGATTAGGTATGTATTCCATTAGTGAAGCCAAATTGATAAAATTAATGAGAAAACATAACCGGTATTATGCAAATCTCAATTTGGAATTCAAATTTCGCACTCCCTATGCTAAACACTGCAGCAAAAGAAATAAAATTGACATTTTAAACGAAAACGGCACAACTGACTTTTAGTTTAGTTTCCTACAGTTCGTTCAAGTCCCTGTGTCTATGGATTAATTTCCCTTTACAGATTCTGTTTTCAACCATCGTAAAGCAAACAATTGTATTCAGTTATATTATCAGATCTCAAATCTGAATATTAACACTCAGCACTCTAATATTGCTGATGGATTGGATTGGATAGTTAACGCACGGATAGTTGTGCAATGTACTTCTTTGATGTTGTTTCTGTATTTCCTGTCCCTACTATTGCAGCTGAAGCGATTTAAATTTCACCAATGTGTGACGAAGAAAGGTTCTTGTATTATTAAGGATTGATTGTGTTACTGTAATATACTTTTAATCTTTTAACCCCCCTCCTCTCAGCAGTTATATACGGAACATTATTAAAACATGCAGTCATGCTGTACGACCGGGTGAAATTTTACCAGCACACATTGATAAAACATCAGCAATTGCGAACGTAATGGTCACACTTTCGAGCAATGGGTCTTCTCTGTGGAATTAAAGAATGAACCTAAAAATGTACTATAACCTGTACAGGTGAACTTCATTCAACCTTTTCCGAATTTTTAACACACTTGTCCAGCTTCAGTATTGCGGTGCCTTTTGCACAACTTGTTTTGTAGCATTATGAAATTTCAACCAAGGAGGCCTAATATCCATGCCTTTTGTGAAACGTGTGTTTGTTGTTTTCATCCCCCGTAGTAACGTCTCTTTGCTTTTTCACAGAACCGAATGCACGAGAGCATGAAGCTGTTCGACTCCATCTGCAACAACAAGTGGTTCACAGACACCTCCATCATTCTCTTCCTCAACAAGAAAGACCTGTTTGAGGAGAAGATCAAAAAGAGCCCCCTCACAATCTGCTACCCAGAATATGCAGGTGACGATTTCAAACACGCATGTCTGTCTGTGATCATGAATTTATCCTGTATGACGTGTACTCTGATTTGGGCTCAAAAACAAAACATACGGTAAGATTAGAATAAACTAGTCAACATACAATGCTTCACAAAAATTATGCGCCTTATAACCTTATCACCACCTTATGCATGAAAATATTTTAAAAATATACCCGCTCATTAATATTGCGCCTAATAATACGGTGCGGCCAATGGTCCAAAAAATACGGTACGTGGTAGTTGTAGGCTGGGTTCGGAATCATTCACCCGTTTGCCTACCTCCTAATCACTACATGGGGATTTTTTTATACAGTCTGCTTTTGCACCCCCTGTGTGGTATGTAATTATATACAATTCCCTTTTTTGCTGTAGTTTATCAGCCAGCAGCAGTCTAAAAAAAACCCAAATCAAATGTTGTCACTGCCCACAGGCTCTAACACCTACGAGGAAGCGGCAGCCTACATCCAATGTCAGTTTGAAGATTTGAACAAGAGGAAGGACACCAAGGAAATCTACACCCACTTCACCTGCGCCACCGACACCAAGAATGTGCAGTTTGTGTTCGACGCTGTCACCGACGTGATCATCAAAAACAACCTGAAGGACTGTGGCCTTTTCTGAAGGTGACCCTGTGATTCATGTTCTCGATTACAAAGGAGTATTAGGGCCACACTGAAAATAGTAACGTGACGATATTTTTTATTTATTTTTATTTTTATTTTTATTTTTTGTCGGGTGGAAGGGATTCCTTTTTCGGGAATGTTTTTGTGTAATACCACCTTTTACAAAATCATGTTCCCCCCAAAATTCTAATTTGAATAAAAGTTTTAACTTAATTATTGAGCAAACGTTCTTCTCGACCATTTCATTTTGTCTTCTACTCTTTTTACCCCCCTCTCTGATTGCCTGACAAGTTTCAGTTCAATACATACAATTGCTTGTACAGGCCAAAATTCCGAGACGTCAACAGGTTAAAATTACTGCAAGGTTTGAAATGCCAAACACTTGCCCTAAAAAATTCTGCTTATATTATTGATGAGAAGAGGAGTGTGGACAGTTGAATGATGCTATGTACATCATCACTAAATTGTTTTTTCATTAATTGATTTGTTCCCGGAGGATTTTAGAGGCATTTGAAGAGCTCATTCCATGTTTTTTTTTTTTTAAGTCAACAATGATGGCAACCACTGGGGCTGGAGAGGCTAACTGCGCGATAAGATTAAAGTTGAAATACAGCCATACATTTTCTCAATAAAAGTGTATGTTTTCGGCATTGAAGTTGCACATTTTCAAGGGGAAAAAATATCATATTTTTGTTTATGCTATTTTTCAAGAATAAATGCTTATATTTTAGAAAGTTCACAAATATGAAACTTTTTTTCAGTTACGTCTGCCTTTCCTCAATATAAGCAGCAAGCGGTGTGTCAGCACACCATCAGTCAGTCAAGCGCAGCACTCATCAAAGTCACATGACAGCATTCACGGATTTTGGAATTCAGTGCATACACAAGGCATTATTAGGCGCCACGTCCTGAGAAAATTTAAGGCTTCTCAAGGGTGCCTTATGATCGTGAAAATACGATAAGTTGATTTTGACAATCTAAAAAATAAAACTATTATCTTTTTAAATATACACCTTTATTCTTGTATTAGTGTGATTTAAAAATATTCCGGTGTATTCTCACGAGATTACTATTCGAAATTATCGTGTCCCACTTTTATCCTGAAAATATTACTTTTTTTTGTCAAATATGACTTTGTTCTCGTAACATCACACCTTTCACCTCCAAATATTCATAAAATTCTCAAAAGAAATGTGAATCTCAAATATACATTTTTAATTATTACAACATTCCCTCACAATACACGACTGTATTATTCCTATTAAACCTTAAATCTTAACTATACAGCTTGTTTTTTTTTTTCTTTTTGAAAATATTCATCTTTATTTTCATAAAATTACGGTTACTCGAATCTCTTCTGCTGTGTTTTTTCTTTGTCATTTCAGTGTGTCCCTAATACTGATTGATTCTGTATAACTGAGCACATGGTCATGTTGGTGTTATTTGTGTGCAGGCACCCCGGCGGTCCTCCTGCCGCGTGACTTTATTCAACAAGTGTCTGGCCTTCACAGACACCCCACCCCCCGAAGCCCCCCGCTGACAAATGTCACTTTTTGCGTTTAATTAACTTATGTTCATCTCTCAAAGATTTTAACGGCGGCGTGTAGACGAGAAACATTTTGTGTAAAATATTTGTACAACTGTCTATGGCTGGGGCTTTTTCGACCTTTTTAAAAATGTGCTCCTTTGACCTATCATTGTTTTTGATTTTATACATATAGATACATACATATATGAAAAGGAGGATACGTGTTTGTCTGTACCCCCCACCCTCATCTCCGAATGAACATGTTAATATTTCATTTCAGCATGCCTTTGTTACCTTCTGCTAACTTAAGTGTTAGCTTCATGTACTAGATGTTGTTACCATCTAACCCGCAGTTCATTTTATTTAAGTTTGGGAACTTTTTTTTTTTTGCTTTTGTTCCTCCTTGGACAAACCAAGTACAACCAACTCGCTCCACAGACCAAATTCCCCTCTGACATACTGTGAGAGCCATTTTAACCTTTTCAGCCGGTTTGCATGTGTGTTTGAGGCCCAAAGCCTGTGAATGTGTTTGAGCCTGCGCGCGCATGTGTGTGCGTGTGGGAGAGAGTGAGAGTATGCACAATATCAAAACAAAGGGACTTTATTCCTCTACGTGTCATCCTCCACTTTCAAAGTTGTATTTTTCTAAGCGACCAACGACGAGTAACATTCCCGATTGAAGGAAGAAGCTTTGAAAGGAAGGGTGTCTTTGTAGCACACACCAAGCAGACGCGCACGTAGATAGTGTGCGGGGTACACGGCCGAAATGTCTGTGATGATTTCACGTTACATATCCCCCCCGCCCCCATATACACACACACACACACACACACACACACACACAGCCTTCCGATTTTCCATCGGATGGGGATACATCTGTGTACTAATCTCCATGATTTTTTTGCTAATAAAAGAGCTGCTGTGGTGAAACCATAGCAACTTATGCAACAAACTCGTCACTTTGATTTTTTTGGGTCATCAAAACAAACTGAGCTGTTTAACTCATTCTTTTCAGACTTGGTTTAGAATTGGCTGGTACTGAATGAGCTTAACTGTCTTTACAGGGGATAATTGGAAAAGAAATAGATTACTGTGAATTCAATTTAAATTTGACTTTTTTTTCCCATGACCAGCAAATGTTTTTGTTTTAACATGATCACTTCTGCCACATGTCTTGGAAATGCACTGATGGTGAGCTATTTTTAGATTAGGCCGCAGGATACTGGTGGTCCTTTGGGCTGAACAGATACCCGCAGGCATCGTGTTGGTGACGACTGCTCTCAACTTTTGAATGTCCAATTGTTCAATGTTTTCCCTACTTTGTTTTATCTTCTTTTTTTTTTTTGGACTGAAGAATGTCAGAGAAGTGTTATGAAAATACCTGGAAATTATTTTAAAATGTGGGAAAAAATGCACAATGTCTCTCTCCAGTGGCATAAAAAGTAAGTACACTTAATTATGGTCTACCGAGATGAATTGTAATGACAAATTTTCATCATGAAACCCTTCATTACTTTCTCCCAACAATACATGCGCAAATTAGGTTTAATAACTAACCTGGGCTAATTAATTGCGCAGCTGTTATGCCAATTAATTATCTCTGTGCCATTCATCAAGTTGAAGGAAATTCATATTTCCATGCATTTATTTATCCATATGGCACAAGAACAACATCAAGTCATCTAAAGAAACGGTTTGCAGCAGTGCCAAGGCCGTCCCACGCGCTGAGGCTAAGCCCAGTGTGTCGAAGCACAATGATCAGGCATTATAAGGGAGACCTATTTTTAGGGCAGTTTTGTGTGATGTATAAAGCTAAGTGCACAATCATTATGCTAATCCCTTAATTCCTGCAAGGCAGATCAAACCGTGCACATATGACGCTTCATCAAAGCCAAGGTCTGGATTTAAGGAGAAGAATAGAGAGGGAAAAGGACTCTGTGGATGATGTTAATGATCCACTTCAAACACAAAGCTACTGACCAGAGTGAATCAAGCCACATCTGCCATCAAGAGAACCACACAAGTTCATCCATTTTCTAATGCGTTTATACTCACAAGAGTTGCGGGCGTGCCGGAGCCTATCCCCAGCTGTCTTCGGGCAGCAGGTGGGCTACACCCTAAATTGGTTGCCAGCCAATCGCAGGGCGCACATAGACGAACCATCTACACTCACAATCACACCTATAGGGACAATTTAGATTAGAGTGTTCCATTGACCTACCACGCATGGTTTATACAGTTACCGAATATAAACAAGCAGGAAAAACAATAGCAATCATTCAAGAGTAAACTGTTTTGAAACTTGGAGGTAACAAGCGGGTGAACCCTCTCTCTCTCTCTCTCTCTCTCTCTCTCTCTCTCTCTCTCTCTCTCTCTCTCTCTCTCTCACACACACACACACACACGCACACACTGCATTGCTGAGAGTGTTAGATGCAGAGGAGCAGCTCTTGACAAGCATAATAAATATTACATTCAACTTTTACTCGGGCCACATCGGAGAGCCAGGCATTAAAAAGTCATGCCTACAAAAGGGCTTGTCATTCTCTGTTTGACTTATAGTGAAAAGAGGAATTTTTATGGAATATTTGTATGTATGATGAACATGTCGATTCCAATTGGTTTCGCTCGCCGTGGAAGGACAATACCAGTTGGTGGCAGTAATGCGGCATAAAGCTGGTTTGCCAAACCACACCCCACTGAAGAAGAATAAGGAAGCGCAATAGTTTGGGTATAATTGTGTTTTTTGCTTGCGTTTTCCTCGAATTTTGGTGTTTTTGAGCTGGCTGGAGCGGATGAATTGCATTTCCATTCATTTCAAAAGTAAAGATGATTTGAGATATGACTGTTTTGAGATACAAATGTGGTTATGGAAGAAATTAAGCTTGTATCTCAAGTCACCTCTGTATGTTGGCATGAGCTGATGTGAATTTAGACAAAAGTAAAACTTTGCTGCCATCTTGTTGCAACCACAGGCAGTTACAGTAGCATGAAAACATTTCAGGTGGCCTCAATTGCAAGGCGCACTGGATGCATTTTATTTCAGTTTTGTGTGTGTGTGTGTGCGTGTGTGCGTGTGTGTGTGTGTGTGTGTGTGTGTGTGTGTGTGTGTGTGTGTGTGTGTGTTTAATCAGACTGTAGCCTCTGACTGTGTTATGTCAATCAAATAGTCCCATACTGGATATACAGTACTTAATTCAAACATGTACATCGGTTTCACATGAATAAAATTCGGTCAAACTATGTAATTTTCCAATATTTTACTCAAAAATAAACAAATAATGTGTTATTTAAAAAACTATTTAATTATTTGGCACCAAAAATCACATTTTTTCTGTGCAGGGCCTTCACTAATAGGAGTACCAGCCCTTCATAACTAAATTAGCAATGGGAACGTTTCCTTAACCAGTCAGATTTCAAATCCATTCTACACAGAATCAAAGATAGAACCCTGCTTGGCTTTGGCAGCGTCAGCTGCTGTCGTCCACAATCTAAACCCTGAGTCATGTCCTCTGTGGACCCCAAAGGCCTTTTCATTGATTATATCAGAGAGTTCCCTTTCATTTACTCGTGTATTACGTTCTTATTATTTGGAAACAATTTTTTCTCCCATTTTAGCACTCAATAATTTTTTACTTCTTCAATTTTTGTACACAATGATTTTTGACTTTACGGACACCCTCGAACCCGTGAGCTGGCCAGCTAGCATACAGCTAGCATACACCGGCCCAAGTTGATTCGGTACTAGCGCGTCATAATGCCTGCCGACCACAGTAATAATCAGAAAGGCCTTCTGGAAAACTCAAGTAAAACAATTTTGGATGTCTGTCGTCTGTCAGGAGAACTCCGGGGAAAAAAAGTCCCTCATCTTTTATTTCATGACTTGTTTCCCCCAACTCTGCGCTGTCATCGTGGACGGGCACTCAGGTGGGATCTTGACAACGACGAGGACGACTGAGGCTCCCCTAACGGACACGGTGAGTTGGGATCCAGCTACCTGCCCGGGGCTATCCTGCTCAAAACCACTACAGGGTGCCACCTGGGTCGTGGTGGTGTCTCACTGTAAGAAGAGTAGAGAACCATCTCCCTGGCCCCAGCTGGGCCTGAAAACTCGATTTGCCGCCCTGGCGAATGATGATCCTGCTCACATTACCGTGCTCCCGGTGGCGGAAACGTCTGCTGTCGTATCCGAGCCTGTTGTGGTCCCAGGTGCTCCATCGGATTCCCCGCCGCCCACAGCGATGAACTCTGCTAGGACTACTGGAGTGGGTAAGTCCACCTGCTGCCCGGTTGCCCACTCATGCGTCAGGCTTCTCAAAGATGCAGTGTCCCAGTACACGAGTGGGGCACCTCATTGGCGCCACTCACCTGGGCCATCCTCAGCTGCTAGCCGGCCTCGACACCACCAGTTTGGACGACGGCTTCAGGAATCTCCCCCGGGCGTCTGTCGTACCCCTGGCGCTCCTTCTTCTCATCATTTGTTCCCACCAACTACCGTTATAGTCGGTCGGGGGCGGCATTATGAAGACGCACTCATTTTTTCGGTACTATCACCCGCTGATAACCCAGAGCCAAAGTTACGGACATAGTTTCTCTCACGGAGGCTTGCCCACCAAATTTTAACTTTTTATTTTCTACCTGTGATGGTAAAAGAGGAGGCGGGACTGCATCGATTTTTTAAAACTATCTCAAAGGAGATCATTTTTAACAGGTATTGATCTTTTGAACATCAAACCTTTGTTTATAGCAGTTCTCCTATTCTCTGTATTACTGTCTCTAGACCTCCCCATCGGCCTGTCCATTATTATATTCTCTGTTGTTGACCTGGCTGTGTGAGACCACCACTACTGTGTGTATTTTAACATTGCCAGTTTTAATCATCAGGAGACCCCGGTGAGAACAGTGAGGAAGTGGCTGCTACTGCTAGCACTAAAACCATATTTCACCATAAAATAAGCACTAATTCAGATTTTATTTCATTTTTGTTTGTGGAGGTACCACTTCATCACCAAGTCACAGAATTACACTTTGTGAATTAACTTTTTGTGTTTTCGGAGATGACACCACCAAACACAATTATCTCCCTTATCCATGACAACAAATTAACTGAGGATTGGAGTGTGTGTGATTTAAAAAAAAAAGTAGCAATTTGATTGACACTGTCAGAAATGTATTTAGAAAAACATTTTGTTGTGTATGTGATTTTTTTATGTGGTTACCAACTGAGTATGGCACAGTGCACTTGCCAAACACGATTAGATCGCAAACTCTATTTCCCTAGGAGTATGAAAATTTCAGATACAAGCCCAACTTTAAAAAGGCTGCCAAGTCATTCAAAAGGAAAGCAGTTTACTTTGATATATTAAATATAAGATACCCAGTGGACTTTCATATATTCTCCTTTCTTCTCTTTTCCTCCCCACTTGACTGTGTATCACAGTTGTCTGCACTTGATCACTAATGAGCAGAATTGTGATCTATTGGAAAGACACTTGACTAGACAATACTGGACCTCATTTGATGGCGCAATATATGCAAGTGCCCAGTATCATATCATACGCTTTTTAAAAAATATTTATTGGTGTCTTTTTGGCTGCTTTGTTAGTTTTATTGAACCGCTTCAAAGCGACTTGGAGTATGGAGAAAGGTGCAAAAGAAGTATAATGTAGTGACCTCATATTGCAACAATTTGAGCTAATCATTTAGATATTCTTACCCAAATCACTGCAGCAAGCAGTTTAAAAGTGGGTCAAGTTTCTTCAATTCAAAATGTGATTGTGCATATGGTCAGGTGTTTCTGTCATGTTGTGGACATAAACTCCATTTTAATGCATATACTATATGGTGCCTTTAGTGTCTTTTTATTTTTAATTTGCGCACCATTTGGCCCCACTGCCAACAATGGAGCTTACTGCATGTGGTAAAGCTGTAGTGTAATTGTTTTTTTCCCTTAATAATGGTGTTATTTTTCTCATAAATCCAAACATTCTTATGCACACTAGACGTAAAGTGTACATTCGTTTTTTTTCAAATGATCGTTTCTACAATATTCTGAGAATATCACAATGTCCCATCAGTAGTGAGCTATTTTTTAGATGAGTGTTTTTTAATAGCATTAAACTAATACGAATAGCTATTATTATTTTTGAGAAATGGTGAGAAATCAAAAGTTTCCCATTTGAATGCAGTTTGGTGCCTGTGGTGCTTTCATGGCTTCCTCCCTCCCCACACCGGGCCCGTGGCCGGGGGGGGGGGGAGCGAAGCCCCCTCGGCAAGCCGAGTAGTAGAAATGTTGTCCCCTCCCCTCCTCTTCCGAAGACCGAACCAGAACCATTCATCTCTCCCCTCCTTCGGCTTTCACATCCGGGTTACGCGCCAGTGTTTGTCTCCTGAGTCTGTGTGGCTGGAATCATTTCACCCTCACCGAAGCAAGCACCGCGACGTGCGGCTGTCTCTCGCCCGACTCGGCACCTCGCAGAGCGGACACAGCTCCCGGCGTGAGTCGGTGATGTCGCCCAGCTGCGGCGAGTCGCACTGAGGCGGGCATGAGACGGTGGTGGTGGTGTTGTTGGTGGTGATCGTAGCGAGCCAGCCAGCCAGTTTGCGGTGAACCGAGTCGCCCTTTAAAACGATGTCGAAAAGCCTCAAGAAGAAAAACCACTGGACCAACAAAGTCCACGAAGCGGTGATCAGCCGCGGCAAGGATGGCGAGCTGGGCTTCGAACTGAAGGGGGGCGCCGAGCTCGGCCAGTTCCCCTACTTGGGCGAGGTAAAGGCGGGGAAGGGTCTCGTCCAAAGCGGCAAACTGGCTGAGGATGAACTGCTCCTGGAGGTCAACGACATGCCCGTCGCCGGCCTCACCAGCCGGGACGTGCTGGCCGTCATCAAGCACTGCAAGGACCCGGTTCGCTTCAAATGTGTCAAACAAGGTGAGTGAGCCAGCCGCAGCTGACGTATTTACGCGGATGTGTGTACGCGTACGTGTGCGTGTGTGTGGATCGACGTGATTTACGTCATCTCTGCACTTTTAGTCGATTTTTGTGCCGTGTCACAATTAAGAGAAAGGAACTGAGTGTTGTTTTTCTCTGATGGGGGGTTCACAAAGCACAAACAGATGCTAGCTGGGCCTGTTGTCTGGACCTCCAGAACCGGAACCAGTAGTACTAACCACGGTTGTGGAGATCGCAGTCCGGAGGGGGCGTGTCCGTCTCCGGCGTGTTAGTGGCTTGCATCGGATAGCCGTGCTGGAGGAGGCAGTCACTGACTTCCGCTGCAAACAGACAGACAGACGGAGAGACACATGGCTGCCATTAAAGGGTTGTTGCAAACATAAAGCTGTCTAATTAG
This sequence comes from Hippocampus comes, assembly GCF_001891065.2. Lineage (NCBI taxonomy): Eukaryota > Metazoa > Chordata > Actinopteri > Syngnathiformes > Syngnathidae > Hippocampus > Hippocampus comes. Next base: position 2,012,647 of record NW_017805841.1, on the reverse strand, counting down.
CGAAGGGCCTGAGTCTTATTGAGTGCTGCTGCTGAAGTTAATGTGGCTTGAAGGAGCAAAATCCCAAATTTAACACTAACACTACCGATAGATTGGTGCATGGATACTAGATCGATGGATGATAGGTGGAAAGATGGATAGATGGAAAGTTGGTTGAGTGGATAGTCCTGCTGAGTGATATGCAAATAAAAATTGAGATAGACAATACATCAGGACGATGTAAAACAATATATCCCCCCACTCCCCCCCCCCCAAAAAAAATACAACCCACTACTCCTGCTTACCTTCTCTCACTTTTTTTTTTTTTTTACAAATGACATTAAACAAACAGTCAAATGAGAATTGCATCCAGTAGTGCTGCTACTGTATACCAAATTGTGGCAAAGTAGCCTCCACATTTTGTACAAATGTAGATATCAATCTAAATAAGAGGCATACAAAATAATGGTTCTGACAGAAATTGATAACAAAAAAATAAAAAGATGAGCTCTACTGTAATGCAATTTTGAGAACATTGTGCACATCAGTAAGTCAAAATCAAAACTCAGGACTGTATTATGTAAACAGATCACATTTGTAAAATTACTGTATATGTATTCAGTATACTATGTCCATCCATTTTCTCAGTCACTTATCCTCAATATTAATATACTTCTAGGCCACTCCTCTCAGCTGACATATGGGATGCCAAAACAATCATTTCCTCTTTAGCTGTGTGTAGCATTATTTTGCATTATTAAATTGCCTATTCTTTGTTTTGATGCGACACAAAATGCAAACTGCTGTGTGAGCCTTGTGGAGTTCGAAGGAGTACCCAGCATACATTCAAGGGGATTCTATTCTGTAAATAGTTATAATTACAGGCTTGTTGTTATTGTTTTATTTTTTTTCACAAACAATTAGTATTCGTTATTTGCATTCACCCACGTGTTATTCATTTTCATTGACTGTTAGATTTAATTTTCAGCTGCACATTTGTATTGTATGATGACTTTGTATTGATTCACTTCTGTGTGTTGTTGTCCAATCAGTCACCCGGTGACAGCTGTGTGCCATAAGATTGAAGATACTAGAAAAGTAATATGACAAACATTTTGATCATCTTTGTGCTTTATCTATCGGCCAACACTAGTAGTTTATTTGGATGGGTAGATGGATAGATATTTTATAAATGGATCGATGGGTAGATTGATGATTGAATAAATGGGTGGTTGGATAGATGGATACATGGATGGATGGACATGTGGGTTTAACACTCAAACCGGAACAGATGGATAGAAAAATGGATGGATGTTGGAATGAATAAACCGGTGGTTAGCTACAACTTTTTTTTTCTTGAATTCCGTACTGTGCTGTGTGTTGTGAAGCTCTTCAGCGTTCAGCCAATTAATGCCACTGTGACATTGAGCATTATTTCCCTTGTGCAGGGCAGCATGTTTGTTGTGGCTGTCATCGGATGACGAGGCGTACCTAATGTTACGGCTGATGCGTGTAAACTTGCGATAAAGGCACAGTAGACCCCAAACAGGGCTTAAAGTACGATTTAGTGTTGGTCGTGGTGAAGATGTCTCATCGTCCGTGGAATGAAAGCAGCATTCCGACACCGTCTTGTTTTCTGGGACACGAGAAAAGCACAAATCAAACACTTGGGCCGGTTATTTTTGGAGCGAGCCGAGGATTTGCCTTCCCGGGCTGTTTGCGCCGCTCGCCTCCGTGTGATTGATTATTGAGTCGGAGCTGCTGACAGCGAGAGCGGCCTGCCGCGCACGAAGGGGTTAAACGCTAATGCGCATCTATCTCACACAGGTCTATTTTCTCCTCCCTCTCCCCTCCTTTTCTTAGCCAGTTAAACATGATGTGTTTATTGAACTCGCCTCGTCACACTCTCCGTGCTCTTCTTTGAGCTCGATCGTACCTACTCTCACTGGGCATTTCTTGAGGTACATCTGATCAATACAAGGGGGTGCTTGGTTAAAGGGAGAGTTCCGTTCCTTAAGCATTGTATTGTAACCCAACATAATTTCACACAGTGCCGTCTCACGAAAATCATTTTTGGACCGAGCTGCTAGCGTTGCAACTAATGATTAGATTCGTCTGTCAATTATTTTGTGGATGAATGCGATTTGGACTCGGGTTAAAAAAAAAAAAAGTAACTTCGAGAAGAATTATTGAATAATCTATCAGAGGTAGATATTTAACAGCAAATGGGTACTGCTCAAATTCGGCTCTTGTATGAAAACATTTAAAAAATGAAAAATAGTACACAGTTTTAAGTGTCTTTAAAGTATGGAGAAAAAAATAAGTATTGGAAAATTTGCAAAGTTTTGGGTTTGTTGTGGGTTCTCCTCCCTTGGTTGTTTCCTTTCTAATTTTGGTAAAAATATTAATCTATATTTACATATATCTACAGTATACTGTATATCTATTTATATGCACGCACACACACACACACTTCCCACTCCTGCGCTACAGATGGAGATGGTGTGAAAGAGGTGGCGAGAGATATGAGAGCAAGAACACATACCCTTTGGGATATCTTTACATCGAAGATGAACAAAACATTATGACTTCTTAAAATGGGGCAAATTTGCAGTGGTTTATATTTCAGGGTTTATTTCATGAAAAATGACTTAAAACAGCCACCTCTCTCCTTCTTTTGTCACAAATAGCCACAGTGATAAAAATAAAATCCCAGCTATTTTGGGTTGCTTTTTTTTATTCCAATTATTCTTGGACCTTTCATTGACAAGCACAGTTGCCTTTCTTAGCAATCTCAACATCGTGCGGTACCGTTGTTGATCCATATAGCTTTCAAAGTGTGCAGGAAATGCACAACATATGGCAAATCCTCTGTTTTTTTTCTTGTTTAATTTAAGATAAGATAAGATATCCTCTATTTGTCCCACACTGGGGAAATTTACACTTTGGCATCAAGGCTTCATAAGTAAAATATGTGCTGATTAAAGAGAAGAAATGAACTGATTTGGAAATGTCGGTCTGTCTCGTCTTAAGGGGAGCCAGAGCCTAAAAATAGTGACTCATTTAAATATCATTTAAATACAAGACGGCTATTGCAGTATGTATATGTAATATGTTTTACTTATCATTCATTAAATCATTTTAAAAAGGCTGTATATCATCCAGAACATTGAATGAATGCAATCAATGCTGTCTCTGTACTCTAATGCACTTTTTCCTCACCACTAAGACAACTTTGGCCTAAGTATGACACGTCACTAGTGAAGCAAAATTGTGCACTTGTTACCATCATTGCTATACTAGTATTACTAGTGACGTGCTAGATCTTAAAGAATTTTATACTGTCACCAGTAGAACTAGTCTCACACAGATGCCAGCTAGTACGCAGTTTTGCCTCACTAGTAACATGTCGTTGCCCCACTTGTATGCCAAAGTTGTCCTACTAGTGGGGACAAAGTATATTAGTTTCATGGACCTCAAACAGCTGTGTGGAAAGCCTTTTCAATATTTATTTAGTTTCCTTGATATCCAACTAAAGGTGCATCTACTAGTCCACTCTTTGTCTTTGCTAGTAAAACAATTTGAATACTGCCACAATAACTGTCTTGTAACTTTTTTTCCCCCTGCGGCAGTATAACATTTTTGCACACCATTGGGACAATTCCATATCCCAAGTGAGTCAAAATTGTGCACTAGTTGACATCTGCCCACTACAGGTACAGTACCAGTCGTGATTTTTTCAATTTTAACTACTGCAGTAGAATATTAAAATGCCACTAGAAGTACTAGTGCTATTTTATGGAAAGCTGTAAACATCTATTAGATATCCTTGATCTCCATCTTAACCCTTTCATGCACCAATAATGATAACCTGTAGCCTGATAACATGATAAGCTGTACACTGTCGTAACCGCTGTCCCTGAAAGGGTTAAAGTCTGTATACTACCATGTTCATTATCCTCACCAGTAATAAAATTCAGAGGACTAGTTAGAATGAACTAGAGCACACTCGTAGTCTATGTCTTAATAGAAGTGGGCTTCCCCCCTACACACTACATTTTTGCACACTTGTGGGATGAATTTGGCAAATTAGTAGCACAACTACATGTTACTATAGTGAGGCAAAATTACTAGTGGTCATTTTGGTGCTACTACTAGGGTCCAGGAGGCTATCAGTACAGGACTTATGTCCACTAGTTGAGCCTAGTAGTCTCACTAACATAGCACATTTATTAATTTGTATGGTTAATTGCATATTGGTCAGTGAAAAGTGGCAGTAGTGGAAAAATGTTACCGGCAAGACTCAGTTGTTTTGCTTGTGCATTGAATTGTCTGCTTAGTGAGGACAAAGAGCCTACTAGTACATGGACCCAAAGCTGGATATCAAGGATTTGGGGAAAAAAATGCTTTGCATATCTTTCCAAGGCTTTCTTAATGTGATGGAGGGACAGATGGAACTGAAGTGAGGCCACTTCCCCTCCCTTCACGTTTCACTCTGGTGATGCAAAGCAGTCCCACGAATCAGTGCAGAACATCCTGTCGGCTCTGCTGGTATTAATAACCCACCCAGCTATGAGAGGAAGATTTTACTGTATTTCATTTAAAAAATATTTACAGTACATCATCATAATACTAATCGAAGCTTGACGTGTCGTGGCTCGGCCCGGAGGATCAAGTTTGACATCTATGCCAGCCTGCCAGCAAATGTCCAACTGGTCCACGTGAGAGAATTGGGTCAGCGCAAGTGTCAACGCTGTTGGGATGACCGCCATGTGCTTTGGAGGTGGCGATGGAGTCACCATGGGAGTGAATGTAAAATACGCAGAAAAGGACAAGGAAACTAAGGCGGTCATTCGTCTTTGTCTCATTGTATCATCTTATATTGAGTGTCTAATTTGAATTCTGAAATTTAACATGGTTTAATTTAATGTCTTTCATACACACGTGCAGTCGCTGAATTCCAAATATGGTCAATTTCATATTTTTTTTCACGAATCAATACTATTGGGTTGTCCCCACATTATCTGTTATTTTTGCGCATTATTTACCCATCTAAAGTGTGGGAAACGGTTGGAGGACAAACCTATTAACTCTCTTGAATTGTCTTAGATGTGTTGCATCCTATCTTCCTTCACTCTGTGCGAGCCGTGCAGTGTTATGTCGCCTCAAGATTGAAAGTCTGGATGTTTTTTTTTTCTTTTTTTTTTTGAGACAATAACGAATGAAATGTTTGATCATATACATTTGAGTCAGTCTGAATCGCTCTAATGCTTCAGTGAATAAGGAACTGGTGAGCCATGAAGGTAAGTATGTATGCAAATTAATTTCCGCCTCTAACGCGCAGTTCAGTCATCTCATCCTTTCATTTATCGCATCCCTTATGGCAGTGGTCCTCAACTAGAAATGCTGTAGGTCCACTTTTTTTTTTTTTTTTTTAATAAGACCAAGGTCCGGTCCCATGCACGGCGGTCATGGGGAGCAGGGCTATATGCCCATTTAGTATGGTTAAGCCAAGCTTATACAAATCAACACTCCTCACAACCAACCAATAATGGGGTGCATGAAAATAATAATTATTCACTTTGCCAGTACACAGCAAATAATGAGAGGTATTGTGTTGAGGCACAGGAACTCTTTTATTTTGTTAAGTTGTGCCTGCTTAATAATAGAAATAGCCCTTTTAGGGAAATAAGACAATTTTTACTTTAACTTTGTTAAACAGTAGTTGTCTTTTTTCCCTTAATTTAACAAAACAATTTAACAAAATACTCATTTTACCAAAATAAATACTAAACATGAAAACAAAAATATCCTTTTCATTTGTACAATTCCCCTTTTCACATCCCCTCTGAAATCACTGAAAAATACAGTATATCAGAAGAGGAGTTAAGAACCATTTTAAAAACTGACACAAGGGAGCACAGGAATGTGCAGTGCTGTTCTTCCACTAAAGGTGAATGCAATGTTTGAGGCATGCAAATATTATTTGAGGACGCCATTGTGATGTTCATTTACCATGTTGCGGTGTTCTGCTGTTAAACAGCTGCAAAGATCCCCGGGTAGACGGGAGCAAAACTGCACACGATCGAAACCTCCCACGATTCGTCTTGTCTAATTGTCTGTGTGCAGCTCTCCTGGACTGAAGCTGTGAGCACAACTGTGGCGTCGCGCATGCGTCTGTTTCCCGACACAATCATCCATTTTGAATGCGTGTGTGTTGGGATAGACGCGTGCTGACGCTCATGTATGGGCACACCTTAAGTTCAGAGGAGCCAATCAGCGCATCGTTATCGCCGACATGCCCTGCTCAGCCAGGGTCTCCAGTTAGTCAAACATTATACAACACACAGTCGCGCTGCTGCCGTCCTCTGCAATACATCTGTTAGTGCACGCAAAGAATAAAACGGATAATTTTAACAAGCGATCGCGGTAATGCGCAGATTATAGTCCACAAATATAAAATGTATAACGTAAAAATCACTTTATAATTTATTATTTTATACAATTTGCCGAGGGTCCGGACAGAGGAGGTCGGCGGTCCGGTCGTGGATCGCGGTCCGCCAGTTGAGGAAGGCTGCCTTATGGTATGTTGTAAAGGTGATTCAACCACAGTCATTTGCTTCTGTCAAGTAGAACAGTAAAGTCTCTTTCTCTGTTTGGGGGGTCTGTGTGAGCGAAGAATTTGACGTGGACGGCTGGTGCAGCGATGTGTTTGTAACGTTCAAAGACACTGTCATGAAGTAACGATTATATTTGCATATTAAATTAAGTTTCCGAACATGATTTTTGGGTGGTCTTATGTTGATATTGGCGTGCAATGATAAATAATAACAGTATGAAGTAGATTACCAACTTGTGCGATGTGGTGTTCGGCAATTCAAACAAGATTGGGCTTGTTTTTTTATTTCCTGAAAAATAATGATTTCGCTCAAACATATTAAAACGTCCTTTTTAAGCAGCACACTTAGTAAACACATTGTATCCTTATTTAAACACTCACCAAAAAAAAAAAAAAAAAAAAAAAAGCAAGCATCAAATGTATAGAAAATACTTTCGTAACAAACCCCATATCCAACAATTGGGATCCATTACTACATTTAATAATCTGCATCTCTGGATTTGAAATGTGTTCAGTTTTTGCGCTCAAGATGAGGTACAGTTTGCTAGAAGCATTCACTAAGTCTGTGTTCTAAGTGCCAGAAGCTACCTCCACTCTTAAATGACTCTGTCAAACATCTCTGCATCTGCGGTTGATGCTTCTCACCAGCAGAGGACAGTAGCAGGCCAATCTGATGGCCCTCAGAACGTCGAAAACCGTTTTGACCTTTTGCTCTCTGTCTGGGCACACTTCAGTCCATCTGGAAAAGTAAAATATGTCCATGTAGTAGTTAAAGATATGTAGAGATGAAGTGAGCTCACATCACCTCACAATGCAAATGCTGTAATGCTGAGTCATGAGGAAACACTCATCGTCATCCCCAACTTTAAAGTTTGTTCCTCCTTTTGCCGGCATAATTTTCTTATTTTGTGTAGATTTATCAAACTTTTGCTCAAAATGATCAAAATCATGCCTGGGCCAAAAAAAGAACACGTCTGTCTCGACTCACTCTACAACAATTTTTTGCAATGGGCTCGTCCCAGCATTAAAACATGACACTTTTTTTCTCCTCACATATTTGTAGAGGAATTCAACAAAAGTAATAGGATTGACAAAAATGATTCAGTCACAAACAACTGTAAATCAGAATAGACTCTTCAAAGGAATGTTTGTTCCTATGACAACGTTCTCTGTCCCAGTAGAACTCTTGAAGAAAGTTTGCGAATTGACAAATCTAATCTGAGTGTACAAAAAAATGAACCTGTCGCAACCAGCTCTTCAGCCACACGTTTTTTTTGGGCCTTGCCAATTGCCACCACTTCTTTTGTCACGATTGCTAACTTATCTTTTTTCCAGAGATTTTTCACATTTCAATCAGGATCAACAAAACCGAGTCCCAAAAATAATCCAGTCAGAATCAAGTTTAAAATAGATGTGGCCGCTTTTGAAGGCTTGCTACTTTTTTTGCCAGCGTACCTTCTGTGTATCCATCCATCCATTCATTCATCCATTTTCCGATCCGCTTATCCTCACAAAGGTCGCGGGGGGTGCTGGAGCCTATCCCAGCTATCTTCGGGCGGTAGGCAGGGGACACCCTGAACCGGTTGCCAGGCAATCGCAGGGCACACAGAGACGAACAACCATCCGCGCTTACACTCACACCTCGGGACAATTTGGAGCAGGGTTGTCAAACTCATTTTTGTCGCGGGACACATTGTAGTTACGGTTTCCCTTGGAGGGCCGTTATGACTGTGAATTTTGTGAAACCAGATAAATATTTAATCACCTCCACATATTACATACACAGTGAGCAACAAATAGATGGATACCTAGTTTTGAAATCAGAAGTCAAGAATAATGACTTGTTTAAACATAGTTTACATTAATGTAAGAAGAGGTTTGGAAACCGGAAAATGCTTGCAATATCTCCATGTTATTATGGATTTCAATATGAAATTTTGATTAAGACTTTAGCAAGCATCATGAACGTTGACATATTTGAAATGCTTTCGCGGGCCACTAAAATGAAGTGGCAGCCCAGATTTGGCCCCCGGGCCTTGATTTTGACACCTATGATTTCGAGTGTTCAATCAGCCTGCCGTGCATGTTTTTGGAATGTGGGAGGAAACCGGAGTACCTGGAGAAAACCCACGCAGGCCCGGGGAGAACATGCAAACTCCACACGGGGAGGCCGGAGCTGGAATTGAACCCAGTACCTCTGCACTGTGAGGTCGACGCGCTAACCACTGGCCTACCGAGCCGCCTACCTTCTGTATGTGTGGTTCAAAATAATCAAGGCTGTGGTACAGAAACAAAAAAGTCATGACCTGCTGAAACGTGCAACTGACATTCTCCCATTAATTGTCCCGTTGTCCCTTTCCACTTCTTTCGCCAGTACAGCACACCTATCAACAAATCTTTTTTTTCTTTTCTTCCAAAATCAGCCATCAAATGTGTAAAGCTCAACTCGTAACCCTCATCAAATTGCGAACTTTGGATGTGAAACACAATAAGCACAGTGTTCTATACTGTATAATAATGTTAGAATGAAACGACTGTCACATCGTGTTCTCCAGTCAAGATTTCCGCTTGACTCGTTAGGAACTAAACTGTCGTCTCCCCTTCCGGACGTTATCTGCTGACTGTCGCATTCGAGCTCGTGTAATTGATGAAGGGTAGAAAGGAGCCAATGGGTCAGTACAGTAGAAGCAAATTCAAGACATTGGAGTTTGGACTCAGACACGTGAACGGGGCCTTCATCTCTACGGACAGACTTGATGAGACTATCTGGACCATAGCAGCTCAATGAGGCATCGCAGAATAGAATCATTATGGCCCTCCTTCAGCTATACTTGCAATTATAGTTATGTCATCTCCAAAATTTAGCTTCTTTTGCCACCATGGCAGTCTCATTCTTTGCAGATTTTCTCACATTTGCGGGCTCATTGGGTAAAAATAAGACGGCTCTACAGTAGAAATGGGCCTTTTTTTTTTTAGCCAACAAAAAACTAACTTCTTACGTTTCCTTCGTCAGCATAGTCTCAATATTTTCCCTCAGATTTTTGGAGATTTCTGGTCAAAAACAAAAATCCTACCATTGGAGGATGAACAGGCTTTTTTTTTTTTGGAACCATCTTTTGATTGATTCCTCGACTACTTTTGTCATCACTCTTCCCTATTATTTTCACTCCATATTTTTTATCAAATCATAAAGGGGGAAAAAAAACCAACAACAACCCTGTCACAACCAGCAGAAGCGGAAGAAATTATTTTGAGCCAACAAAACAGCTTGCTTCTTTGACCGTGCCTGTATTTTCCCTCAGATTCTTGTAGATTTCCGTTACTAAAAACCAACCCTGTCAACACCAAGGGAGACAGAACATATTTTGTATTTATAACGACATCCACGTTTTTTTTTTTTGCTACTAAAGTGTGTCACTATTCGCTGTCCCGAGGAAATGATTGTTGATTGTCTGTACTTCAACAAGTAAAACACATTTTTTGAGTCACGTCGACTTTCCTTTTCTTTTGACAGCACAGCAACACAAATTTTCTTGTTAGTTAAGTTACACACATTTTGCATCAACAATAAAGAAAATCACTATTGATTAAAAAAAAAAAAAAGATCTCCCCTATGACCAACTTGGAAGTGCAACAGATTTTTCTCACTGAAATGGTTTGCAAATGTTTGGCAAGTCATTGTCTTACTTCAGGAACACACTGCTCCATCACGTGTGAGGAGCACTGATTAAAACTATCGGCGTTGATCTCTGCAAAGGCGCTTTGGAAAGCAGGACGTCACCAGAATCATAGATAGCCACCTCCTACTGAATTTATCTCCTGAGCTCAGACATTAAGGGAGTGACGGGAGACTTTTTATTGGCCGGCCGTCAGAGGAGAACATTGTCAGGAATATTAGGCCGGCCGTTTCTGTAACACCCCCCTTTAATCTAGAAGTCTGGCTCGTGGCGGTCTCTTGTTGTTGGAGTGACTCGGCCGTCGTAAATATGCGTCTGGTCTTGATTACGCCGCCATCGAGAACAACACATGGACAAGCATCATCATTAGGATCAGTCTCAGGGTGCGGGGGTTTGTGGGGGAAGATCAATATGAAGACCTTTACAAGAGAGACTGTGTCATTTACTATTAATAATGGACCCCGGCTGCTTGCCGTAATAGCACCATTAGGAGTACTGCAAGAAGATTGTCCATCCACAGCTAAAGAACACAAACTGTACACATTCATTTTAATGCTCGCTCACACGCAGGGCCCACGCAGGCTTTCTCGGGCACGAAACTCAAACTTGATGTTGTCAAACGAGGACACGGGAAGAAGTAGACGTGGTCAAGTGAAGTTTGGGCCTCAGGGTTCTTGATATTTCCACCTGGATCTGAGGCCCAACCTTTTCTTTCTCATGTCAAAGTATTGGCATGTGTGACTGACAATAAATAGCGCCAAATGCCCGACCTGACTTTGGGTTTTGCCTGGAAGGCGTAAGCAATGCGGAGCGCTCGTAAACATTCACTGCCGTGGATGTTTATGTTGAACAACTGTATTAGCAATGTATGTATAGTAGGATACAATGACTTTGAATGTCCAGTTCCTGCTCCAATTCCCACTAAGACATAGGAAGAGGGAGGGGGGCTGTGGCTAGATTGCTGATGAGAAAGGTGCAGTTTGAGAGTAGTTCTAGTATTTCTCCAAAATGAATTGTTCAAATTGAAAATGCAAGCTTCTGTCCTTTTTCAGGTTTTTTTTCTTTTTTTGGGGGGAGTGAAAAAACACCCGATCCTCTCTGCGCTGTTCTTTTAAGCTTTTTAAAATTCACCTTTTAAACATTGCCAACATACGGTATTTGACCACAAAAAATCTAATTGCAATCATAAAATGTATAGAAAATACTCCACGTATTGCAATGTGTGTACAATCGTGTGCCCTTAAGAGGAGGGTCCTGGTGGCATGCGAGTGTACGTGTGAGTGTCTGGGTGTCAGCTGTGGCCTACAGAAGCTCCTGGTGTTCAATAAACAGCTGAGAAGTGCATCGGCGACTGAGGCTCTCCTTTCCCTCATGCAGGGGTATACTGTAATTGCTTACCGCTCAAGCATTGCTGCTCTGTAATGAAAATGCCAGAGACAGCCGCTGTGTGCAAGCAACCTTCATCTTACCAGCAATTTCCTGTTATTAGTGTGTGTGTGTGTGTGTGTGTGTGTGTGTGTGTGTGTGTGTGTGTGTGTGTGTATACGTGAGACATTTCCAAATGAAATCTGCCTTTAAAATATCAATTCAAATGCGTAATGTGATGAGAAATGAGTGTGCATACGTGAAAGACGTCACAGAGCGAGTGCGAGAAAGGATGAATAAATGCTGATACGACTGCACATTATTACCAAAGCTCATAAGGAAAAAATGAAGCCTCCATCACAATGTATGGAAAAAGCTGTCCTGAATGGACTTTGTAACAATATGTTATTTATAGTCGTTTAAAAGCCCTTGATTGCCGTACTTAGATTTAGACATGACGGTTGTAACAACAGTCGTGTTGTGGTCATTTATGTGCGTGGATTCTCACTCGGACCTCCAATGTGGATTTAAACATCCCCAAACCCTCGAGCTCTTGCCTCAGCCCTCAGTAGTCGTCCATCTTCTCATACTCCAACATCCTGACGTTCCCTTGGCGCTGCTTTGCCACATCGATCGCTGCTCTCGACTGTCACGATGTCTTTTGGCAGAGATCTTCTCCATAAGGCTTTTTTTATTTTTTTTTTTTGGGCCATGCTTTTTGAGATCCGCTGCCCTCAGATTCCCCTACCTGGCATGAGCCTGCAGTCATTGTTTTTATACCCTGGGTGTCTTCTAGCGTTGTTTAACTGACCATACAGGTTCAGGCGGTGAGACCCGACGAGGGACGGTAGATCCACAGTTCAGCCATTATGTACAGATATTTGCATCTCAGATTTTACTCTCTTGAGACAGGTAAAGTAATCAAGTAATTGTTGATGTCAAGCTTTTGTTCAAATTGATTCTAACTTCATGCCACAATCTCCGTCAATATCCGCCAGGGAGTAGGGAAAGCCATGAGATTTGATTTATTAAGTGACAGTTAAAGTGGGTCAGCTGTGTGGGATTGGTTGTTGATTAATCATGTCTTAATGTCTTGAAGCACTGTCGAGACCAATTTATGATGTCAAGATGAGGAACATGACCTCCGCTATATATTTTTGTCTTTATTGATTAATTATTAAGATGATTCCTGAAAAAATATTATTTCTGAAATTGTCTGTGTGGAAGTCCACACATCAGATTTAAACCAAGAACAATTTAATTCATTTCCCCTCCATGTTTTTAGCAAGGAAATCCTAATCTCTAATTTAGAAACCCAATTTATTCAAAATTGGGGTGCACAGACTTCGTGAGCAATCACTAAATCATTAGATTCATATGTATATCCTTTAAAAGAGCTGTATGGAAAACCCTTCCTTTTCTCCACCTTTTTCCCGAGGGCTATCATGGAGAAACAAATATGTGCGCGACTTCCAGTCAAACACTTCCGGCCGGAAAGAATTTTTGTATTTGTTACAAATTTTGTTTCACTGAGCGGTTTATTTGAACGTTCCCCGCAACCGGGCCCCACCCTATTCCTGTTTCTCTTCCCATGGGAGTGCAGGCAAGCGATCCCAGAGTTTTTGCTCTCCGTGAAAACACTCTGTGAACACTCGAAGCTCAGTGGCCGCTTCCCTCTGACAACATCCTGTTTAAAGCCTCACAATGGCAAGTTACTGTTAACCAGTTGTTTGGTGTAGTCTCGGTCTCATGGTTTCAAAATGTAAACGGCAGGATGAAGAGGACTGTTTAAAGAACAAGATTCGTTGGCTGATTGATGGATCAAAGCTGAGAGTATTACAGAATGTCATCAGCAGGTTGCAACAGAGAGACTGAAAGAGTTGTGGAAAGGCTTAGAAGTGGAAGCTGTCAGAAATTGTCAAGGATCAAAGACTTGTTGTGAATTTTGCTCTTTGGTTGAACAGCAAGTTGAGCAAAAAGTACAGAAACTCTGAACAGCTGAGAATGTATTTCAGTTGTTTTAAATTTACTTTTCAATTTCGTTGATGCATTATGCCAAAAATATTTGCTCACCTGCCTTGATTTCATAAGTAATGAAGTTCAATTTAGTTTAGTTTCATTCTGACATTTGACTTGAAAGTCATTCTAATCATTCATTCATTCATTCATTTTCCGAACCGCTTGATCCTCACTAGGGTCGCGGGGGGTGCTGGAGCCTATCCCAGCCGTCTTCGGGCAGTAGGCGGGGGACACCCTGAATTGGTTGCCAGCCAATCGCAGGGCACACAGAGACGAACAACCATCCACGCTCACATTCACACCTAGGGACAATTTAGAGTGTTCAATCAGCCTACCATGCATGTTTTTGGAATGTGGGAGGAAACCGGAGTACCCGGAGAAAACCCACGCAGGCCCGGGGAGAACATGCAAACTCCACACAGGGAGGCCGGAGCTGGATTCGAACCCGGCACCTTTGCACTGTGAAGTCGACGTGCTAACCACTGGACTACCGGGCCGCTCATTCTAATCAATGAAATTAAATTAGCAAGTTTATTCAGCTCATTAAATTAGACATTTCGGGGGCAAATTTAAATAGATAATGGACATTTTTGGGAAGTGTTGTGTCAATGTTGGTTTGTAACAGTCTATGCGACTGTAAAATATAATACTAACTTTCACATTGTGGTGTATGTTAACTCAAGCAGTGCCCCAGGTCGTGATTTTGGAGATGTGAGGATTACACCAGACAGCATCAATATACGAAAGCCCTGTTTTATTATTATTTTTTTTTAAAATAGCAGAATATTGCTAATGTTGTTAAAAACTGATTTTCTCAGAAAAAATACAAAATAATAGGCACATAAAAAATAATAACATTTCTTAGTGATCCTAAAATTTCTGACTAGTGTATATATTGTGGTGTATAAAATACAGTAGTGTGTTTTTGTGGAAATTGGTCTGGCTGACCCCAAACTTCTGTACTGTAGTGCATACATGCAAGTGTGTTTAAGTACTGTTGAATTTGCATGCGAGTGTGCTCCTGCAGCGTGACCACAGGCTTGTTTACACTTTAGGGACGAGTGAATTCAAGTTCGCGAGAAGTCGATGTGGCACGACTGCACTTTACCCTCAACGCTCCGAGTGGATGAAGTGGGCGCGCTGCAACTAATTATGCCTTCCCAAATCGGACAAAAGGATCATGTGGGTTTGCATGTCGCTATGCCAGATGAGGGTGTCCTTAGGAAAAAAGTATGTTATCATTTGACCATATAAAAGCAGCTTAGAAAATCACCAAACTGTCTTTTGCATGAATGAAAATTGCAGCTCTGGTGTTGCCGTGGTAACCTTGGATCATCCAGTCTGGTGGGCTTTCAATATTGGTGGACCAGCCAGGACATGTCTAGTGTCATCATTACATCAGTACTAACATTACTGTTTAGAGTTGTATGTAATTGTAGGTCGGTACGTAAATACAGTTGGTACTCCCACTTGATTTTGGGTGAGAGAGTCAGGGCACACCCCAGACTGGTCGCCAACCAGTCGCAATCCATATACAGACAAACAAGCATTCACTCTAACATTCACACCAAAGGACACATTGGATCAGAAATGGGCAACTTAAATGTTGGAGGGGGCCACAATTTCTCATCTGTGCCTATCTGGTGGCCACATAGCACCACGCACTTCCTACCAAGTTGGATGATACATTTGCCATTTTAAATATGGACAAAAATACGATCATCTGCGCAAAATACATGCTCTTATTGGATTTCATTTTTCATAATAACATTTGCATGTATTAAAACATCCACTAGCCTTACTCAACAACAAATAGTTATATATATATATATATATAGTCAAAAACAAACACTGCCCTCGCTACTGTGAAGGAGGAGAGGGTGAGGTATAGAATAAGTCGCCTTTCCAGTATATATCCGGATTTAGAGAAAATGTAGTTGAAAGAAGTTAATGACAAAAAAATGGTCTGTGTTAAATGAGGAGGAGAATATGCAAATCCTCTAAAGGCGAAGCACGACGTCAAGGACCAGGATCCTCACAGTCACAAGAGAGGTAACAATGGTAGAGTTCATGTTCGGTTCAGCTGTGACTGTGACTGCACTGTTTTCTGTGAATCCCTGTAGAAATATACTTAAGGTTCCTGTTTTGCTCCTAGATCGGCCTTTCTCTAATTACCATCATGTTTGTGGTGCTCATAAATCCTACGATTTGATCATGCATCGACTAGAGATAAAGACACTGTCCCAGGTACAAATGTAACAATGTGCTTATTATTGTGATTGCGGTTCACAGCGGTGTACTACGGTATCATTAGCTATTACGACATCTCTCTCTCTCTCTCTCTCTCTCTCTCTCTCTCTCTCTCTCTCTCTCTCTCTCTCTCTCTTTATTGATATCAAATTCAATTTGTTATATAATAAGATAGTTATATATGGTAATAACATAAGTCCTGAAGAGATAATGAGCTTAGAGGGGTACAAAACAAGCTTTATACATCAATTACAAATATTTTGTTTTGTTTTATATTCAGTACTTTTGTTACGAGAAGACTAGTTTAATGTGCTTGTCTGTTTGTCACTCTGTCAGCCAGCTATTCAAAGTACTTTCATAGTGTTATAGTGGCCAGTTGTCTAGAATTTTCTTAAGCATCAATACAGCTGTCTTGTCTGTCTGTCTGTTCGTCTTTCTCTCTGCAGCTAGCTATCCATTGTACTTTAGCTGTACAATACTAGCCAATCTGTCAGTCCATCCGTCTATCAACTGATCAGTTTGTCCATTTATCTGTCTGTCTATCGGCTTGCAATCCAATATACTGTGACAGTACATTGGTTGCCATTTTCCCATCATTTTTTTTTCTTTTTTTATCGAGCAGCTAGCCATCTGTCTAAGTTGTTTGTCTGTGTCTTTCCATCTATCTTGTCTTTCTCTCCGCTGTCAAAATTTGTTTGGTTAATATTTATTTGTTACCACCAGTTGACTCTCTCGAGCCATCAAATCATCCATTTTCTGCGTGTCGGTCTGTCTGTCTAATATTAGATTTGAATCACTTTCACTCAATATTTAGTTTGTAACACCAGGAACCTAATTCACTCGCTGGCAGTCTGTCCGTCTGCCCGTCCATCTGCCCACTTCTCCGTCCGTCTGTTTGTCTAGAAAGTAATTTTGAGATATTGAAGGTATTGGCTGCACAATGTTGAATATGTCACTGCTGTTCATGTAAACACACTACAGTTTGTGCGCTCCACCGAATCATGTCGGTAATGCGGCTGACAAAAAAAAAGCCATCAGTAGTTCATTGTGTGCGAATGCGTGTGTGTGTGTGTGTGTGTGTGTGTGTGTGTGTGTGTGTGTGTGTGTGTGTGTGTGTGTGTGTGTGTGCGCGCGCGTGTGTGTGTGAATATTCAGCAGGAAGCAAATTAAGTGCTTACTAAACACAGCTACTTCTTTTGTGTTGCTAAGCGACAGACAGGTACACTTATTACCTGCTCACCAGATAATCCATGCAGTGCTGTGTAAAGCTTTGGCTGGTGGTTGCTAAGGGTTACACATTGGTTGCACCACCTTCTTCTACTTCTTTCATATTTGGGTTTTGCCTGGGAAGAATGCATTAGCACTAGTTAGAGGCGTAACCAACATGAAAACCAGAGAACTGTTGATGGATATGATCATGTGCTCAATGAACCATTCTTGACCTGCATTAATATGTGCCTAATTGTGATTCAAAAAACAAGCAAATGTGAAGGTGAGAGAAGATCATTTGGGGTCATTAGGCAGCACACTGGCCAAGTGGTTTCGGATGTCAGCCTCACAGGCAGGTTCAGGGTTTGAATCTTGGTTGGGGCCTTGCTTTTTGGAGTTTGAATGTTCTCCCAGTGCTTGCATGGGTGTTCTCTGTGTACTCTAGCTTCTGCCTGCATTCCAAAAACACAATGTCACCTTGTTCATCGATGTAAATGAGTGTGAATGCTTGTTTGTCTCTTTCAATCAGTCACTCAAACTTTATTGATAATTGATAGCACTTTTCATACATAAGAATGCAGCTCAAAGTGCTGTGCAAAAACATAAAAAGACGACCCTCCCCCTCTGCCCAACATACGCAGATACATGTCCCCCCCAAGCATGCCTATGCTTACACATACACACACACACACACACACACACACACATACACACACACCCTGATGAATTATATTAAAACAAAATTGTGCCGTGCGATTGGCTGGTAACCAGTCCAGGATGTTAACAATCTCTCCCCCAGCTGGGATAGCCTCCAGCTCACCTGTGACCCGAATGAGGACAGTAACAACACAAAACGCATGGATGTGAATATTTAACAAGTGTTGGTGAAGGAGAAGGCTGGAGTTGCAACGAAACAGCACGCCCAAAGAAACAGCAAAAGTAAAATGGCGAAAAGCAGTTTATCGCAATCGCTCCACACCTGAGGAGTATGTAGTTCTCAGTCTTTGCACATGTTTTCAGCAATTATCAGTCTTCTCAATCACTCCACCTTGGTCAAATGACATTTAAGGGACTTGTTTACTAGTGGCGTAATCAAAGATTGTTTGAGGTTTTGCCACCTGCAGTATGTATGATGTAATGGTGATGAGGTCTGTAAAGTGGGACTTTACAGCAGGTAGGGATCACCGACGGTCAATCTAAATTAGGATTTTTGTCAATTTTTTTTTTTTGGTTTCCTTCCAGTGAGATCAGTTGACGGACAAGAGGCCATGTGGTCTGGCGTACTGCTTCAGTGAGCAGAAGGCGAGCCGATTGCCGTCTGCCTTGATGACTTTGTGATGGAGTGCGGCTGTCATCTGTTCCCCTCTTGTCGCAGTGTGCTCTATAGCGTCCTCGGGAAGTGCTCGCCGTCAAAGTACCGGCAGCCACATAACGTCGACGGGGCGCTTAGAGTGCTCATTTTTATGTTGATGCGTTTTTCCTTGCTGGTGTTTGTTTACGTCTTTGTATTTAGACCAAATCGGCGCTTGAGGCGTCCTGGCTGGTGTCTGCAGCTGTGAGCTCATCCTCACCGGGTTATATTTTTTTCTTTTCTTTTTTTTTTCTTTTTTATTTTTTTATTTTTTTTATTTTTGCGCTCCAGTTGGTGACGTCTCCACAAGGTTGCACAGGGGGAGCATATGGTTGGCGCGATGCTGAGCATTTGAGGAACATCAGGGAGCATCTGGGCCCATTCACTCACAGAAATAGAAAGAAGCTTTATTGCGCACACAAAAAAAATTATTGCCTCCTGCTGGGATACATTGAATTTATAATAGATGTTTCTTTGTGCGTAACATTGTTTCTTATGCTAGTGTACTAATTAGACTTGTGTGTGTAATTCAATGCAGCATGGTGAACGAGTGGTTAGCAGGGTTCTGCTAGTTTTGGATAACCATTATAGTTGTTTTTGTATTTCGTTTTTTTCACTTTAGTTAGTTGTAATTAGTTTTTGGAGCAAGTATGTTGGCTTTTATTTAAAATGCTTCATTTTACTTTAGTTTTTATTAGTGTCAGTTTTAGTTTTAGTTTTTTTAAATATATGAAGTATTCGAGTGCGCGGCACGGTGGGCGACTGGTTAGCATATCCAACTCATATTGCAAAGGTGCAGGGTTTGATTCCGGCGCCGACCTTGCTGTGTGGATTTTGGATGTTCTCCCCCTGCCTGCATGGCTTTTCCTTGGGTACTCCAGCTTCCTCCCACATTCCAAAAACATGCATGGCAGGTTAATGGAACACTCTAAATTGTCCCTCGGTGTGAGTGTGAGCGCGGTTGGTTGTTCGTCTATGTGTGCCCTGAGATTGGCTGGCAACCGGTTCAGGATGTCCCGCGCCTACTGCCCGAAGACAGCTGGGATAGGCTCCAGTTGCCCGCGACCCTCGTGAGGGTCATCAGATTAGAAAATTAGTCAAATGCAATGAAAAAAAAAATATTCTCAGTATGATATAATACACGTCAACCTTCCTTCTTCTTCTGCTGAACAGTGATACAGAAATAAACACATTTAATGGCAAAATGTCAAGTATGATATTAATTGACAACAATGAAAATGAAGATCATTCTCGCTATAATTACAGTTAGTTTTAAAATGTAGTTTCAGTTCATTTTTTAAAGCATTTTCTTTTTTTATGTTATTTTGTTGTTGTTATGTTAGTTTTGGTTTTTTATTATTCATTTCGTGTTTTTTAAAATTATTTTCGTAAATTATAACCTTGGTTGGTAGCGTTGCTGCCTCGCTGTTGAAGTTCTTTGTTTCAGTCTTTGTTACAGCCTTCCTGTATGGAATTTACCCGACTCTCTATGCTTTCTGTCCGCATACACTGAAAAAATTAATTTGGAGCACCAGCGATTGACTAACTCCGACGAGGAGATTCATGGCTCAGTGATGTTTTGTATTATATTGACGAAACAACACTATGCAAGTAAATTTTACTGAATAACTCTCCTTGAATTTCGGGGTGAAAAACTTTTTATCAAGTAAATATCACTTCAATGTTTTTTTTTTCAGTGTAACTCCCATATTCCCACACCATGCATGCTAGGTTCTTTGAACACTATAAATCAGAGGCCTCAACCTCAGTTTATGTGGGAGCCGCAGGAGATAGTTGGGGTGTGTCTGGGCCGCATTTGGTATTCCACAAAAATAAAAGGGTTGAACTATTCAAAGGTTCTCAATCTTTATTCATAACAGTTCAGAACATTACTGGTTCTTAAGAACGTGAACAAGATTGGTGAACCGGTCCTCTCTCTCATGTTTACGAGTTATGAGCTCTCGCCTTTTTTTTTTTTTGATACACTGCTGACTAAGTGGCTTTGGGGGAAAAGAAGAAGAGCCACATTCGCAGATGCATTTACAGCAGACCAGGACAAGCCAAACACCCAAAGAGGAGCATAGAGCAGATGTAGAAAATGGCCAGTCAGAGCACCTGAAGCCACACCCCATTAAAGGCGCACGAACACATGAATGTGCTCTTCTCATTGTGATTCAAAATGTGCTTTGTGATACGCAGCCTCCCTCTAGTGGTATGAGAAAGAAGCAGCGCTCAAGTACAGTTCAGTTGTATTTAACTTCAAAAATAATTGCATTTCATTTTTAAGAGATGTTTGCTTTAAACATTTATTTAGGGCCATTTGCCATTCGCCTTTTAGATGCAATACATTTTAATGGAATCATTTAAGTGCGGTTCTTTATTTTTCTATATTGAAGCGCAATGTTCAAAGTGTGCATAATGTTATACAGGCTTAGAATGATATAAAATATTCTTTTTAGAAATAAACTAGTTTTGGATGAATGTTTTCAAAGTGGAGTGCAGTAGCAGCGGGATCAGACTGGTGGTGCTCGCGTCTCGTTTGACTCGCCAGCCTCCCACTGGCACATCTCCCTCTCCTCTTCCTCTTCCTCCTCTCTTCTCCCCTCTCCTCTTCCTGATGGCCATCGTCTCTCCGCATCCGTCCCTTCTCTCCTCTATCCACATCCCCCCCACCACCCCCCACTGCGATATAACTACCCCCCCTTTCACTTCCTCGGTTTCCATCGTTGCGCTCCTCGCCGGGATTAAATTTGGCTGCAGCCGGCTGCTGAGCGCTTGAGCAGCAGCAGCTGAGGATCAGGAGGAGGGCTCGGAGAAAGAAGAAGAAGAAGAAGAGGAGGAGGAGGAGGATGTGCGGCTGGCGACGATAGAGCAAGGCGGACTGTCTGTGGATGTATTCCGGGATTATTTTTGGAAAGCAACATCTGGGCCGGATGCAGATGAGGTGCATGGACTGCACTGCCTTTATGTCTTCACGTACGGGCGTGTGTGCGTATGTGTGCGCGAGTGTCTCCGAACGCCTGTATGCGTGTGATAAGGTCACAGTGTGAACCTGCCCGCTTTTTGTTTTCTCCCTTACATCCATTCATGACATTAACCAAACACTTAATTGACTTCATTTGTCTTCTGCATGGGCAGTACGGTGGTGGAGTGCTTAGCATGTCTGCATCACAGTTGTGAGGTTTGGCGTCTGAATCTGGTTCCTTTCACGTTCCCAGAAACATACATCGATTCTCTAGTGTTCATAGGTGTGTGAATGTGAGTGTGAATCATCTATTTGTGCCATGAGATTGTCTGGCGACCAGTCCAGGGTGTACCCCAAAGTCATCTTCAACTCACCTGCCACCCTAATGAGGGGAAAGCGCTCTAAAACATGGATGGATGAATGGATGGATGAATGGATGAATAAATATTCGCTTTTGGAAGCGTTTCAAGGGCAGCACATTAGTGGTGAGCATGTCATGCTTCACAGTTGAGAGATTCTACATGGGTTTGAGTTTTTCCTGTGTGAAGTTTGAATGTGCTTGCATGAGTAGCTCGACTTGCTGTCATGTTCTAAAAACGTGCATGTTAGCTTCATTGAAGGCACTAAATTGCTCATAAATGTCAATGTGAGTGTAAATGCTTGATTGATTTTTTTTTTTTTATGCCCTGCAACGAACGAGCTGGCCCCATGCGTCTCTTCTTAAGTCATTTTATGATAATAGAATCGAAGACTCAAAAATGTCCCAAGGTGTTAATGTGAATGATTGTCAATATGTGTCTCGCCATAAGGAAACAAACAAAAAGAAACGGGCCTCCTCTAAGGCCAAATCATCCTCACTTAGCTGAACAGTTATTGATACTTCCTGCAAAAGCGCGGTTTGTAATTTAGGCTTTATCGAATATTAACAGGCAGCGTGGTGTAAGAGTGGTTCGAGCGTCTGCCTCACGGTTTAAAGTTCCAGGTTTGAATCCTGTTCTCACTGTGCCAAAAATATGTATTGTATGTTGGGTTCATACAAGACCATAGGTGTCAATGTGAGTGCTTGTTTGTCTATGTCAGGGATGGGCAACTTAAATGATGGAGGGGCCCACAATTTTTCATTCGTGCTACCGTGGGGGCCACATCCTAACCAAATGTAGAACAACATTGCTATTTTAATGGGACTACTAAACTTATTTAGCCATTTTCAGCAGTAAAAAGTTAATATTTTGACGATAATGAATTTGAGAACTTGATAACAGTTAACACCTCTGCATGTGGCCAATTGCTGTCGACTGAAAATTCACAAAACAAATTATTCAGTACCTGGTTTGGGCCTAAAAACGTCCAACAATTGTTGTCCATTGTTTTCCAAAGTAAAAGCAGATGTAGTTTGCAAATGCCTGAAATGTTTTCAATTTTTCGGGCTCAGAGCTCAGGTAATGACCAATCACGGCTCAGTTTATGAATATCACATGAGCCGTTATTGGTTGTTACCTGAACCCTTAGCACATTCAATGTCATTTTCAGCCGAAAATTGCTGAATAAATTAAGTATCCCTTAAATATGGTCAAAATACATGGATATGTGCAAAATACATATGCTCCATGTGGTTCTATTTTGGATTGGTGGAATAAAATTGCCATCCTTGTGAGATTCTACCCTGTGGATAACGATAAAGCCGTACAACGCCAGATGAGTGCTAATCGCGGCGTTAATCTCTGCCGGCCGCCAGCTAGTGCACCGTCAAATCAATGTGGCGGGAGGTTGCTTGGTTATGCATGACTGAGGAGATGTGTTTGTCGTTTTGTAAACGCACACTATGTAACCCCCGTGGTAGATGACGGGGCGACGGAGGTGATGGCGAGGCCGTGGAGGTTCTCCTGGCTCTGGTCTCTTCCTCTGGTGCTAGTTTGGGAAGGAAGTCATCACGGATGATAGACTGTCTGTGGAGAAAAGGGTTGGCAGGTCTCGTCTTTCCATCTATGAAGTGAAAATGGAAATCTTTTCATTCTATTTGGAAGGTCTTCATTAAGGAATGTGTCAAGTCAGTACGGAAGCATGGAACTGCCAATGTGAAATAAACATATTTGCATATATATATATATATATATATATATATATATATTCTCCTGTATGCGGGCGTGTATATACACAAAGATAGGTATGCAATTTTAAAGGTGAATAAGATTTAAATTGTATTACAGTACTCAATAACAGTCTGATAAAATATTGACAATTTTGCTCCCTCTACACTCGAGCATTCAAACCTTGATGACATCATTACAGTTTTATACTTAGAGGCAATTCATGAGTTAAATATTGTGACACGACTTTTTAAAAACTTTTTTTTCCTGTCTTTGCTGAGTTGTATTTTATACACACACACACACACACACACACACTGTTTTTTACGTGGTAGAATTAAAGCCAAGTCAAGTAAGTCGTTGGGAGCATACACTTGCCCAAAATTCTGGTAAGATGGAACGCAAAGCCTCCCGTCAACCCCGATTGATTCATTGAATCAGAGATGTGTCCCAAGACTTTTGACAATAATTGTTGACCAGGACAATTGACATTCTAAATGCTTTCCATTCATTGATTCCATAAGCAAGGTGTCATGTTTTGCAGGGCGTTCTGTCCTCTACAAGCCTTTGTCACTGGAAATGCTGACTTAGCATTTCTCCAAGGGATCACGCGTTTACAGAATTGCCATGATGTGCCTGTCATTTGTGTGTGGATGTGTGTGTGAGTGGGTGGGGGCAGCCATTGTTGTTTTGTCTTTGGTGTCAGAAGCTTTTAACTTGATTGAACCGTGCTCTTATCCCAAACACACAGTCCAAATAAAACTTCAGCATGCATCTGATCTGAGCCGAATTATGTAGTTTTATGTATGACTTGTTGTCAGCTTGTTTGCATCGTGTCACAATTGGCTTTGGAAAGGGGGAAGAAGATGCTGCTCTTACGGGCAACGGGTTTAGAAAAAAAGAGTACTGCATTTTGTCGTTTTTGCATACCAGTGGCGGGGAGTTTTGGACCTTGAGTGGGTATTTCAGTCACCTTATCCAGCTCTTAATAACACCATTATGTCGCAAAATAATATGCAAAAAGGTTATAACTATGCCTGGCATTAAAGAAGAGATGGGCATTTTGAGTATTTGAGGATGAATGCTGTAAATTGTTAGTTAAAAACGATATAAGAGTGCATTTCATAAGATGAAGCGCTGCAGGTAGACGCATTGGGGAAAGTCGTTCTTTACTATAACGCCGTCTTGAAACAAACATTTACAACCAGCTACAAGATTTAGCTCACCTTCAAAGGGTGAAATAAATACTAAAGACATGCTAACCGAGACAGACAACATAGCTAACTAGCATGACTAGCATCAGTTTGTTCTCCGTTAACCCTGCAAAGCGAAGAAGTACCTTCTCATTTTCTGAGAAATTAGTACTTTTGCTGTCATACTACATTTTGATTTTCTTTTTTAAAATATGCTTGTTTTTTTCTTTTTATCTCTGATGGGGAAAAGTTATTTCTCAACTTTATTTTTAAAACACTTTAAAAAACCCACAGCTGCATATGAAGTGTTTTACCATAAAGTAAAAATCAGACATAAAAACACCGTAGTTAAAAGAATAAATTAACATAAAAACAGCAAACACGATAAAATACTAAAAGAGGGAACACAACCTTTTTTGAAAATCCGGAGATTTACTTCTCAAGCAAGCATGATCGACCCGTTACCACATGTGCACGCATACATGCATGCGCACACCCATGCACACACACGCATACGCATTCGCGCACAGTGTAGCCTAACAAAAAAAATATTAATGACAAACAGACATACACATCTTTCCCTCGAAAATGTCCCTCTACACCCCTTGCAATCAACTTGGGACGAGCTACCGGTCGATCGCGATCGACTTATTGGGCACCCCAGCAATGAAACAAGCCAAAGAATAAAAATGTGCTTTAAGGGGAGTTTCAAAATGGACAGAGAGGTAGCTCGCTGAATGTTTAACGGGAGGTCATTCCAAATGGAGGGACAGAAAATGGAGAAGGCTTGAGCCCCTCTTCGCCTTTACTTAAGTTCTCGGTACCCCCAGTCTTCCCAAACGTTTCAAAATAATACCTTTTTGAGTTGTCATTGCAATACCGTGAAACCACGATAATTTTGACGGTTATCATACAGTCAGAATCAGACCAGTCAGTCAGCCCAAACCTAATATGTTTTAGCACATTTGTTTACAGCTTGTAGTCGGGGCAAAACTATTGTGGGCCCGAAACGTATCCCCCATGTTAAACAGTGAGTTCACTTTACATTTGAAGGATATATGCATACGTGTGTGCAGTATAATGAGTCATGTGGCCTCTTGTAAGCCTTTTTGGCTTTCCTTTTGTTCACAGGGGGGGTTGTTGACAAGGACCTGCGGCACTACCTCAACCTTCGCTTCTCCAAAGGCTCCGTGGACCACGACCACCAGCAAATCATCCGAGACAACCTGTACCTGCGCACCGTTCCCTGTGAGTCTTCCTCCTCCTCCTCTTCTGCTCAGCATCCACACCATCTGTGCAATTGTCTCTTTTATGGACTTTTTATCGCTCACTTAGATAGACCACCCCTCCCCAAACTCCCCCCTCCCCACCTGCCCATTTCATTTCTTTTTCTCTGTTTGAGTTTCCCTGTTTGCCGCCCTCAGGATGTGTTGCGCTCCTTCTCCATTTTTCTTTTTGCATATTACACACAGGCTCTTTCTCGCAGTCTCTCGCCGCCTAGCGCGCCTTCCTTCTCCATCGTCCGGTTGCTGAGCTTTCAGCCTGAGGTTTCCACGGCAACCAGCCTCTTGTCTCAAGGCTTCTGTTGCATTGGCGACCCCAACCCCCCTTTCAGCTAACAAACACACACACACACACACACACACACACACACACACACACATACACAGACGTACATATCAAGATAAGAAAACATCACTTGTTTGGTGATGGGTCTTTTAGGTTTACACACACACACACACACACACACACACACACACACACACACGTGCGCGTACAAGACTGCATTGCATTGTAGACATGCACAGTGTTTTTGGTGTGTTCCCCCTGCACCTTTTTGAAGGGCGATGTCATTGCTGTCAGAGCGCAGCAGCTTGTGAATCAGCTTCGAGGCTCAAGCGGCTCCCTGGCATGACTCTGCAGACTACTAAACACGTTATATTCCCATTTAATGTGTCGCGTGATCATGCCGTGCATACACAGAGGCTCAATGGAGAAGGAGCTTGATTGCGGGCGTGCAAACATGCTTAATGCAGAAGTTCTCTTGTGTGTATGTGTTGTATATATTGTTTGTTGCCTTCATGTGAGGTCAACCATATTCTGACATTTAATTGTGAAGTCATATTTTTGTCTAATGTGGGCGGTGCCTGGTGTCGAAGTGTAATGATCATGTCGAGCATGGAAAAGCAGGTGCGAGTGCCCGTTCCTACTCGCAGCTTTGATTTGTATTTTCATTTTACGCGTGTACTGTGCTGTAAAATTTATGCAAAACATTACCATCTGTTTAAAAAGGGAAGAAATTTAAAATGGTACACCTTCTGTTTCTGACTAGTTCTAGTTAATTGAACAAAGAGGGATAGCTACACCTGCACACTTTTATGAGATGCAATACAAAAACTTAAGCATATATTCTGATTTTACAAAGATGACAAGGAATATGCGGTGCTTAACAGCCACATTCTATCTCTCTGGGTCTTTTGTGGATTCTTTTTCAGCATCGTAGTGAACCACCATTTATTATGTTCCGGACCAGGGGTCACCAACATGGTGCCCACAAGCACCAGGGAGCACTCAAGGACTACATGAGTAGCAAGTGAAAGTGTTACAGAAACTGTTTGATTCCATTTAATTATGTAATGACTCTGTTTTTATGAAATACCATATGATAGAGATGTTTTTACTCATTTAAAAACCGCATTACAACATTTCTTGTTGTTATCACGAAGCACCACTGTATACACGATCATTCAAAAGTGTGGCAGTCAATTAGAATTGCCCTTAATTATTAAAGAACAGTACTGCAATTTCTAGAACACTAGATAACCCTAAACCACCTGGGATAGGCTCAAGCTAACCCATGACCCTAGTGAAGATAAAGGATGTATAAAATGGATGGATGAACCAAAACACAAGCATCACTTTCGTAAGCTTTTGTCTTTGGCCGTTCATTTTGTCCACATCATCCAAGGGGAGGTCAAGTAAAAAAAAAAATCCCCCTACTAGTGTAAACACAGAATTGTGACTAATATTGTGTTTGTGGAATATGCATTTAGCAGAAAAATCTACCAGTTTTTATCCATCACAGGGGGCTGCCATTTGGTCGTGTACTGTCAATTGTTGGCACCTGAAAATGACATCACAGTGTGCAAGGGCTCAGCTACCGACCATGACCAAACCAAGAAAACAGGTGAACCCTGACAGTCATTACGAGACCTTCGGCACTGTGATGTCATTTTCAGTCAACCGCAATTGGCAGCACAAGGCCGTTCATATTCCACAAATGCAATATTAATCAGAATACCCTGTTTAGACTGTAGGGGGGCCTAGAACATAGTCTTGTAAAAAACATTTTAGACTCGACTTCCCCTTTAAGCCTTTTCCTTCTGTCACATTTGTTTTGTAAATGACGGCATGAGACAAATTTCAAGTCAGCCCGCTCGACCGACCAATTGAACCTTGGCTTTTTCCACCATTTTTCAATGAAAAAAAGCCGCATCTGACTGTGGAAATACTCCCCCCGCTGTGTGATGTGCGAGGACACTCATGACACCCCTTAATTAAATGCCTATCATTTAACAAAGCTCATACGGTGTAATGGAAGATTAGCTCGCAAGGCATCCTGCGCCTCACTTTGATTCACATGCTGAATTGGCTTCTTAAATATGCCATGTCACACGTGTTCTGTTGTACGACCTTTTGCTGGGCCAGCGGGGGGTCACCATTCGGCTTCTTTCATCGAGCCCACGGAGCATTTACGCTTTTATCATAATACAGTGTTCTGTAATATTTGTGGCCGCCATTAAAATGTTTTTTTCTTATATTTGTTAATTAATTAAAATGTGTTTAGTCTTCATTTCACCGAGGGATGGGCTAATTTATGTTTTTTCAGTTGCTGGTAGGAAAGGTACAGACGTGTTCTCGACACTGACATTGATAGCGCACAGAGAGCTAATGTTAGCTAGCTGTTATGTTTTGCTAAATTACTCAGACTGAAACCAATCATAATTGAAGTCAGTCTTGTGATCTTGTGTACAACTATATGCAACATCCACTCGGTATATCGTCTTCACCCACAAGTTGTGCTGGATGAAATAACGTAAATTAAGGGTCACCAACCTTTTTGAGAGCTACTTCTTGGGAACTGATTAATGGAAAGCGTTACTAGTTTGATTTGCACTTCTAAAATAAGAACTGTGTCCACATTACGTTTAATAATGGTATTATTAGAGTCTGACCTATTTAATCGGCCAATATCAGCTCTTTTATAATGGTCAAAAATGAGCAAAAAAAAATCTGTTGAGTATTTTTCAATTAATCGTCATCGAAATGTTATTCTGCAAAATATAGTATCAGAATCAGGACAAGAAAAAAAATCAATTTCGGTCATACTGCAGTTATTCTAAGTTATAATGAGCAATTAATGCGATTCATTTATGTGAAGACACTGATAATGTTAATGATTTCTCATAATATTGGGGAAACAGAAAAATATCTACATGAAATATGTTACTTCTATAAATATCTGATCAATTGATCAGTATTAACATTCCTGGGAAATCCCAATCATCCCATCACTGATGAGCTATTTTTACAACAGTCCACGTTCACCACGTTGGTGACCCCTGAACTAAAACATATAGGGACTATCTGGCAGTGCAACCTGAAACACAACAAACTTTTCTCATTGTTTTCAAGTCATTTTCTGCTTACCTGGGAGGACCCTCATGCCAGTTGTTCACAAACATGAAATTAGCTGTAGAAAATGGATGAATGGACCTTTGTCCGCGGCTGCATAATGTGTGTTGTTTGTTGAGCTTGCTGCTCAACCTTCACGTGCAAAGGTGCGGCTGCGGCGGTGGCCTGCGGGTCGCTTTGTTGTGTTGCTTGGGAGCGAAAATCCGTTTTTCCTCCCCGTGTCTGCACTGCTCTGACCGCCGCGCTGTCAGTGTGTGTCTGTCAGCTTGATGAGCAGACGCCATTCTGCATCATAACATGCTGTCACGCTGAAGGACGTGGTAATGGTCAAAAATGAGCGTGTGTGTGTGTGTGTGCGTGTGTGTGTGTGTGTGTGTGTGTGTGTGTGTATACACAAAGTGCTGCAAGGCTCACATTCAGGCATCAACAGCTTCCTGTTACATCACACAACTCATTGTTGGTCTTCAGCTGTATGTTATATTGTACAGTGTGTGAGCCTTTAAATACACACACACACCACACCAGATACTGTAAACAATGATTGTCAAATTATAAAACAAGTACCACTAGTGATACATGAATGAATCACTTGCCATGTACAGTTCAGTTGTATTCATTCACATTTCACCTTTAAGAACTGCATAAACACCCCTTAAAGGCACATGCCCAACACACGAGTGCTGCAGGATAATGTGGAACCTCAGGTTACATACGATCCTGTCAACAAACAATTTGAGTTATACACAAAGAGAAAAAATACCTCTGTTTACATAGTATTTTTAGTGTCCGAACACTTGGATGCTGTGCTGGTTCTTGTGCCACGTAAGCATCGTTAACTCATAACGCATTGCTGTTAACTGAAAACTAGTTTTATCTCTCGACGGCGTAAGGTGGAAAGCAGCTGCTTTTGTAGATCAAAGTTTTCACCTCCGCATTCTCGATCATCCAGTCATTTTATTTTTGTCCTAAAATATTATCAACAGTATTATTTATTGAGGCGGCCCGGTGGTACAGTGGTTAGCGCATTGACCTCACAGCGCACTGACCTCTCAGTGCAGTGGTCCAGCTCCAGCCTCCCTGTGTGGAGTTTGCATGTTCTCCCCGGGCCTGCGTGGGTTTTCTCCGGGTACTGCGGTTTCCTCCCACATTCCGAAAACATGCATGGCAGGCTGATTGAACACTCTAAATTGTCTCTCGGTGGGAGTGTGAGCGCAGATGGTTGTTCGTCTCTGTGTGCCATGCGATTGGCTGCCAACCGGTTCAGGGTGTCCCCCGCCTACTGCCCAAAGACCGACTGGGATAGGCTCCAGCATGCCTCAGGACCCTTGTGAGGATAAAGCGGTTCAGGAAATGGATGGATGGATGGATGGATTATTTATTGAATTGTGGTGTCTCTTTAACTAAGTAATTAGCAGTTCATGTCGGTATAATCATGTCAAAATAGAAATACATGCATACATACATTCACTTGCAGTCATAGTTTTGAAAAACCTGTAATTGCCTTCCCCCATAAACTCATCATGATTCAGTTACCGGTTTAAGTTAAACAGTGGCTCTAAACGTTTAATCGATTCTAAAAAAAAGTTGTGGATTAATTTGATTGATTCATTTTGAAACCTCTACATTCACACAATCACAGATGTGAGAAGCAGCCACATAGTTTCAGTGAACGTACAAGTAGGTCTGATGTCGGCATGTTGAACTTGTGTTAAACCGGTAAACAAAGCGCAAACTGTCAGAACGACTCCGAAGAAAAGTGAAAGTGCTAAAGATAGTGTAAGGAAGCGCTTGTCACATGAGCCAAAAGATCTGTGCTGTGCTTCCTCTCATGCTGTGTAACCAGACTCTGTGCATCACGCAACAGGCGACTGTTATCTTTGTTACCGTTGTTGTTTTGCTCTTTATTCGACTGACAAATGTGAAAATGCTCGCTGGTGATAGATTGAGCAAGTCTATCAAAAAATTATTTTAAAAAATTATCAAAAGAAATGAGCAGCAAATTAGGGAACAGAGCAATCATGTCATGCCCCACTTTGTGACTATTGATATATTTTTCTAACCCGTATGCCATATTGCTGGACGAGCACATTCATAGTCGTGGTGTTCTAAGCCTTGAAGCAACAGATATTTGAACCCAAACGGTGCATAAACTCAAGTAGACAGACAATACAATGATCACAGGCATGTACTGTTTATCCTCTGAGAAATGCTAGTAAGATGACAGCAACTTGCTGAGTCACTTAGAGTAGTTGTGCAACTCTTGTTAGTTTGTCTGCATGGCTGTCTCATATTGTGCCCTGGTGGGCATTTTGCACACACCGAAAGCAGCCACAATGAATTCATCATGATGCACTACTGCAACTATTTAATCCTTTGCACTGTAATTGTTTTTTTGTGGTATGTTTGTAAAAACTACCAAATTCTAAGAGTGTAATTTTACCTGATAAAAAATGGCGTTACAACAATTTTTGTTGGCTCTTTTTGGAGGTGGGCTTGGAACTTATTCAATGGTGTATCCATCATTTCCTTTTTTTTATATATATATATATACTAGTGTTTTGAGTTACGTATTTCAAGGCACCACTCTATGTGCATTTGCTCAATCAAAGTGCTAGCAATGGATGGTTTGTTTTGTAGGTGATCCAAACAGTGCTCAGGTGTGAGGATCTGGGGGGAGGATGGTAAAAGAAGCAATGGAGGTGCGGGTGGATGAGCGAGGAGGAGAGATGGAGGCATATGTAAAGCGCCGATTCGTGGAGAAGCACGGTGGATGTGTAGCCAATGGGGGTAGATTCGAGGGAGCCTCATAACTCATTCCCCTGGAGAACCATCTCCCGTCAGCCCGTGCGTGGGGGAATCAGTAAAAGCTCTATAAATAGCTCCAACAGTGAGCCGCACGTTTCCCTTCCTCAGATAGCCTATAAATACATGCAACTTGTCGCTTTACATCTGGAGGCTCACCGGACACCCGGCAGCCCTCGCTGACAGGGAATCCTCCCCGAGGAGAGGAGGAGGAGATGAAGGTGGTGGAGGAGATGAAGATGTTGCCTGGCAACGTGGCTTGGGTGCTGAAAGAGGCTGCTAGTGGTGTCAAGTTAAACAGATGATCGTGAGGCGTGGCAAACGACACCTTTTTTACGTCTGATTGCTCGCGGGGTATTTTTAATGCCGAGTTAGTAATGTGCTGGAGAGCTCGTTCAAGGCCATGTTTACAAAATGGCTCCGACAGGTTGCTGCTCCCACATGCGGAGTCGCTCAGCAGCTTACATAGCTCTGAATAAGCACAATGTGTCAACATTTTGTTTCCATCATGTTTTTTGTCATGACTAAAAGCCCAGTGGCTAGAATACACATTGTATGAATAATTACTGTACGCACAAATATAATGACTCAATAGGGAGATACAGTACAGTGGTATCTTGACTTATGAGATTAATTCGTTCCATGACCAAGCTCTTAATTTGGGTTGAAGGGTTTTGAAAAATAATTTAGGTGCAATTATCCTCCTCCCTTCAATTCTGTGATTAGTTCTGGGTTTCGAGCCTCTACACGGCGACTGAGCTGATCCCAAAGGTTTTCAACAGGATTCAAGTCTGGAGAAAGTGCAGGCCATTGCATTTGAGGTACACCAGTCTCCAACAACCGTTCCCTGATGATGCGACCGTGTTGTTGACCAACAACCGTTCCCTGATGATGCGACCGTGTTGTTGATGTAGGGGCCCAATCACTTAATAATGTTGTTCAGGTAGTATGGTCTTGTCACGGTACCATTCACAAAGTTTAGGGCAGTTCTGTACCGACACTTGGTGCCTCCTACCTACCTGCATTTTAGGTTTGTCCTGAAATTTCACCCAAAAGCCAAATATCCCTCTTTGTGTGTGTGTGTGTCTGTGTGTGTGTGTGTCTGTGTGTGTGTGTGTCTGTGTGTGTGTGTGTCTGTGTGTGTGTGTGTCTGTGTGTGTGTGTGTCTGTGTGTGTGTGTGTGTGTGTGTGTCTGCGCGTGTTTGTGTGTATACACACGGACTGGAAATAGCAGATCTTGCATTGATGTAGAACATCTTCACTCAACAACAGGGGTTCCTGGTAATGAGCCCTGTGGGACACATCAAGGCATCACAGATGGATCAGGTCAAACTAGAGCACATGCACACATACCAGCATATACGTGCTTATATGTCATTATGAGTGTGGTGTCCTCGCATACACTATATCTCCACCTAAAATCAGGTCTATCCTCCCTCAAACAAAATGCTAATTGCCGGATCTAGACTGTCATGTAAGAGACAGCAAAGAATAGTAATAGAAGAAGCTC
The DNA here is from genome assembly GCF_001891065.2 of Hippocampus comes. Classification (NCBI taxonomy): domain Eukaryota; kingdom Metazoa; phylum Chordata; class Actinopteri; order Syngnathiformes; family Syngnathidae; genus Hippocampus; species Hippocampus comes. The sequence goes on along the minus strand of NW_017805841.1, from coordinate 1,978,926 downwards.
GACTAACTGTTAGCTTGCCTTGGTACTGTAATTTTATTGCAGTGGCAAAATCTTCTCCTTGTCCTTGTTACTGCGATGAGTGTCACATTATACCCAAATCGACGAGACGAGGGAGTAAATTTTATTCTTAACACACACCACAATACAGGCTAATCGCTCAAAATAATCTTTAAGTGACATCACATAATCTGGCTTTACTGACTTGGATCGCAAGTGACGCAAAATTTCGTGTACCCCGCTTAACCTTTTAAAGAGGGTGTGTGCGCACATTCACAGTAAGTGAAGCTATAAAACAAATTAACTGGTAAGTGTGGTTACAAACTCCCCAAAGAGTAATTTCAGGCCATTGCTGTAGCCCGAAAAACTTTATGAAACCAACTTTTTTAACCTGGATAAGTCTGCAGTGATAGCTCATAAGCGAGTCTCCAGAATGTTATTAAAATCATTGCTCATGACTGACGGTAAAAAGAAAAAAAAAAACTGAAGTGTGGTAATGCCAATATTCTATAGGGAAATATCAAGGCTTTAGTTGCTAAATCCTCCACTATGCATTGCCAAGCTCTGGAAACACAGTAAATGTGGCTGCAGCTTGAAACGGTTTGAGAAAAAGAACCAATATGGAAAAGATTAGATTTTCTTTTTTTTTGTTTAGCAACTTTCCATATATTAAATCGGCATCATTATCATTAGGACAGTTTTATTAAGGGTGACCGACAGTTAACCCCCATTTATTGGCTGGGATGCATCTCAGATCAACCTGCAATTGTTGAAAATCTAGATCATATTACAAAAAAAAACCCAAAACTTGAGTAAAACATTCCTTTAAACGCAATGTAAACAAGTGTATGTATTGTCGTCTCCGTGTGCATGCTTGTGCCTTTAGGAGGAAGGACATTTGCACGAATGTGCTCATTGTGCGTGCAGCGCGGTTTACTGAGGAGTTGTGACCGTCTCCATGTCTCTCTGTATGTCTCTATTATACTGCCTCCTGGTGGTCAAGACGCACGAACCAAAAGGAGCAGCACAATGTTCATTGAGCTGATAGAGCTTCTTAAAAAAATAGCTTGGATGAACCTCTTAAAGAACCTTTTTTTTTTTTTTTTTTTTTTTGCGATGTGTACAACACACACCACTGATTTCGTGATATACGGCACCCTCCATGCATTTGACATTTGACCTCTGTGGTTACCAATGTGCTACTGCCATAAGCAGCTTCAGTGATGATTGCCCAGCCAACAGCCGCTGTCCGTTGCCTTCTGAAGGAACACTCAACACAGCACTCAGTTTCTGATGGATGATTTCCTGGTGGAGTAACCGTTTTCGCCGTCTGCGTTTGTGCCTTTGTGTGATTGCCTCCTCCCAGAATGATCCCTAATGGCGTCTTTAGTTTCTTCAAGTGACTATGAGTGGGCGTCAGACATAAATTTCTTATGCAAAGTGTTTTGATGTTGAGTTGCAATGATGAGGACAGGTCTAATTGTGTGAGGGAAAGTGTAGAGGTAATGATTGTGTGTCTGTCTAAATGCTGCAAACAAACTACTTGAAGGCAGTGGAGGGATCGCAAGGTCTTCTCTGCTGGCCCAAACATTATCAGAAGCACTGACCTACATTGGAAGTGCTCAAACGCAAAAGAACATCATCTTTTTGTGTGAATTGAGCAAAATGATGTTTTTTTTTTTCCTCCCCAAATTAAAGCTGGCTTTTTATTTTAAGGTATTAGAAATACCGGTAGTTAAATATTAAATAGTTCAGTGAGTGTACCAGAACTACATTCTCTGATATACAGTATATCTTATCGGCACACGCATGCAGTGGAGCGCGGAGGGAAAACTCAAGACCTCGGTAGCTGCGGCCACCTTGATTATTATTTAAAATATTGTGAACGTAACATTGAGCAGCTCTACGTTTTGCCACACAAACACCGACTCGCAGTTTTGCATTTCACTACGTGTGATCAAGTTGCACAATGCGAACTGGCAAACTGCAATGTGAACCCCCTTATTTTGAGCCTTGTCAATGAAAAGGAGCAGAGGGAAGAATGAATCTTGATTTTTGCCCCCTTTTTACAAAAAAAAATACTCTAAATAAATCACCAAATCTTCTCAATGTTTTTTTTTTACTTATTCTGCAGCTCAACTCTCTTAATTGTTCCATTATGATCGAATAGCCTTGATTTAATAAGCTTTTAAAGTATATCAATTGAGCTTGACTCTTCGGCTTCTTTTTAGGTTGGTCCATAACTCCACGCCTTTCAGGACGGTACTCCTTTCCATCACTTTGATACTATGGTGAATCTTGTTCTTTTAAATACTTCCATACCTTCCTGATTGTAGTTGCTTATTTTTCTTTTGCACTGTTTTTTTGCACTTCCCTTGATCGGCAGTAAATCTGTCGATCAGTCAGAACTTATATTTTGGTTTGTGAAAACTCACATTTTGGTTCGTGAAAAAAATATCAACAAAGTGACCACTCAATCCTTGAAAAAAACTCTTTAGTTGGGGCAAACAATAAGAAGTCAATTTTTCATAGGCTGTGCGAATGCTCTAATATGCACAGTATAAGTTTTTTCACGAACTAATTATTCTGTTTATGTGTTTAGTTTTAATGGACCGATCTGATAAACGAATAATGGTGCTTCACTTTGTGGTATTTGCATTCATTCTGTGTGTGTGTGTGTGTGTGTGTGTGCCTTTGCGTAAGAAAATGTGCATCAGTCCGCAGGGAGTGGCTCCTTAAAGGGGTTATTTGCCTGCCGGGAGAGTCTTTTTAAAGATGGCTGACAGGCTTTGATGTGTTTGTGTGCTCCCTGCAGAGTGACTGGCACTCTGTGTCACTGTTGGTGCTTGACGTACTGAAGAAACCTGCAACAGGAATTATTATGTTGATGGAATATTGAACATGGTTTATTTTTTTGGGGGGGGGTGTTAATTCCTTCCCAGAATCCCTGCAAGTGACAGTTGTTCTGAGCATTGAATGGACCTTTAGGTGAATTGATCGACAACCTTAATAAAATAGGTCTTGTAAAAATAATATGTGAAGCTATGTTAAAAATGTTGTTTGCCATTCATAAAGATACAACACTTTGTGTTGCATAGTGGGTATTCTTTCATTAATAATTCACTTAATGGTGAATTTGACGTTGAATAATTAATGTCTAGCTACTAACATCAAGCTGAAAGAAATGTAAAGTAAGTCAAATGTAATTAGAGAGGGTCGTGAGAGATACAATTTCATTAATTTATGTGGGCTGGACCACAACTATAACATTTTTAATAATTGGTCCCAATCTGGGACCACCATTTTCGCATAGTTATTAAGTTATTAAGCACTTTAACAGACATCAAACTAATCTAATTATTCTTTAAATGTAATTGAATGTCAAATTTTTCCACATGAATAGGCATATTTATAGGTGTAAAATATATTTATTTCTGAGTAAATTAACAAAGAACTGGGCAGGAGTGGAATGACTGCATATTCAAAACTGGCACAAAAAAGGACAAAATAAAGAAATTTAAACATAAAATGGCAAGAAATGCACCATTAAAAAATGCCATTTTGCACTTTTGTTTTTGCAAAATAATAACAAAACAACATTACAACACAGTAAAGGTAGCATAAAATAGCATGCAGGGCTCCCTGGCTGGGCCACCAGCTCTATAATACAGTGCCATTAACATAGATAATGTGAGGTCATTAAAAATAGACACATTTATATGCGTATTTATTTCCGAGATTAATTAGGAGCAGAAATGTCAAACCCGTATAGATGAAAAACTAAATTGATAGGCTAATATAATGAATTAAATATTAAAATAAGTATTAAAATGGTCATATTTTTATTGAAAATATGACATATTTATATATAATAATAATAATAGTAATCAATTTAAAATATCCAAACTGCCCAAATATAAAAAAATATTTTCACATTAAATAAATACATATTTATTATGATTATTATATAAATAATAATTTTCGGCCCAATTAGCGGAAGTTAGATCATTTCCCATGCCGATAGCCAGAGATGGGAAATCCGGGTCCAGAAAGTAAAAACACTGCCACAGTTTGTTTTTAGCCACCGGTGCTTCGACTCAATCCGCAGTTGAACAAGTCTGTTTTGTTTTTACTTTCTGGACATGGATTCCGATCTCTGCCCACAACACAGTGGTTGGGATTCGCTGCTTCAAGGTACAACGATGACATCCTGTATGTGTGCTATAAGGCTCATCTGCTTTGCTATGATCATTGCACTCTTTAGCTGTGGGACGAAAGATTGTGTGTCACAGCTGTGTTGTTGTTGTTGTGCTCATTCATGTCTGAGCTCCTTCTGAGATCAGACTAATGAATAGCAATGCTGTGACTCTTGTGACTCTAGCTGAGCGCTGACATTTGCTGTAGTCCGCTCTCACCTCTCTGAGCAATCACACTCAGGTGCTTTACCATTGTCGACGGTGAGGAAGCATCCGTTTTGCTGTGCAGAATTTGGTTAGTGGTGTTTGTTGCCAGTGGTATTGCCACTGTAGGTGACTTAAGTCAGGTGGCAGTGTACTGGAAGGTTCTGCGTGGTGTCTTCACTGCATGGTATCGCTCTATTTTATGGCCGCAATTCTCCTCCAGGTGCAAGACTTAGGCAGTTTTTTTAATTGCTTACCTCTGCTGGAGCCCAATAGGAGTTGTACTTCCCACAACTGTCTCCACAAGATCCCTTGTCAACCGTTTTTATGGATGGGAATGATCTTTACGATGGTGACGATGTTTCTTCGCCAGATGTTGAAGTGGAATAGGTGTCACGTCAGTAGGTAGTCTCCCTTCTTTCAGGTTTCAGGCTGGCAATGAATGAACATTCGTTCGAATGCATCGGACTTCCAGCGCGGTCAATGGCACTGAAAGATTTAAGAATAGTGGAAAATGAGTCGTGGCTCAAAAACACCCAAATGGTCCAGACTTGCAGATACAAATTGCAAATTTCCATGTTGTGGGACTTAAAAAGGTTATCTGATGCCAACATTATCCATGCTTTTTATGATACTGGAGTGATGATGATGAGTGATGGTTGTTATGCGCTTTATATTTGTTAGCGACCATTTCATGTGCTGCATGTGAGCTGTTGGCAAACTCCCAGGAATCTTGATGTTGCTTTTGAGTAAAACCGATTTAAGGTAGATAAGGATAAGGTTTTTGCTGCTGCTTCTTGTTTGATGGTTGAATTTCCAGTTTCAGTTTGTCTCATAGCAATCGGTGGCCGATCCAGTTTTCAACCCCGCTCAAGGTTCGTGTTGCTGAGGTGCTTTTGGTTTTGCTGCCATGTGACGATATAGTCCCACAGGAGCCAGTTCTTGGACTGGGTTGTGCAACCATAATGTTATCTATTTCTTCTTCCTATGAAAGATGACATTAGTGAAGTTAAAAAAAAAAGTTGATGAGAGATCAGTCTTGGCCTATGATGTTTACTTTCCCTGTTTCATGAGTTCCGATTATCTCCGTTCCACAGATTGGCATCGGTGCCGACTCGGACATTGAAGTCACCCATGAGGACAATTTTATCGGGCTTAGGCACTCGATAGGGCAGCATCAAAGCATTCATCCAAAGCATCTTTGATGTTCACGCGCGCGCGCGCACACACACATACACACACACACACACACACACACACACACACACACACACACACACACACACACGCATGCCACACTAAGCGCTTTGCATGTGCATAAGCCATTTGAACGTTTATTCAACCTTGATACCTTCCAGTAAATGCTTTCTGTAGATGTGTGTGCATCGTCGAAACGCCACTGTTGCCTCGCGTCAGCATTGTGGACTAATAAAGGAGCATCTCGCCTGATCAGGCTTGATTTGCTTCACCTCAGGAAAACCCTAAGTGGGTGAGGGGTGGCTGCGGGGTGGAAACAGGATGTGATCAATGTCATCCTGAGACACAGATGGGAGTGCTCAACTTATGTTTATGTGTGCTTTTAATCAGAATGCAATTAAGCGAGTGCAAGGTTATGTCATTGAACCAATATATTTTGCATGCTGTGATTGGTTGAAACAAGTGAGGCCGCCTCTCAGAGTTGATTTTTATCATTTGATTACCTCCACTAAGAAGGTTATTCTTCCACTGCGTTAACTTTTTAGTTCTACATAATCCCCGACTCATCACGGGAGTTACCTTGCAGACCTACACGCATGAAGTGAAAATCCGCGATACAGAAAGCCTACGTGAAAAAGAAGGAAAGAAAAAACCTAAAACCCTTTTATTTATAGTTTACGCCATGAGTGTCAAATTCCAAACCAAATTTTTTGTCCCACTTAAGCAAATAAAGTGTCTACTTCATCTTTATTACTTACTGAAAATCTCCACCAAACTTTCAGTCTTTCCCTCACAAGCATTTTTTTTCTGTTCAAATCATTATATTACGCTTTTCTACCTTGGGTACTCAAAGCGCTTTATGCTGTGATCACATTCACATACTGATGACATCAGAAGCAACTGGAGTTTCAATATCCCTTGCTCAAGGACACTTCGACATGGTTACAACGGTCGGGGGATCGAACCACCAACCTCTGGGTTGGGAAACGACCACTCTGCGACATAGTTGTATCCGAAGACATCAAATGCGACAAGGCCATATTTTTGTACTGGCTGCGTGATATGTGTTGACAGGAGCCACTTCACTTGCACTTGTCTTTTAGTGGATAACACAACATCTCCATAAAGACTTTAATGACTGTCTGTCCTTTGCAAAGATGTTCATAAGCCCCACTCAGTTGTTTTCCATCAGCAGCTCGTAAAACAAGAGACAGTTTGTCCTTCTTGGTGCGACTGACCTGGCTTGATTTTGCGGTTGTTCTGACCCATACTGATAATCAAGCCCAATTTGAGCATTTTTATAAGTTTGAAACGTCGCTTTCCGAATCGATTTCTACCTGGCTTTGTACACTTTCCGTAGTGAGCCCTGCTATTGTTATCCTTGAAGCGATGTCATACTTCTGGGTTTGTCGCGTGTCAGAATCTCACTTGGGGGAAACGATTACTTTGTCGAATTTGCAAAATAGAAATGAATGCACTTTGTTTAATTAATTGTGACATTAACATTTTTTCATTTGGGATGTTCTAAAATGGGTTCACGCTTTACCTTTAATTGCCACACACTCTGGCTAAGTTATATCAAACAAAACATGGCTTTTGTGTGGTTGCTGGCTTCACCAAAATTGTCAGGGAGCATTTATTTTCTATAACTCGGTAATATGGTGGTCTTCCACTAACACTTGCAATTCTATCACTTCAAATCATTCAAGTCATCCTGCACTTCTGGTGCTTCCTCCCAAATTTTCCAGAGTGAAAACCATCATCGTTACCCATTCCTAGAGCGAAATCGGTATGTGCGTAGTGAACTCCGCTGTACAAGTTTGCAGAGACGAAATGATCACTGTTGCTCCAAACCAAAGACAATAACATGCCATTAGCTCTCTTGGCTCTAAATTGAGGATCGACCGACCTCACAGCCGTACCTCACACTCTCGCTGACAGTATCCATGGTGGTCGACCACCCTGCGGCCCAGAGTGTCATTTATACTGGGGAAGAGACACACAACGAGCCATAGAGGGCCCCTGTGGACCTCTCTCTCTCACCCCCAACCCCTACACTGCCACCTGAGTGAAAGCTGCCGACTTAAACACGGTGATGTGAATCACTCCAAGCTAACCATGCATGAGCTTGCTCCTCTAAAGTTGTCGGAGTAATTGATTGATGCAGTGCACAGCAGGTAGAAAGAGACCTGCTGTGACTGAAAATATAACCTCTCAAGCCAATAGTGGTTGTATAGGAAACAAATTACTCTTATGAAAACGAGAGGTCGTTGCGGGTACTTTTTGTAAATTTAAAAGCCTCCTGGAATGAAAAGTGGATCTGGCTATTTCAGTGGATATTAATTTGTGAAACTGTTTTTTTTTTTCTCTCTCAAGAGCATTCAATGAGCTGAGTGGGACACCGGAAGACATTGTAAAAGGATCGGCCTAAACTTAGGTTGAAATTGATTCATTTATCTGAAAGAGTGATGTTGGCTATCCGTTGTAATGCAACTAAAGTGTAATGCGACAACTGCTATATAACATCTCTGCAGATAACGCAGAGTGCGCAGTAAACCTTAACATTTGAGTTATTAGCTGACAAAATAGTGACTGTACTTCGATCTTGAAAAGGTGAATCTTTGACTCCTTCCTCCATTGCTGTTCATGGACACGTGAGTGTGTCAACGCGCTAAAAACGATATCGTCATTCGCGCCGAGGGAAATGCAAATTTGAATACCCCCACAATGCCTTTCACCGTTTTCAAGCTGTCAATACCAGAGTTTGCCTTTCATAAGTGTTCTTTTATGTATCGTTATTTGTTTAGTGACTTTAGGGAGTACTGTACTATTTTCTTGTTTTTGTGCTTTTTACTGTCTTCGTTATTAATGTATGGTTTCATTGCTTGTTGTATGAATTATTTTTGCTCCATGTCCAGCGCTTTGTATACTACACAAATGAGCTGGTTGTTTTCGAATGCTCTATAAATATATCTGAGTTGAATTGAGAATTCATTTTGCAAATTGAGCGCCTACGCTCCTCGTTTAAACTACTGCTATTATTAAATATAAAACACAGTAAGCACTGTAAGTATATGTTGTATCTTTTTAGCAATGTTTCAAAACAATGTAGCGGCAACAGTCGCACTCTGTTGTAAATAAAGAAATGCAGCTCAATCTGTTGGATCTGCTCACGCAAACTCATCACTGTCTAAGATTGGAGGACGGCTTTGTGCCACAAAATGTCTCTTTTTGGATGCAGTCAAAATCCTCCACTGCTTGTGTGTCTAGCTCGTTGCCATGGCAATAGCGTGTTGCCAAGCCGTGGCGTGTTGTTGTGGCAGCAGACGCTCCCGTCGAAACCGCCGCCATGCTGCGAGTGTGCTTCTGAGTGTCAATGAGAAAGCGTGCGTGCTCTTGCATTCCACGGCTCCTTTTGCTGCAGACCTGCTGTCACACTTCACATCTGCTGGGTGAGGGTGGAAGAAACAGGTGGGCCTGAGTAGATTTTGTTTGGATACGATCCTGATATAAACAAGAAGTGAAGCCCATTCATTATTTATTCATCTTTTTTATAGTATTAGTCATCGGCGAGTGGTGCATTTGATACCAGGGCTTTCAGCGACTTAATATAACTTCTAATACCACCAGTATCACGTTGCAATGACAGGAACCACCAATACTATTCAAAAAACCCCACGTAACAACATGCAACTGTGCCATGTGCATCGTTGGGCTGACAGGGGCAAACGCGCTAAACGGCTGAACGCTGCAAATGCAAAAATACTGCAAAGCAATCCTAAAAAGACAAACACGCAAACTAAAAACACATAAAACAACTGCAAAAGAAAAAAACGCCCCAAGTAAGAAACGCTACAAACGGCCAAACTCTGCAAACACAGGAATAATGCAAATAAAAAACATAAACACACATGCAGGGGAACAAAACACAAACGCAATGTCTCATGTCTGTTGAAATCATAAATGAAATAGAAAAAAGTGAGTGTGTCGTGATTTTTGGGACAGCCTTTAGTTTAAGTTACATTGGTCAGCATGACTTATTATGAACAACCTGTGCATATTTGATCGAGAGTATGAGACTGAAATCTGATTGGATAAAAAAAAAAAAAATGAAGAGAATTGGCCGTTAGGAATGCATTAATACAGTTACATGGAACAACTAGATTTTAGAATTTCAGTTGTCAATGTAGGTCTGATGCTTCTGATCGTGTTCAGGCCAGCAGAGAAGACCTTGCTGACTACCAACATAATGCAGTATTATTAGGTGGTTAGGGTCGCAAGTGATCTGGGCTGAGTTTGGGCAAAAAGTGAAGTCCACCCTGGTCTGCTCGACGGCCAATCACAGCACACCTTGATCTCCACCCACCCACTCTCATTCATGTTCACACTATTGGACAAAAATTAAGAGTTTTCAATGATTGTGTTTTTGGAATGTGTAAGGGAATCGAACGACTTGGAGAAAACCCACACAAGCCGAGGGAGGACATGCAACCTCAAAACAGGAGGCTGTGCAAAACCAGGACCTCTCATCTGTGAGGCATATATTTAACCACTAGATCACCGCGCTACCTTAAGATGGATCCGGATCTGTATTTTGCCCACAGCTTTGAAAATATCCAAGCAACTGCATCTTCTGACCACCCTCCCCCACACCTTTTATTATGATAATCAGTCCATCGATAGTCTATTTTTAGCACCACCCTCCGCGCTGCATCCCCCCACCGCTTCCTCCGTTCGCCAGCTTCCTGTCTTAATTATACAAACATTCCTCATGCGTGAACAATTTCGCTTTGAGTTGGAGGCGCTGTGAGCTGAACCAATAGTGCTCTTGGTCTTCAGTCTTCAGCTGGCCCTCTCTATTATTCAGTAAAAGGTCTTTGTCCTGCCCCAAATCTGACGCCTGAGCAGAGTTATTTCAGTATGTCAGCTATTTTGGCTTCACTTCCAAATGGAATTTCCTTGTTCGGTTTTTGCGTTCCCTCTTATCCACACACAGGCACTCCTACTTGTTTTAATTTGAACGTCCTCCCCTCCCAACTTCCACCCGAAGTGGCAGCTCCGCCACTTATACAATTCGCCTGAGTGTGTACCCATTCCGGTGGCAGGAAGTAGAAAAGTACTTTGTTCCTTCCTGTACTTAACTAAAATTTTGAAATATCTGTACCTTATTTGAGTATTTTGTTTCCTAACTAAAATTTTGAAATATCTGTACCTTATTTGAGTATTTCGTTTCCTGGCGGCTGTCCATGACATGGCTTTTGTGACACGGTTTAGATCCTGATTGGTTGTGATCTTAGTCTTGAAAAAAACTCACCATGGTTTGGGGCTGTTTTTCTTCTGCTGGAATTGGGGGCATTAGACAAGGTGGAAGGAATTATGAAATATCCGTTTGATCAGGACTAGCGGCTACTAGAACGTCTGAACTTGATTTTGGATTTATCAGAGGCACTTTAAATGGCAGCAGGTGTGTGCTAACTTCCAATTAACATGAGTTTTAACGTGATTGGTTAAGTCTGACTGCAGCCACACTCCATATTAAGAGGGTGTGCATACCATTTCTTCAGTTATTTTTCCTACACCTCTTAAAAAAGATTACTGACAAAAGAGCACTGACAAAAACCTGGTGTATCGTCTTTCATGGCCACTGTCCCGTAATAAAAGAGAGAAACTCTGCAGTTTTTTTTTCAATGTGCCAACTTATAATTTATTATATTGTAATTTAATGTATTGTATTTGATTTGGCAGTGTATAGCTAGCTCGTTATCAAGCTAGCTAGCTCGCTATCTGCTGTATGTATGCTGTATTCTCAGTAGTACAGGAGTTGAATCGGTTCTTTTATTACAGCCAACTGTAATTTTACATAAGCGAAGTGTGTGAGTAATTTGGCCAACTCTGACCCACTGACAGTGTCACCTCTGAGAGTTTGGGCTAAGTAGTCCTTGGTTAGCGCATACGTTTTCCTGTATTCGCGAGAGAATGACATTCAATTAGTCAGCTGCATTTTTAGCTCAGGTGGGTCCCTTAGTGCAGTCTGCAGCCATTTTTGTGCAAGTCACTGTATGCTTGCTTGTGTGATTTGTGGAAGAAAAAAAATCAGTGAGCTGATTTGAGTCACTCAGCCCCAATGCTGCATCAATTATGAATTATTATCATTCTGGGTCTTGAGCTGGGAGTTTTTCAAGGTAAGAGAATGAATGTGATTGGTCAAACACAAAACATGTTTTTTTTAACGTTTATGGACAATGGGATTTGTATAGAAAATAGTGAATTAGTATACATGACTCAATGCGACATATCCGCACATATATGAAGTAATTCGGCCACAATGTAAAGGAAAAAAAAAATAGAATTACGCAAATGAAGCTGCAATGTTACCGTCATAAATTTGTTGGCGGGGAAAAAAAAGACAACACTTCAGACTTAACTCGTAAAATTGCAACTTAATTCTAAAAGTAAAATTATTGTCTTGTTAAAGTACAGCACTATTGTAATACAATTACTAATTTAGTCTTGTAAAATTCTTTCATATTGTGATATTTTTCTGATTATTACTATTCTTGTAAAATTACGATAACAGTCACAGTTTTTATAACATTTCTATTTATCTTAAAACATTTACAATTATTTCGACCTAGTTAAATTCCAACTTTATTCTAATATTACAACTCTTTTTCTCAAGTACAGACTGTATATTAAGATCGGTCCTGATGGTATCTCTAGGAAGACCAAGAATATTTTTTTGTTGGTCTCAAAATTTTGAGAACTACGTGGCATTTAGCCCCGTTAGCTTCAAAACTGTTGCAGCGGCTATTACAATACAAGGTGCCACAGAAGTTTCTCTCAACAGATTAAGATTCGGGGTCAGGGAGAATCGTTTTTAAGAAATTTGCATTTTCATTCAAAGTCACATCCAAATGTTTTGTCTTTCTATCTTGGCATGTCTGCACACAGAATCAGTGGGATGGGAGGCCACGGACGGGTCATCAGTATTCCGGCAGGCTCTGCTTCCTGTGGTGTGGGCAGCAGAATAATTTGATTGTGATCGTCCAGATCGATTGCTGTGCCCCGCGGAAGGCGGACTGCCGAGAAGCACGTCCCCTTCAAGATACATTTTTATTTTCTACGAGGAACGCGCTAAAGTTTAATGTACTCGGCTCCATTGCACCGATATTACAGCGGCCTTCATAAAGGCATTTTCATGTGGCACAAAAAAAGAATGGTGCAGCATGGAAGAAAAAAGCAGAAACATCTCCTACTCGAGAACCGTGTTGAATTTGTTTTATGTCCCAGGGGATGAATTTGCAGCAGCAGAAGAGTGAAGCAAATGAAACAGCTAGAAATCATAAAGATGCTAAACATTTAACTGTAGCGGCAGTTTTATCAGAACCAAACAATTCGTGGACAACTGGAGGGTTTTATGAAGGCTCAACAACATGTCAAGCCAGTGGTCTACCTCTACTTGATCCGATTGGCCCAAATGGATGTGACACAAATAGCCTTCAACCAATCACTCTTCAGGCTTTCTTTTTGTTAATAGCTTGCCCTTTTCTAAGCAGTTTTTCATTGCTCTTTAACATGTGGATTTGTGACATTCGGTCAAATGCAGCAGCATATTGCCCGTTGTTCTTGATGGATGTCATGTGGACAATACTTTTGTCCACATGAATCTGAAATGAAAGTGTTCGTGTTATCTTGCTGTGCTTTGATCACGTGTGGATAAGTGCCGGCTCAGCGGGTACAAGAGCTATAAATTAAGAAGCAAACACACACACACACACACACACACACACACACACACACACACACACACACACACACACAAACTCAAAGCTAGAGGTGGTAAAAGAATAGATTGACTCCTGAACTTGTATAGATAAAGTAAAAAAAGTACAATCGCAGACATGTACTTAAGTACATGTTTCTGTCCATTAGCCATATACATTTGCCATTTTAATAACTGCACACAGAATAATTTCCCCCTTTTTAAATTTTTTTTACTAAGTGTCCATACTGAGGAGGGGAAAAAATATTGCTGTCTTCTGTATGTAATTGAATGCCCATTTACCATCATATAAGCAGTGATAACAGTAACCCGTTACTTCGTAACTCATTACTGCATTAGTCTAACATGGTGACAGGTGGGTAGAGTCGCCAAAAATTGCAATGAAGAACAGTACTGTTACTTTAGAATATTAGGACCCAAGTAAAAGTAAATAGTAATCCTCCAAACAATTCCTTAAAAGAGTAAAAGAAAAACTAATTGAGTACTGACTAACTGGTGAGTAACTTAGGTCATTTATTTTTTCATCAAAGCAAAAACAAAATGAAGTACTGGATGCGCAAATTCAGCCATTGTCCAACAACAACTCAGTAACTAAAAACTATAAATACAATCTTTATAATATAAAAAATTTAATAAAAAAACGAGAATGGAATTTGTTATTTTTGCATTCTTCATAAAAGCTTCATCAATGATGTTGAGCTTCTGCTTTCTGTGGGATTCTACTTTTATTAAGTCAGCTACTCCTTCAGCTTGTTGGAGTGAATCCAAAAAAAATATCAATCAAGCTATAAGGAATTTATTAATCAAAATTTGAGTCATCACCAGAAAAGTGTAGTTGAATATTTTGTGACCTAGACATTTAAAATCAACAATACTGTGCAAGCATAGTGTTTAACAGAAAAAAAAATGCTTTATTCACCAAAATAACTGAATGAAGAGCCTTCCTGTTGACCAAGTTTAGTGATGAAGTTTTGGCATTTTAGTTGCTTTGTGTGTGTGTGTGTGTGTGTGTGTGTGTGTGTGTGTGTGTGTGTGTGTGTGTGTGTGTGTGTGTGTGTGTGAGAGAGACAGCCTACAGCATGTACTCCAAAAGATACACATTTGACAGTTAGTCTACATATGACCATGAAACTGGTAGCATATGCCCAGGCAAAACAAGCAAAACACTGACAACTTACCAGAACGTGCTTTCCCAAGCTTTTGTCGGCTGAAATTTCCACGAATAGTCCAACAAAGACAGCTCATTATTATGCGTGAACTTTTATTTTTTTCATATGCTTAATTGTAATTAGCAAATGAACATTGGCTTAATGTTAGGCAGGGGGTAGTCTTCTTGAAACTCAATAGTCGCATGCTGGTGCATCCTTCACTTCTACGGCCAGACTTGACAGAAATGGGTCACTTTAATCACTTTCAGTCATGTGGCTGGCTGGCTTTGCTTGATTGGTGAAATGGCATCAAACGTCAGATTGGTGACCAGCACCAGAGCAGGAAGACACCCAAAAAACACCGAAATTTAATCACACAAGCAATAAATTAGTAAATAGGTCCACATAAAAGTCATGAACATCAGGAAGTCTCTATTTTTCTCATTAAAAAACACATTAGAAAAATTTGGGTGGTGTTCGGGGTCAACTGGAACAAATTAGAGACATTTACAATCATTTCAATTGGAATGGATGATTTGTGACGGTACCCCCAAAAAGTCTGCCAAAGAATAGTAACAAAGTATGTACTTGGTGACTTCCCATCACTGACACACACACACAAACATACAAAAGGTCTGCTCCATTACACCCGCCCACAAACACACATGATGCCACACACGCCAAATCTTGTGCCATCGCATCCCCTTGGCTTTAGCGGCCAGGGTTTCGCTTCTGACTATGCACGCATAGCCTGGCCCCCAGTGGATTTTCCATGCTTTCATGTGGACTTCACTGGGCTCAAAGTGGACTTGGCCGAAGCGCAAACACAAGCACCTCATTAAACCCAAAGCTGCCATTAAGGCCCATCACAGAGCCCCGCTGATGGAGCTCTCCGGAGCGTTGGCAGCCTCTAATTGCTCGAAGCCTAAATGCCTCCACGTTACTGTTGTGTGCACACTATGTGCTGTGTCAGGAGCTTTGAGTTATGCTTGATTTTAAAAAAAAAAAATTTAAAAGAGAACGTACCCAGTTGATGGAGCCATTACTGTTTCCTTGCTACATCGTGGATTAAAATGGGTTTCTACTGTGTACAGGCAAGATGTAATTTAGAGTTTGTGCGCCTTCATTTTTGGACTACATTGAGCCGTAACATGCCAAGCAGTGCTCAGGTCTCGCTTAGAGTAAAGAGAGAGCCAAAAGTCTTTGTTTCCATTGAGCAGAGAATATGCAATGTGCCCATTTGTATTGTTTCTGTTTGTATGCATGGCTAATATTTACAATATTCCTTGACATGTGAGTTTTATGTGTTACGTGACCAAGCTGGTCATGCAAAACACTTATACCATATATAAAATTGTCTTCTCCCATTGGAATGGAAGGAAATGCTGTTATTCCATTTTAGCCTTGTACAAAAAAAAAACAACAAAGATTGTGCACTTGAAAAAATAGCACTCCATAATGTTGTACTTTTCTAAAAACATACAGTAATAACAGTATTAAATACAATTTAAAGTAAGGAAACAATTTTTGTCACATTAGACAAGTTGAATAATGGTCATTCTCTTGTGACCGCCATGTGCATATCAATATCAGCCAATAATTTTTACTCCTCAAATCCTCTCTCAGCTCATCAGTGCGGCATTAAATATTAGTTATTCATTGAATGTGAGCACCGCTAGAATGTCAGTGTACGTGTTGTCACTGCACTATTTGTTTTCAATTCATTTTTAAAAGGGTTTAAGCACTGCAACGTCAATGCTAAATAACATTTGGATTAAATTCGCAGATTGAAGGCTAAACTGTGGTTGGGATAAATGCATGTGTACTGTACTTCTCTTTGTTTTATGTTCAGTTTAACAGTAAACCTTTGGAAGTAGCAATAAGCCACTTGAAGACACTTTTTTTGAAGAATTGTTCACTATTTGCCAAAATGCTGCCATTGTGAAAGGAATGGAATTCACTGCCACCCGAACAAAAATCATCCAATTGATGGCTTTTATTTTGAAAATCCAATGAGTCATATCACGATTAACGTTGCAAATTCCATTAAGTACATTGAAGACGGAACTGTCCTTGGATGTGAATGGTTGTTTTGTCTTAATTCCTCCCAATGGTATTTTGTGTTACAATGTATGATAGGATTAAGCAGGCGGACTTTGTTTATCACATCGTTTGGTTAAACCTTTTGCTGTTTAAATATTTGTCTGTCTCCATCCTGCCTATCCTCACTCTGGTCTTATTTGCAGAACTGTGAATGAGAGCAGGTGCTTAAGAATATTTTAGAAATTGTGTTTTAATAAGTTTACAGTGTGTAAAATTAATCACAACAATTAATTTAAAAAAACAAAACACGTTCTCCAGAAATGGTCTCTTTATCATTATTATTTACCTCTTGCACTTGGGTCTGGAAGGTGTCCCCGCAATAAATGGGGGTTCACCGAGGCAGCTGCGAGTTGGAGCTCTCTCTCTCTCTCTCTCTCTGTCTCTCTCTCTCTCTCTCTCTCTCTCTCTCTCTCTCTCTCTCTCTCTCTCTCTCTGGCACTCACTCCCAATTGTGTGATTGACTTTGGCATTGGCACGAAGACTTCTGACTAAGCTTGTGTTGCTACTTGTGTTTCCACTACCTTCCTGCCTTTTCTTCTTCTCAAGAGGCTCTCCTGACCCCTCCATCTTCTCTTTCTGTGTGTGTCTCTCTCTGTACAGGTACGACCAGGCAGCCCAAGGAGGGGGAGGTGCCGGGGGTGGACTACAACTTCGTAACTGTGGAACGTTTTATGGAATTGGAGCAAAGCGGAGCCTTACTAGAGAGTGGAACCTATGAAGGTGAGTGTCAGGGAAACGTTGTCTCTGTGATGCAAGTTTGCTGTTATAACGTAACTTATACTTGAGATACTTTTCATGACTAGGTCTGAGGATTTATTTATTTCTATATTTATTTGCATAACTGAGTCACTGGCAGTGTAGTGCGGTGTTGTCAAACTCATTTTTGTTGCGTGCCACATCGGTTTCCCTCAGAGGCTGGTTATGAGTGTGAAACCAAATAAATGTATAATCGCATCATCATATAATTACATATCATCGCTTTTGGGCGGAATTCTCCAAAATTACTACTTTTTAGGAAAAAAAAAATCCGTCTTGCTTGAATGACCAAACACCGCATTGTTCAAGTTGTGTATAACAACCTTGTACACCGCTGCGCACAAGCATTTACACAACAGCATCCCCAAATCATGTCCAATCAGTAATTTAATATGCTTCTTCTTCTACTCCTTTCGGCACATCCCTATTCAGGGGTCGCCACAGCGAGTCAGTAATTTCCATCCGCCCCTGTAAACCGTCCTACCAACTCGCATGGTCGTCTTGGCAAAAGTTTTACGCCGGATGCCATTCCTGACGCAACCCTCCCCATTTCTCCGGGCTTGGGACCGGCACTGGGGAACAGTGCACCCCCAGGGGAGGGCACTGCCCCCCAGCGGCTGGGTTCAGTAATTTAATATGCTTAAAAATCATTATTTAGGCTTCCAGACTAATATTTTACTCAGAGCACAGTAGTCCCAAGTGCTGGAAGAAAATTTAGGGGCACACACGGTAAAATGACTTGCAAAGTAAATATTCACATTTGCCTCGTTTTTAATACAGATAAATACTTGCAGGAACTAAAATGCTTTCAATTCACATTTTACTGTGCACATTTTGACACCACATAAACCCAGACTGTAAGTTATACTGCTTAAATACTAAAAATGTCACGCTAATGTTTAGATCGACAAGTTTTCTCACCAAAGTTCCTTCCGCGCATGTTTGTGGGTGTCAACAGAATGTGTAATTCTTGCCTGACTAAGGTGCAGGCAGCATTGTTTCTGTTCCCACTCAATGACTGTATAAATGTGAGAGTGAACAGTCTATATATATGTGCTCTGTGAATGGATGACTGGCGACCAGTCCAGGATTGGTCTCATCAGGTACACTACTGTAGATTTATTTACTGGGGAGAAAATAGGCACTGATCATCCTCTTGCCTATTACTTGTTGTTACAAGCCATGCAAGGTCGTCCGGGCGGTGGCGCTGTCAGAAATGGCACTGGGCCCCAATATTCATAATATGATACTTGAGGTTTTGATGATTATTTCATATCTAGCGTGTTTATAGTGTACATTCATGGCTAATGGATCGGAATGTGTACTAATCTCACTAAAATTAAGCCATTGCAATTGCCCACATTCATATTAATCCTTCAAAGAATGAAAAATGATTGGAATATTTACTTTGCACTGTCATTCTAATAATACAAAAGCACATTGACCCCTATTTTTGTTCCGGGCGTAAGTCTAGCGCGAAAAGCATTTTAACTGCGCGCATGGGTGGAGTTTTCTTTATTTTGATATTTTGCTCGACTTTGCGGCGGTAGATAATGAGACGTTTGTGCCTTTGTGAGCCATTGTGGGATAGAACTTAGTGTTTTCCCCACCTAACCACCTAATCCTTGCGGCATCCTTGATTTTGATCAAAATCAGGGGCGGTACGGACTGCTCGCTCAAGCACGCCATGCTTATGTTGCGGACACAACAATTAGATCGCTGGAGTTTGTGCATTACATTGGCACGTAAATAACTCCCCTTTCGGATGATGTAGTTGGTGGTGTGTGCAACATGGGCGTTTGGAGTCCGCCTTGCACCTCCTGGTCACTCGTGTTAGAATTACCCCCCCTACAGTGCCGGGGGTGCTAATAAAACACTAGAAAAGTTAGAGCCCATTTACATTTTAAGACAAAACATTTTAACACAAGACAACATTTTAAGACAAGACAAAACAGGTTAATGTACCCAACCTATTAATTTTCAGTCATTATTGTCTCACTAAAGTACTCAGACTTTTCATCTTGAGGCGACAAAATGCAACACAGCTCCAGTGGAGTTTTATGACACTTCTCAGACACTTCAAATCTCCAAAAGAGTTTTCGGATTTGTTCTCAAGTCATTTTCAACACTTTAACTTGGTTCAACATCATTTGCAAAAAGGGCATTTAATACCAGTGTAATTGGTGATGGAGATGTAGAAGTATAGTGCGTGCGTGTGTCTTGTCATGTGTTTTGCTATGCTGCAAGGGAGACATGTACAGATGGAGGGGGCTTGCTGGTTCATTTGCCCAATAGCTTTGTGGGCATGTGTGCTGGAACAAAGCCTTAACACACACACACACACACACACACACACACACGCACACGCGCGCTTCTCAGGAGGCATGCGCTGATTGCTCTCTGCAGTCAGTTGTGTCTTTTTGGACAGCTGTGTATTGAGTCATTTTCGTGTTAAAATGTGTCAAATTTGATCTTGAAAGACTTGTGAAGGACAAAACAATGGTCAAAGGTCTTCAACAGTTTCTTAAGCAAAACATTCAACAATGTGGTTTTTATGCCATTTTTGTCATGACAATTGAAAAAGAAAGCTACATCCATGTGATCAAACAGTATGTCTATCTATCTATCTATCTATCTATCTATCTATCTATCTATCTATCTATCTATCTATCTATCTATCTATCTATCTATCTATCTATCTTCCTACCTGAACCACTTATCCTTACGGGGGTCGCGTTCGTGCTGGACCTTTTTTGTAGGATTAAGTTAAACTAGTAATGAAAAAAAATCCAAAAGAAAATTCCATATTTTTCATGGAGAAAAAAAATTGAAATTTCATTCAAATAAAGTAAGTCACAGTATAATAAGGGCGAGTGATATATTCATAATTTCATGCAAATTAAAGTCAGAGGTTTAGAGGGGGAAAAAAAATCATAATTTGGGAAATTGGGGGTTGATGGCATTTAAATTATTTCAATAGGCAAAATGGATTTGAAATAAGAGAAAATTGAGTTATGAGCTTGGTCACAAAATGAATTCAATTTTTTGTAGGATAAGCGGATCAGATGATGGAGGATGAATGCCACTTTTAAGTGTCATGTGCTTTGAGGACATCTTATGCAGCAAAATATTTGGTACCCATGAAGAATCTCACTACGGCCAATACAAGAGATGTACTGTATGAAAAATTACGCTTTTACAAAGATAGCCGTGCTTCATATTGATTGACACAGTCAGAGAGCTGTTTATTCACTGATTGAAAAACACTCTTCCCCTCACACAACAATGTGGACCTTTGTGCGAAACAAGAAAAGACAATGAAACGCAAAGAAAGTCTCGTTTGAGGCCGAGTGGAGGAATGTCCATGAAGAATTGAAAGATAACATACACGTGGCCTTTCCCTCCCACCATCTCGACCTCAATCTGATAAACATGCTGAAAATTCAATTTGGCTTCGAGTGGAACACAATCCGAGTGCTCGCTTGCTTCCTCCCATGCTAACATTCAAACAAGGGCTGAGAGCATTGGCTGCTTTCACAATAAATGGGTAAGAAATCCCCAAAGGAAGGACAAATGACCATTTAATATGATCAACAAAGCCATTTAGTGAACCTCATTCATCGCGGGTAATATGTTCCAGACCTACCAGCAATATCTGAAAATCCGCCATAGACTGTGAGAGAGACCAGAAGAACTAAATATTTCTTTACACGTCTCCCAAGCATTTTTAAACATTTTTAGCGTCTGTTTGCAGTTTAGCAAACAAAAGGGCAAGCGTGCTTGCTTCAACATCAAAATGTCCTACCAAACAGTTGATGTTAAATCCGCTAGCTTAATGCTAACCACCTCATTCCTATGCCCCATGAGCCAAAATTATGCATAAATTATGACCTGAAACCGGCGTTTTGTTTTCATATTGTTTGCGTGAGTCCACTTTCTACCACTCTCTCAGACTTAAACAATGTGAGAATGCCAGACACTTGGCACCCGGCGAATCTTCTCCAATGGTTTGTCGCAATGCAAGCACATTAGCATAAAGTTGACTGCACGTGTTGCGCCGCGCTTTGTCCACAAAATGAAAAGGAGCCCAGGTCAACGTTGAAGTGTTTTGTTTTTTTTGTTTTTTTTCAAACGAAGACCCTCAGACTAACTCTTATATGTTCCTCATCCCCGGGAACGTACTGGAAAACAGCGTTTATCACAACAACATTCTCTCCTCCTTGCCCGGGTTGCCAGTTCAAAACATTTCTCGTCAGCACAAATTCAACGTCTTATGACTGTTAATACAACTGCCAAAAGCACAACAAGTTCAGAAGCCGTTTCAGAAAAATTTCAAAGCAACACAAGTAGACAGACAATCTAGCAATACTGACAGGCATAGTCTTTATCCTCTGTGAAAAATGATGGATATTGTATAGATATTACTACTGAGCAGTTCCTGAGCATTTCTCTGTCTCTTCTTCTATTAAACTGCCCTTCTTCCAGCAGAGCCCAGTGCTGCCTGTCCTGTTGTGGCACAACGTGGCACTCAACTCTAAATAGAGACTTGCCTGTGTCCAGTAAAAACCCATTAAAAAATAGGATTGCTTAAAAATTGGTCACAAACCGACAACCACGAAAGAGCGTAGAAACATATGATAGCAGATCTTTGATAGGGTTAGCAGCGGGCACTCCGATGAGCATGCAGTGAGCAATTTCTCATTTTCCACCAGATAATTAACCAGTTTTTTTCAGCGTCTTTGAATGCAACAGCAGGTTTTCTGCTCCCCAACAAATGCTGCTGCTTTGCCCCAAGGGACAGTCAGGCTTCAAAGCAGGTGTGCAAGAGCAGGCTGAGTCGTCATTGTGGTGTGTGCGTGCATGTGTGACTGTGCGTGTTTTTGGGGGTAAGGAGCAGATGTGGTACAAAGGCTGGAGGCCTCTGATGTTCATCGCTGTGCGGTCGGAAGCTGTCGGTCTGTGGTAATATTTCATTTCACTTGTCATGCCACAGCGACTTTACAGGATAAATAATAAATGATGGAACAGCGCAAGTATACATCCAGCAGTCGTGATCCAGCTTTTAGTCATTCTTAAGAAATACATTTTCCTTTTGTCTTAGTTGAATAACTTATTTTTCGACATGGTGCAAGCTTCAGTGTTACCAAATCCAAATGCATTTTTTTTTATTTTTTATTACTGTTGTACTAATGGATGACTCATATTTATGGACAACTGTTTTCTATGGTCAACGGTCTTTCACGTGTATAGTGTGTATATATATATATATATATGTGTGTGTGTGTGTAGATTATTTTTTCCTTGTCTCATTATATGATATGTTGATTGATCTATTGTGAGTAATACAAATAAAAAAAAAAAACAGAGTTGTAAAGTCTAGGTTTTTGGAGGAAAAAGTCCAACGTTTGTTAAATTCATAATGCCATGAAAAAAAAACAGTCTGTCCTCTGAGACAAGTTTCTCCTACGGGAGACCTAATAAAAGTCAAATTCAAATTCAATAATCTTAGGATCAAAAGATGTGAATATACCACATCAAATGTTGCAAAAACAATCATTCTTAAGTTTGGAGATGATGTCATTCATAATGTTATGATCATAAAGTTGTGATTTCACGAGAAAACTTTCAAAGTGACGACATAATAGGGGTGTTCACACGGCAACTTTTACTCCGGTGTAGCACCGAGGGTGCCCCCCATAGAGCGTTTACACATACAAAGTTATACCGGTATAGCCCCTGAAAACAGATTAAACCGGATCAAACTTAACCCTGCTCAGGAGGTGGTTTAAAAATTTACTCCGGAGTAAATGCTAGTTTGCGAGGCAGCAACGATATAAAATGGGATGTGTGAACGCTACAGGGATAGACTCGCGACGCATGAGAAGAGTTGATTACACACGGGTATTGAATGCGTTGCTTTCGTGCTCTGTTGTCCTTCTGTCATCTTTCCTTTCTCTCTTCTCTCATCCTTCATGGTGTCTGATAGACCACAGCGTTTATTTGTCTGGAGAAGTATAAACCATGGTTTTTCGATGTGTCACAAACAAGGCGGGGAAAAGAAAGTACACTTTATGCATGCGCATGTTTTATTGCACGGCCGCAGAAACTGCCGTGTGAACGCAAGTGGGGCTGCACCGGGGTTAACACGCTTCTCTTTAGGAAGCAGCTTTTTACGTGTGAACGCTCCACAAAATTTACACCGGTGTAAGATATATCACAACAAAATACGTCGGTGCAGCACCGGTGCAAATGTGTGCCGTGTGAACACCCCTAATGTTCCAATTTTACAACAGTAACATTGTAATATAACAAGAAATTGTAATGTTGCAAAAACAGTGTTGGAATTAATAAATGAAAATGTTATTTTAAGATAAACCATTGTACATTTAACATGCATGCTCTCAATGAATTGCTTCATTATAATGAACTTGATTACAGTATATTACATACAAATGATTGAACTATTTTTGTGTCTCTCTGTGGTCCTCATTAGATAATTTCTACGGCACACCCAAGCCACCAGCAGAGCCGTCCCCAGCAGCCCCTCCTCTTAATGTAAGTGAGGCCCTGCTGCCCGGAGCCCGGCCCAGCGCCCAGGGCAAGAGGAAGAGGAACCAGTCGGTCAGCAACATGGAGCAGCGCGCCAGCCTGGAGCCGCCAGAGGAGGAGGAAGAGGAGAGCCCTGTCGTCAATGGCAACGGAGTGGCCATCACGCCAGGTACTATGACACAACAGATCCCAGATTATGATGCAGTGAAAGCCCCGTTTACTGCCAAGGTTGTGTTTCAGAAGCACCTATGAGGCTTAAGGTTCTCACTCTCTTGCACTCAAAAAAAGAGAGAATCTTGAAACTATAACATCACTTTGCAGGAACAAAAAGAAGAACTCACTCGCACACATCTCCGAATAAGTGTGCTTGCATCCAGCTTTTTATTTGTCACTCCCAGTTGAGGTTTCCTGTAACACTGACACATAAGATGAACAGAATTAAACGTTGTAGGAGTAGTTGTTACAATTGTATTATTGTCGACATTTTATGTTCTATGTTCTGTTGTACTTTTGTCATTTTATGTGAAATGTTCTGTCAAGTGCCTTTTTACAGCTGCAGCTGTTAAGAAACCACTATATAAGTAAATACGTGTTACTGTATTGTTTATTGAAATGTCAAAATTTCCAACCACACCATGTAATTTCATAGCATTAAAAGGCCACAAGCTTAATGCTAGCATGTCATGTGAAATGCCATAGATGGGCAAACAGAATTTAGCAGACATGTTACCATAATTGAAAACAAAAAAATAAATAAATAAATAAAAATGCTCCTTTCACACATGGATTAGCAACGCATACAAAGAACACATTACACACAGACATATTAACTCTCCTTATTCTTCTTATTCTTATTTTCAATAAATAATACCAAAAAAGTCTACAAAACTTTGGAGACATAAAAAAAAATAATAATAATAATGATCATAATTTAATTTGTTTTCTTTTACCTAGCTTGTACAGGAAATTTTTCCATTTTTACTTTGACTGTAATCTAGTAATTTTAAACTGTGTTTACTTACAGTTAAAGTAAAAATAATACTGATGATGATAATACGCTAGAAAACATCAAAGTAGGCTGCATGTGAAGGAAATATTATCAATATATGTATAATATTTGATTCAACTCTTGTATTGGCTCGTATGACTCTGCCAATGTGTGCCTAATGAAGCGTCATAAGCATCATTTCTGCATTCTCTTTTTCTGTTAGCACGGAAAATATTTCACAGCATCAAATTAAGGTAGAGAGTAAATTCTTTTTGGAGCCCCAAACTGTCCCATTGGTTGTTGCTCTCGAGCACAAAGGTGGATTTTTATATAAACGAGCGGCTGCATTTCGTATTTATTCCCCCCTCCCCCGATGGGATAAATAAGGAGTTTATTTTCCCTCTTCAGTCTGTCTCTTGTCTGCCGCTTGTCTATAAATCTGGCCCGCCGACTGCACCCGGACCGCTCGTTGCCAACATGAACACGCTCGGCTCGGGGTCGATGCGACTGCACAGGGTCCATAAACTTACATAACACGGGCCTCAAAGGCACCTTGATGACTTTTCCGCTATCATTGTTCTGATTGTCATTTGCGCCTCCATCGGCCTTGCTGCTTGGTTTCTATTAATACGACGCCCATCTTTTCTTCTCCTCTTTCTCCTGACCTCTCTTCCTCCTCCTTCTCCGTCTCCTCCTCGGCCGGCCTGGCTCGTTGCGGCATGTCGTCGTGTTTAGCCTCCTCGTGTGTCATGCTATTTTTGCTTCTACATCTGGCCTTTGACAGAAACAACCTCCAGTGATCCCTGCGCGCTGTTTTTTTCTCTTGCAGCAGAGAAGCAAAAAGCTTCGCATCAGTTGACGGTGATACTGAAAGACTCGCATCCAATAGAAGTTATGTGTTTAATTAATCCATTTTTATTATTATTATTATTTTAGCCATCAAACATTGCATACAATTAAATGAAATAGCCCATATACTGTAATGTAACAAATGGACCCGCAGGGATTGAATTTACGCCCAATGCAAAATGTCACTACCTAGTTCCCTAAAAAAGTACTTCCTTCTGTCCAATCTAACAAGTTTAACCTAAAGTATTAACTTATGGCCTTTTGTGTGAGCAGACAATTAGAAACAAACAAACAAACAAACAAACAAACAAAACCCTAGAAAATCTAGAACATACATCCTTGATTTGGGGGATTTTTGTGACACCAGTGAACATAGAACACGGCAGTAAGCACACTGCACAGAGTAGATTGGGTGTCGCTGTACATTTACTTCATGACGATTTGAGGACGTTTCTTCTCGCGGTCATTGAATGTGTGTCATATTTAATGCTCACATTATGTCTTTTTGTTTTGGTTTTTTTTCTCCAAACAAACCGTTATCTTAGATTGGTTGTTAAATAGTGACATGCAGGTCAATAGCTTGTTTCAATCGACAATGTGATCAACATTGCTGGTGAAAGTTGTTATATTTCATAAACACTACATTTTGTATTACAGTACTGGCTGTTATTAAATTCAATTAAGGTACAGATTTCTCTGTAATGAAATAAAACACCTTTATTTATTCTTTGCAACTGCTGTAGATGGTTAGAGTACATATTGGCAGACATAGGTAATCCAAATTCCTACCGCAGAGTGGCTTTAGCCACAGGTGCTTCGACTCCATTGGCAGGTTAATGGAGTTCCGGGAGTTGTGGTGAGGAACAATTGGTCACTGAGGGAGATCAATTGACCATAAAAGGCTTTGATAGGCGATCAATGCTCACATACTTTTCCACAAAAATTGTCCGATCACGATCGGTGGCCGGCCAATCAATGTTTTTTTTAATTGGAGTTTTTAATTGGAATTTTGATGCTCTTTAGCACAGTGCCTTATCTCTGTTTTACTCATCTAATTTCATTGCCTTCTACATAAAAAAATATTTAATGCCTGAGAAGAGGGACATTTTTTAAAGTATTTCTGAAACGAAAAGAAGACTGATTTGCACAGTTCTCTAAATACGGTGCGTGCTTGCTTCAAGCTGTTTCTCACTCCCAGGTGATGTTGACTGTAAAACTGACCTATAATACAAGAGAATGAAACCTTGTACATTTGAACATTAAAATGTTCACCCAAGCCATTTCATAATGAAAGTCTGCTATTAGCTTAATGTTAACATATAATATCAAACACCATAGACGGACTAATGGAAATTAGAATTGATGTTAGATTAATAATAAACCTTAAAACAACCTTTAACGCACACGGAGCAGAATGAATACTCACATGCATATATTCCCTCTTTTACTGGGGTTTAGTTGGGGACCTTCTTATTACATAAGTACATTCCAGAATGTGTACTTGTTTTAATTATTTACAGGAGTTGAATCAGTATTTGTACTTTTGCCATATGTGCTAAGCATACGTTTGCCATTCTGCTGCGGCACTTTCGGTGAAAGAGGCATAAATATTGCCGCAATCTTGCTCGTAGCCCCCAAAGCCACCCATGTGTTGCGTGTGATGGCAAAGAAAGAGCTGGTGGCATCTATTGTCACTCTCTAAATCCTTTCCTTGTGTTTCTGACTCACTCCCTGACCCTGAAAGTCTCTGTCTTTGCCGGCTTCTCTCTTTCTGACGTACTCTGTTCTCCTCATGTTCGCTGTCCTCAGAACCCTCTCGCCCTCACTCTCTCCCCTCTCTCCCTCCTGGGGGTTCACAGCTTGGCTGCATTGACTCATCATGTATGCCGTGTGTAGTGTGCAGTGTGAGTCCATGTCTGCATGTGTGTGTGTGTGTGTGTGTGTGTGTGTGTGTGTGTGTGTGTGTGCGCACGTGTGTGTGTGTGCATGCGTGCACAGCCCCCGACAAAAAAAGAGTCAGACTGGCATTTCCAAGTATTTGCAAGAAATAACTAGAATAGAGCACACACAACTCTTCTCAGATGCGATGAGTTTTCGCTTCCTCCTTCGTGGAGGTAAGATGAAAGGAAGACACGTTTATTTATCTATCTAGCTATCTAGCTATCTAGCTATCTATCTATTTTTGAGGCCTAAGAGGGAACACTTTAATCCATTTTTCTATCACATCCAAGATGACTTTGGATGAGGGGTGGGGTACAGTATGGACTGGTCGCCAGTCAGTCACACGGCACATGTCAACTGACCATTCACATTCAGTCATAATTTTTGAATCTTTTTTTTTTTTTTAATAAGAAGTACAGTACTGACCTACATTTTCAAACTACTGTAAAACCTTGTGAATAATAGTATTTTTTTTTGGGGGGGGGGGGTTTACAGGGCTCTGAATAAGAAATGAAAAATTATTTTGATAATTACCAGTATTTAAGGGTTGAAAAAAAATCAGATTAAAGGGTGTTTCATACACAACGTAACTCAATATGCTTCACATTCTATCATTAAAAGTACAACATTTAAAAGCAGTTAGAAACTGAGTTAGAGATTTAAAAAAAAAGTATAGAAATAAAAATAAATGCTTACTAAAATTACTAAAAGAGCAGACAGTGCAAGAACAAGATTTTCAAAACATGATTTCAAGCGAAACCGGTTTTGTCTTGCTACCCTTTTCAAATCCTAAGAAATGAGTTTTGTCATGTCACTTATTAAACAACCTGTACAGCATTTTTGCAAAGTACTAATGAATTAGATAATTTTGATGTGATAGTTGCGGTCAATTCCTACTGACTCTACCATTTGCATTCTTGCCCGCTTGAGGAACAATTAAGCCTGAGTTGTACCAAAATATAATGCATCGGTTCTTCATGCGCAGAGTCCAGCGAGCACGAGGACAAGAGCACCGATGCATCCGGGGAGGTTGCCGTGGAAACCTGCAGCCAAGCGGCAGCCACGAGCGAGGCTCCCACCGAAGCAGAGGATGCACCCAAATCTCCGGACAAGTCCCCCAACAAAGTCCCGGATGTAGATGAGGAAGAGCTGGGCCCTCTGCCTGACAACTGGGAGATGGCATACACGGAGAAGGGGGAGGTCTACTTCATTGAGTAAGACAAAAACCATAAATGGTTTTATTTATTTTTACTCCTTGAGAGATGATTTTTACTGTCAAGGAACAGTGTTTTGCAACAGAGTCACAACTTCAGTGTGCATGAAATAATGGAGCATATGACACTCAAATGTTGAAATACAGCCAAAAAGAAATGAAAAGCAATACATTTTATAATTATTGAAACAAATGCATTATTTACGTATTTGTGATAACAATTATTGATGATGATTATTTTTATTATTATTATCAGGGCTGCACATAAAAATGAGAACCAGAGGTTGTTGTTTGGTGCTCATTTGTTTCGAGACCCACCGATTTTACGACACATCTAGGCAAGGTAGAGCCCACGGGCCACATCTCGAGTGAGTGATTTCTCTGACCATTCTAGTAATTGAAAGAAAATAGAGAAAAAAATCCTTCCAATGCCAAGTGTGGTCCTCAGGTTAGCACCAATCGTATTTGCTGTCAGCACACACTGAAAATAAGAGGAGGGGGGAAATATGTACACTGTCGACATTTTTTGTGAATGTTATGTGCAGATACAGTGTCATTTTATTGTGTGTGTTTATTATTGTCATATTTATTTTCAGTTTTTATGTCCTCCTTACAACAACATAATTCTACCAGGGCAACACAAGTAGCAGCTTGTTAAGATAATACAATTTACTGTTTTATAAAAACATAATAAATTCCTGTTGACCACATTTGAGTTTCATGGCCGACTCAGAAAATTAATGTCCCACCTCCGATTTGCAGAATGGGACGTTGTGATCAGCTAGGTTACATAGCACAGTTCTCAAGGGCAGACGTTATGTTAATTGGATGTTGAAATGCAAACACCC
The DNA here is from genome assembly GCF_001891065.2 of Hippocampus comes. Lineage (NCBI taxonomy): Eukaryota > Metazoa > Chordata > Actinopteri > Syngnathiformes > Syngnathidae > Hippocampus > Hippocampus comes. Next base: position 1,949,154 of record NW_017805841.1, on the reverse strand, counting down.
GATGAATGTAAACATTTTAAAATACCGGGAACAAAAATAGATGTGTGCCTGTGATTGTCTGTCAAGCAGTTCAGGGTGTACTCCGCATCCCTGTGACCCTCATGAGGAGAAGCGAATTAGAAAATGGATGGACAAAATGGATATACATGTTTTTCACAGGACAGTGACGATAGGGTGCATTTAGTATTTTTGTGTTATCGTACATTAGATCCTCTCCAGGCTTCAGCGGAGAGGATTGACGTAGAGATATGCGAGTTTGGGGAGTTTCTCCTAAAAGTTCATGAGCTGGAAATTGTAAAACCTTCTTGAAATCCACCACAGCGTTCCACCAGACTGCAAGGTAAGTGTAAAAAGCTTAATTCCCCAGCTGGGTGGAGGAGTCAGTGGAGTAGTAAAAAAATGATTCTAATAATAAAAAGATGCTGCAGGATAGAGTAGTCCAAGTGTCAACCCTCATGTCCGAGGAGCTTAGATTCTAGGTTGGAAAGTGAGTCTCACATGAGGAAATTGGTGAGGAAGAAGTAGAAATATTGAAAACCAGTCTAAGTCCGCCTCTGAGACAAAGTGGTGGAAAAAAAAAAAGAGCGGCTGAAGCTGTCAATCGTCTGGAGCATGAGGATGGGAAGATCCCTTGTCGTGACTGTTGTCGTGGCAACCAGGAGTTTGAACTGTGGATTGCCAGCATAAACAACAAAGGGAGATGCTTCTCTGAATAGACGCCTTCCCACCAAAATGGCGCCGTAGTTGGCAGCCGTCTTCAAGAGCGCTGCATTTTTTGTTTTTTTTTGTCGTTTGCTTTTGTCATATGACCCTGCGATTGACTGGCAACTGGTTCAGGGTGTCTGTCCCTCGCCTACTGTCCGAAGACAGCTGGGATAGGCTCCAACACGCCCCGCGACCCTTGTGAGGATAAAGTGGATCAGAAAATGGAAGGATGGATGGATGGATGTTTTTGTCATATGGTGTTTGTTGTCCTTCGTGTGGACCTGTTGTGTACAGCGTTTAGGCCATGACATTCATCAAAGGAGAAAAATCTGTGCTTGATGGGTGTGTTTCTTGGCCGCATGTGTGTCTCAGCACTGATTTTTATGGGGAGAATGTCTATTTGAATGTTCTCGCTTGTGTTTTTTGCGCCTAGTAAGTGTAAATGGGCTTAAACCATGTAGGGGGAGTAAAACTATGTAAGTGTGAGTACTTTTGGCACCTCGTGTCGCACTTAGTCGTGTTGGATTGTTCCCCCTCTGCTTTCTGTGTGGTTTGTTGTGTCAACTTCCCAACACTGCCAGACCTCTCTTTTGAATAATTGATGCACCTTAATGTTTGCTAATCAGGCTCGCTGACTTGGATCCAGGTCATTAATGTTACTTTAATCTAACGATCTTCTCCCGCTTGTCGTCTTCTTCATCTTTTTGTACAGTCACAACACCAAGACCACATCATGGCTGGATCCTCGATTGGCCAAGAAGGCGAAGCCTCCGGAAGAGTGCAAGGAAGATGGTGAGTGGCAAATGTGCAAGTTTACAATCCTTCCATTTCTGTATTTCTGTTTATCAGACTTGAGCTGCCGGTTGTTTTGTGGGAAGCGTTTCATCTCGCCGCTTCCGGAGGTTTTCATACCTGCTTCTCGATTTAGCGCCATGGCACAAAACTGCCGTGTTTATACGGGTGTGAGCCTCCCGGCCGTGCACTCCCACTCGCATGTGATTTGTTTCCTTTTGTAGTAACAATGTAAACTTGCTTTGGAAAGAGGTGTTTTCATGAGAGCAACACAACTGGCGTCTCACAGCAAGATGATTCAAGTGCATTTTGCCCGTGTCTTTTGTCAGGTTTTCTCCAGCTTCCTACAATGCAGTGGTATCTTGATGTACAAGTGCCTCAACTTACAAGTTTTCTGAGCTGTTCTTGCTTTTGTCGATTTCATTTTGTGAGCCAAAATGTTTGGGAAAAGCAATTTTCTGATCCGCCGTCGCTCGTGGGAAGCGGAATAAAATGGAGTCATTTTGGGTACTGAAATGCCATAGCATATGGGCAAGGAGAGCCGCAGTCATCAATGCACTTTCAAAATGAGACAAACAGCCAAAAACATAAATACAAAATGGGAATACTCCTAAGCAACTGCTGTAGGCCACAACTCATGCCCAGACGCTCATATGCAGACAAAGCCAACCTGGCTTTGTCTGCATACTCACTAGGCCGCACCCCTTAATTCATTACACAAATACTCAAGTACATACTCTAGTTGTACTTTAACTTGCCATGCATATTTTGGGAATGTTGAAGTAAACCGGAGTACCTGGCAAAAACCCACGCAGACACAGCGTCTAGAGGCAAACTCCACACAGGAAGGCCCGAGCACATAATCAAACCTCTGTACTGTGAGGCGGACATGCTAACCCGTCGACCATCATACACAAATACTTACAGTTTATACATGTACACCATATAATTTTTTTTTTTTTTTAATGTGGCCCTTGAGAACAGAAGTGGCCCACCCCTGGTTTCGAGGTTCCACTGAGACGCAGGCACAACTCGTGGCTGAGATTTTGGGGCAAGTGAAAGAATTGTGTAAAGAAAAAGATACACCCTATTGTCAATTGATAGTAGCAGAGTAAGAGGAGAAAAACTTACATCACCATTGCTGTCAGAGGTTGTGAAGTGAATCTCCACAGACTTAATCAATTCCTTCTTCGCGTTGGAATCAACGCCCTCCTCACTGATCACCCGCCATCTATTCTCCTCCTCCTCCCCCTTGCGTGTTCATTTTCTGTCATTCCCTCATCCCTGCCCGGTAAAGAGCCAAAGTGTGCCCAGAATTCCAAGTATGGTGCTGGGCTCTGCACAAACACAATCTAACTTCCGCTTGACACACAGCACATACTGTTGTCACTGCCGACGTCCTTCATCTATCACCTCAACTGAGGCAAATGATTACTTTTCAGCTGCTGAAATCAAATTGCGGAACGTTCCCTAGGTTCTCTTGTTTAGAGCCAATGATCACTAAATTCTTTGCGTCTCTCTGTCTCTCTCTCTCTCTCTTAATGGATTTTCAAAACAACACATGCCTTGTCTTTCACTGACATGGCGGTGTGGCTTGCCGCTTTTTCATTTGCCTCTGTCAGTCAGCGGACCTTGCAGGGTAGAAGGAGGAAAAAAAAAAATCTAACATACCTCAGGGGTTTCCCCATCTGTAATCTAACATAAGCGAGGTAAATTAGACTATGTTTAAAGGATTAACCGCTCCATTTCCCAATGACTGCCGCTTCATCAGTCCAAGGAAATCAATGGTGACACCCAACCTTGTACAACCCACAGGAGAAGACAGATTATTGACACTAACCAGTGGTCGGCCATGTGCTTGGTAATTTAGCCTTCAGTGGGAACTAAACTGACTGAATCTACCTCAATACCACCACTATCAGGTCAAAATTGTAGACCACCGGGGGGCCCCCGGTAAGTCTTCATATGCAATGCTTCAGATGCTGTGGTGCCCAGAGTCACCAGTGACCCGATTTAGGAGTTTTTCAAACGCTGAGTCGTAATTCATTTTGTTTGCTTGCTTTGACTTGAGAGTGCATTTTTGAGAGATACAAAACAAAGAGATCTACAGAAAACACAAGCCAAAAGTCACAACAACAACAACAAGAACAACAACAACAGAACTTAACGTTTAGCTCACTAGCTTAATGCTAACACATGACGAGTAATGCATATATAAACCTTGTAATGCATATATAAACCTTGAATACTCTATTTGAACACAAACACTGCAGCAACACATTTAGACATTCAATATAACAGTGCTGTCAGTGATATATTCTTTATCTTCTGCAAGGACCTAGAATGAGTTCAGATAGCAGAGACTGTATAGATGTCCATGTAAATTTTATCCATCTGTCTTATACTGTTACACTGTCTTGAAATGCAGGCTGTAAGTGTTGTTTGTAAAGAAGGCCCACCACAGATTGGAACCATCAATCTATTCCTCGCCGACCAAACATGCAAAGTCTGCTGGGTAGTCCTGTAGTCTGGCTCTGTGCAGTATCTGGGGAAAGGAGCGCCGTAACTGCCAAAAAAACAAAAACAAACATTTATGAAGCTCCTGGATGAGAGAGCACATCCTCTGGAGCGAGTGCCTTCCAGCAGTGGAAGCCAGGAAACATTATTTTTATCAGGGAAAACAGCCGCTTGGACGGAGGAGGCATGCATGGCAGCAATAACCCGGCACCCTGCTCGCGCTCGTTCACATATTGTTCTCCCTTTCCACGATGGCTCTCTTTTTACAGCACTTTGTGCAGCAGTACATTTCAGCACACGTTTAGCAGCAATGATGCATACGGTCATTAAAAATGCATGTATTGCTCGACGCTACAGCTTATTTTCATCACATGTTAAACCAAGCCATAATTAAACTTTTACAAGGAAACTCTCGATTAAACACAGCATGTAATATACACGACAACAGTAATTTTATTGGTAAATGCAGTGTCTTGAGATACATCAGACCCAACTAAGTATTTGGTGATACCAGCCGTCGTTCGGCCATTTTTTGACTGACCGGCAAGCAAAATTAGAAATAGTTTTTCTGTCAATCAGTGCCAGTCAAACTTTATTTATTTCTTGCACTTTCCATACAAAAAAAAAAAATGCAACTCAAAGTGCCTGTACATGAGTTAAAATCAGGTGATTCTCGGATCAGAGGATTAGGGGTGCTACAAATAGCCGGTCTTGACGCAGCTCTGCTTACCGTTTGGCTTTGATATGATACAGTAGCAGTAGTGTTGCACATCGGGGGACTGGCAGCCACACACTTGAAAGTGGCTCTTGATTCTGTCATCTTATCTGATTATTTTATGGATGGAGGAAAAACTAGTATGGGAGTGATTATTATATCCATTTGCTCCACTGTTATGTAACAGGGGCAGAAGTGCAGATGTATTCACTTCTCATCAGACACATTTTCAGAAATAGGCAATTAGAAAAACTTTACTTCGGTGTTTAATTTTACACCTAAGTAACTGTTTGTATTCAAGCAATTAAAAAGGCAATTTTCTGTCCTTCTTAATGTTTTCGTCTGGTTTTGAATAATTAACCCGCGTGCGAATAACTGTGGTGTTGGCGCACTTACATTTTAAAAACCGTGCGACATCCCTACTGTGTACCGAGTGACGATGTGAAGTCCATCTTGTCCTTGTTTTGGCTCACATTATTGCGCATGAAGTATGGGCCACTAAAATATGGATGTAGACAAGGAGAGTGAATAAAACAATGCATGAACAGCTTGACAATGCGCTTTGCAAGCTACCCGTTTGCCTGGAAGGCCCCACCAGTGGCAAAGTAAAAAAAAAAAAAATCACTCTTGGAAGTCGTGCTTTTGTATCTTCTTTCGCTGCTCCCTTTATGTCATGGATTTGTTTTTGTTGCAGTCTTTTTTTCGCATTGTCACACTGTAACCTTATTCCCGATTCCCTCTTCTGAGGCCTCCCAAGCTGCGTTCAGGGTGATTTGAGGAGACGATTGTTTGTGTCAAGGCGAGCAAAAGTGTAACCAACGCGCGTGTTGTGCGCCTGCCACACGCACATTTTTATTTATATATCTTCTATATATGTGTATGATGTGGCAGACTGTTGGGAGTTCAAAGGCTCGTCAGGGTTCTCTTTCTGATAGGTGACACGGGCTCACATCGCCTCTCAGCATTTCAAACGACAGCACGCTTGTTGCTGCGCCTTCTGCCTTTGATAAAGCCTCCAATCCCTGCACCGCCGTCAATATAACCTCACGTCCCGGATTAGCGACGTGGAGCTTCGCCGAGGCCACCACATCAGCGCCTGTCGGTGACTGAGACAGGGGGAGGAGAGGAAGAAAAGTGCCAACTGATAAGCTAAAGTTGGAAGTGCTGCAAGAAGGCCTTAGCACCAACACTATGTTGGGACAGTAGTCCTCAGCAATATATCAGTTTTTAATTTTGGCGCAGTTGCTATTCAAAGCCAAAAGAAAAGAGCAGTGTTAACACAGATTATTTTAGCATCATTTTTTTTTTCAATACATCAGTATTCCTTTTCTTTAGTAGAGCGACAGAACTCAAAGACAAAAGGAAGAATGGATGGATTAAAAAAAAGACGAGTGAATGATGCAACTCAGAGGTAATATTATAACATTGTTAAGTCATTTATTAACGGATAGAAGCACTGCTTCTGGACTTTTTAGCCATGAGATTACATGTTAGATGACATACTGTGGCCAAGTAATTTGCAGATCACTTGGGGCACAACTATCAGCCATCGGCATAAGTGTAAGTTGAGAGGTTCGTAGTTTTTCAGTGGATAGCTCTACTTTAAAAATGGGCAAAAGGAGAGATGGAATCCTTTGAAGGCAGTTTTTATTTTCTCCACCTCCGAACGAACGAACAAGAACACACCTCCTTCCCGGAAAAAACACCAAACCCTTCCTGGTTTCCTTAACCAATCAGATAATATCAATATAAAATTGTTTCAGCAATTATTAAACAGAATATAACCTCGGTAACTGTAACACAAAAGAACATAATGCTCAAATATAAAATGAAAATAATTAATAATTTAACATAAGCTTACATAAGTATCAGTTCATAATATGACACACCGCAGGGGTTGAAAGTACCAACTGATGTTCTCTGGGGAACATTGCCTTTGAAGCATTGCAATTATTTTTTTTCACAGATTTGTTTGCAGACTTGAGTCTCTGCCCTGTTTTCATCCCAAAACAGTCTCAAGTATCTTGTGCTGATGGAAAATGATTACAGTCACACCATTGCCAAAATATTTTTGCACATTGACGCCCCTACAATGACTCCATCATATTTTGGCCCTGCTTTGATGTGAAACATCATGAGGACAACAACAATATCTACCAGTACGTGTTGTGCCTTAAAATAATGGCTTCAAAATCATGGTGATGGTTTTGTAACAAGGGGAACAGGATCGCTGCTGTGCATTGGCCACCTCAGATCCCCTACTGGAATTGGAGGAACAGCCAGGACACTATTCTGACACATAATGTGCTCTACTGCCGTTTCCCAACTTTTATTGAGCCAAGGCAATTTTACCACCAAACAAGAATGTCACAATGTATATACAGTGGTACCTTGATTTAAGAGTAACTTGTTCTGGCGAAGCTTATAACTCAATGTATTGGCGAAGCCAGTCAACTGAGTAGTTCACCGAGAACATCTGGGCAAGAGTTGTAGTTGTGATCCTTCCTCATGATAATGAGCCACTGCCCCTCAACTTTTGTTACCATGATGACTAGAGATAGAGCGAGGGGATTGTGACAAGGCAAGTGGCAACGATTAGCCCTACTAGATAAATTAATGGATGGATAGATGGATATTTGGGATCGATAGATACACGGACACATTCATCAAGAAAAATATAAATAAATGAATAAATAGGAAATACAGTATAGATATATAGATACAATAGAGATGACGAATGATAGCTGGATGATGGATAAATAGATACAAAATGGAGTCAAATATTAACATAATTTTTACATTTCTGAAAAAAATTTATTCAGAGTTGTTGTTTTTTTTACAGTCAGTTGTTAATTGTTTTCAAGCTGAGCAATCCGGCAGTTTAGTAATGAGAAAATTTGTGAGCTACTTCAAGCTAACTAGCTTTCGAACCAGCACACTATCTTGCTGGGTTTCTGGAAGGATCTTAAACTAGATGCTAGTTAGCTAAATGTTAGCATATTCATTGTGCTTTGTGAGCCATTTTCTTTGATTAGTTTGTGGGCATTATCGATATATTGTTTTTTACTTGCATTCTTTCAGTTTGATAAATTAGATCTTGCTGAGATGCTAGTAGATGGTTGGGTAAGAAAAATAACATTGACATGGAGAAAATGACTTGCATTTTGCTGTTTTCTGACTGTACCTTTAGCTAGCTAGCTAGATATGGATGGATGGAGAAGACACTTTGCAAGAGGGAAGATAAGATAAGAAAACCTTTTTTAGTCTCACAATGGAGAAATTCCACTTTACAGTAGCAAAGCTATGAAAGGAAGACGTAGAAGAACAAAATATAGGAGCTGCTGTAAAGGCAGCCACTCTCGCGGCGCCATCTTGAAGTCAAAATAACAAAATAATACAACACAACACATAAGACACAGACAGTCGTGCAATCTTAACCACTTTTCTGCATCCTCTTTGTTGTATGAAGCAGTTATAGATGAAAGCAGAATAAGGAATCACAATTGCACACTTAATTCAAGAGAGACGCAAATGCGCCGCGTTAGCAACACACCCGAAGACACACTGGTAGATCTGATGAGTTAGTGTTTTTTGTTTGTTTGTTTTTTTTTTTTTTTTACATGTCCACCAGCAGTGCAAACACAGACTCGTAGGCGCACACTCAGTCACATTGTGTATTTCAGCAACAGGAAATTTAGACAAGACCGAGCTCTCAGCTTGGAGACTGGGGGTTGCCATAGAAACAGTCTCCTGCTCACATTTGGGGGAGGAGGGCAAGTGGCAAATAGGACGACGTTTAAAGGTGGCTAGTGGACACGGTGGGCGGGAATTTAAGGCGGGTCGGAATCGGAACGTGTCTGACTCCTGCGCCTGCGGGAGGAGGAAGGAAGGTTGTGTGAGGTGACAGCCATGCACACACAGTGACTGAGCACGCACACACACACACACACACACACACACACACACACACACACACACACACACACACACACGCGCAGACAGACAGAGGAATAAAATCATATCACAAATCTGTCTGTAATTACATTACAGCATGAGGGGATGAACGCATAGTAATTGTAAAAATAATAAGGCTGGGGAATTGGGAATGTGTGTGTGTGTGTGTGTGTGTGTGTGTGTGTGTGTGTGTGTGTGTGTGTGTGTGCGTGTGCGTGTGCGTGTGTGTGTGCAAGTCCGTCTGTCTATCCAAGCCCTGTGTACGTATGTGTCTCTGTCTGTGTGAATGTGTAATGTTTGTGTTGTATGTGAGTGTGTGTGCTCAGTCACTATGTGTGCATGGCTGTCACCTAATAATAATAATAATAATAATAATAATATGTCTGAAATAACTTTTTAACTGTCATTCTTGTGAAAATCGGCTAACCGTTGTTAATATTAAGACCAAAAAAAAAACTGTTTTTGATGAAAATTTAAAATAACCAAAGGAAAAAGCAAAACAGATGCAGAGTTAATCCTCACAGCATTCAAGTTCAATGGTGTTGGACTTTAGATCCTCTATCATTTCAAGCCTGGTGTATAAAGAAGTAAAGTTCCCAAGTACGGCTTTAATAGCAGGAGTTTGACTTGCCTGCATAATTTACATGCTCAATTATTTACAAGTTGAGCCTTGAAATTTAGCAAGTAGTTGGAATATGAAATGTTTTAATCATAAATTCAGACATTATGTCATCGAGTAATGCATGATGTCGAACAATAGTTTACTTTCTGCTTGACCATTACGCATCTATGTTGGTTCAAGAGGGGCTTCATCTCGATGCTTCATGTGCACCTGAACCCACCTGCTGGCCAGGTTTATAATCCCAGACACAAGGCTCGAACCCACTCGACCACCGATTTTGGAGCAACTAAATGCTGGGATAGAAGCCCGGGCCGCTAGTTCAGAGGATTGAAGTTGCTCTACACTCCAAGCTATACACGTTAAAAGCGCTCCCCAAACTCTTGTGCAGAAACTAGAAAAAATTTGATTTAAACTCTGACATGACCGTCAGGTTATCAAAAGAATACACTTTGAATGGAGCCACTTGCCAAAGGGTTTACATTGTTGTTAAAGCTTGCTGCAAAATCTGAAGCGTCATCAATTTGGGCTCCAATACTAAATGAAGGGCACGCTTTGTTACTCCATGCACGCTTCGAAGCTTTGGCACATCTCATTATATCTGTATTTTCTATAATTACAACGTGATAATGGTAGGGTGAAGAAGTGGATTAAGTTGCGTAAATGCATACATTTTTTTGCACTCACTCAAGCTCATGTAATTTTTCGCCCATAGACACATGGGATGCACATCACTCCAATTTGAGATGATTCATGAGTATCTCGGTTAGGGATGGGTACCATTCACATTTGAACCGATTCAGGTCCAGTTCCCAGTACCTGGGAATCGATACTAATTTTCGATATGCTTGTGTATCTATTTGTGGTAGTAACAGTTACTTTCTGTTACTCTAAAGTCTCAAAGGTTTTCAATTTAAGATATATTTTTCAATATAAAATCTGTGACTAATAAGAAAACAACATAATCAGTTTAAAACAAATGAATCATAGAGGATGGAGTAAAATCAAATAAAGGTATAACATTTTCCAAGTAATAAAGTATAATTAATATAAATAATAAATTTGTGCTACAAAGTACAAAATGCTTTGTAAAGTTCTTTGAAATGAACAGCACAAGGAACAAAGTTAAAAAAGTATTTATTAATGACAAAGATACATTATTCTATTAGTGTTTATCTTTGTTCCTAATGCAGATGTTTAACAATCACACACACAAAAAAAAAAAAAAAATACATGAACGAAAATAGAGAAACAATCGGGATCAAATGAGTCATTTGAATGTACCCGACGTGGAATGAAATGCTCGCTACATTTGGCCACAAGCTTTCGCAACTGTAGTATGATTAATTATTGTTCTAAAACACAACGTATATACTGCATATTGTAACAATGGCGAAGTCGCACACTTTCCAGCATGATATCATTCAGTGGGGGAAGTTGGACTTCTCTGTGCTGGTGGCCCATCTCCACACACTCAGTCAAAGAAAGCATGCTGAGAAGTGCACGGATTTAGCATTGTTACAATATACTATATTTGTGTGGAATGGCGGCAGGCGGCTGCACATTCGGTCAGGTTGGTGTCCGCGTCAAATCCCAGAATTTATTTTTAACGTGTGAATGCTTGCGTGACTGAGTAACGTCATTCTGCTGCCGTTATAGATCTGCTTATCCTCACAATGGTCACAGGCGTGCTGAAGCCAATTCTAGCTGATTTTGGACAGTAGGCAGGGTTCGCCCTTGAATTGGTTATCAGCCAATTGCAGTGCACACACAGACAAAACAACAATCCATACTCAAAATCACACTAAAGCACCACATCTGGTAAAAAGGCCAGGTTATTTTCCATTGTGCAGTTTCAGCACCCTCTGGTGGTTCGTTCATTCGTGCAGTTTAATTTGAATTAGGCACGTTTTGGCCACCGTGGTTTTAGAGCCACGCTAATCGCCATATGAAGGGGAATGTTTGAGTTCCTCCACAAATTGACTCGATTTACAATATGTGCGTGTATTGGCAAGTGCCTCAATATTAAGTGTTATTAGTATTATCAGACGAACACAGCAGTGTGAACGGCATATACACTGTGATAGTTTACGCCATGAAGGTAATAGGACAGTGTTATGTCCAAGGACCGGCAACCCGAGGCCAAGGCCAAGGCCAAGGACTTACCTCCGAGGCCAAGGCCAAGGCCAAGGACTTGAAAAATTTTCCGAGGCCAAGGCCAAGGACCAAGGACTTGCTTCCGAGGCCAAGGCCAAGGACCAAGGACTGATTTTGAAACTGAGGGCCAAGGATCAAGGACTGATTTTGAAATTGAGGCCTAGCCGAGGACATGTATAAAACAATGCTATCATACCACTTGGCAGGTCCTCATGATTAACACCCCTCCATCATAACCCTTTGCACTCCCTAACGCTTGAATGAAGTGATTTTATTCAAAGAGTAGAACAGTCAGGGTACGTGTTATTTATACTGAGAAAAAGAAATAAAATCACATGATATACATTTATGAATTAATGTTTTAGTGCAGTAGTTTCTTAATATGAAGTAAATCAACACAACAGGCATGACATGGCACGGAACACAAGTTGAGAAATGACTTTGCATAGAAGTCAATCACTGACTGCAGAAAAAGCGGTAATCTCTCAGTGATAATTTTACAGTTTACTTGCAGCGAGTCCCAGAGACTCACTGATCAGAAAAGTATGAGTCCCATTATGCATTGAGAGAGTCCCAAATTTCGAATTCCGAAATGGTCTACTTATTCAATTGCATATGATATTACCACAAACAACATATACGTACAATTATAAACAAATGCTGCAAAAATTTAAATAATTCAGGACCAGGCCTGAGGATTTCAGAAATTCATGGTAACCGTTTTTCGGTTCCGTCGGATTACCCAATGGGAAACCACGATAACTAATGTTGGGTTCCGTAAACGTTCATCATGGGAACCCATTTTTCTATTTTGACTGATATTGAT
>NW_017805841.1:1920745-1935456 GCF_001891065.2 Hippocampus comes | reverse complement strand
CCCTCATTGTGTCCGAGGACCGGCAACCCGAGGCCAAGGCCAAGGCCAAGGACTTGACTCCCAAGGCCAAGGCCAAGGCCAAGGAATTGACTTGCAAGGCCAAGGCCAAGGACCAAGGACCGACCTTCGGTCCTCGAGCCGGTCCTTGGCCTCGAGGACCGGCTCGAGGAACACATCACTGTAATAGGAGCACTTGACCCCACACTATGCGTCTTACTATGTCTACTTTTTGTAATGAGTGTTGTCTAAAAAGCTAAAGAAAAAGCAAAATATGCTGAAGTTGTTAAGTCCTTTATGATACATATCAGAGTGTACTTTTATTATTTATGTATAAAAAATTTTAGGGGAGGAAGATGACCGCTTAAAAAATGTCTGATGGATGCTTATCACAAGTGCTGAATTAGTAGCGTATGCTTGTGTGGGAGCGGAGCAGCTTGAGCAGATGGCTGTGGGTGTGGATGGGCATTTTTCTATGTTTACTTGCACGTAAAAGTGCAAGGTCAATCCCCTTGTTATGTTCCTCATCCTGCCGAGTGAGCGCTTCACCCAAATACATCTTAAACGCTTCTTACAGCGACATACAGTGAACCTCTGTTGAGCGCTGGAGATACGTTCCGCAGCCACCCGCAATAAGGGAACTCGCACAATACACATTTTCCTCTTCCACGTGGTTTAAATCCATTTGTATTTCATGAAGCACACTCATAAAACAGTTCGTTCTGACCAAACAATTTAGTTGCACAAGAGTCCTTCATGATAATATACAGTGCAAATGTTCCGGGACTTTTAACATGACACATCACTCCACTTCAAAGTGTTCGAAGCTGTTAATTTGGCCTACTTCAGCGAGCAGTGGTTGATGAGGAGGAACAACCTAAATAAACCATACAGGTAGCACATTGTGTTATTTGTGAATTGTTATTTTTGCATTTATTGTTTCTATGACTGTTAGAAACAAGGCTGAACGAGCTAGCTGGCTAACTTGCTATCACGATGGTGGCTAATCATCAATCTGTATTTTGACAAAATGGCAGAACTTGATAGCACTTGATAACAATGCGATGTGTTGCTATAAGTGTTTTTGTTGTTGTTGTCATTTTTACGGTTGTTTTTTGTTCACCAAAGGAAAAAAAAAAGTTTTAGGCACCTGGGACCATTATTAAGAATTCAACTGGAGTTCTTGACAGGACATATTTTGCTGAAATATGATTGGCTGCAGGCACCCCCTCTCCTCCAAGCATTTTCTGCCGAGAACTTCAATGGCATTCATAACTACGTGCTTGAATCACAGGTCAACCTGCCAATTAGCGAATATGCAAAATGTGGAACTATTTGTGTTGGCGGGCCGGAATAACGGATAAACAAAACTTGGTGTTGTTCACTAAATGGAGATTAAAGCAATAACACTCAAGTCGTGATGTTTTAATATGCATTATCAAGGCTGTGATTGTAGACACCATGATGTGCGACACCCTCGCATGTCTTAATTAAACTTAGTACAGCACAATCTTGTTAAAATACACTTTGTGGCACAGGTCTCCAAAAGAAAAGGCAAAGCGTGTTTTTGTCACTCCCAGTCGAATTGTAAAACTCACACAATAAATGAACAGGAACTAAACATTATTTAAACATTAAAATGTTTAACGAAAGAGTTTAATTTAAACTCTTTCCCGAGCCTAATGTGAACATATATTGCCTAATGCCAAAGAGCACCTCATGAAAATTAGCATTGATTAGCATTTTACTGTACAGTAATTGTAAATGTACAAACAACTGCTCCGTTAAAACACACGCGCGCACACACACACACACACACACACACACGCACACGCACATGCGACAATAATTGGAGCTTCATTGAGGAGCTTCTCTGCCTCTTCTTCCTGCTCTTCATTCTGCTGCATTTCTCCTAGTAGACCTGTACACCTGACGTGTTACTACACTAAAATCGCGTAATTCAAATTCCTGATTCTTGCAACCCCATTAAACATCGTTGGCTTAAAAATCTGTCATAAAGCAAGGCAGCCAACCATGAACTGGGATATAGTGGGGTTCACTGCACTTGTATCCTTCTCTGTGTTGTCTTGTTGGCTAGAGGTGAAAGGCAGGACAAAAAGCCACGCAGCGTTTTAGCCCCGCTTTGACCCACTTTATCCGAGGGCAGTAAAAGAGAGATAAATGGGAAAAGGGATACTTGGCAGCGAGGACGAGACAATTAACAAAGGGAGAAGCTGGAAGGCCAAAAGAGAGTGGGCGGCTGTGAGAAAAGAACAGACAAATGTGAAGATGTGCTTGGTACACGTTTTTATAAACGGGAACAATTTTTTGCTGTAGAACAGGGATGGGCATAGATTGAGCTACTTAACAGCCAGTTAACTCAGTGACCATTTTTAATAAACTTTTACAAGATCCTCACATTAAGATTTTCCCAAAAGAAGGCCTTAATTGTCCTTAAAAATGGCACATATTCTTCAATCCACCGTTCACAGGTCTTGTCATAACACATGCAGTGACACTCTCTTTTCTTAGGCCATACAAGGGAGCATTGTATTTTGCAAATTTACAATTACTGGTTTGCATTTTTGCATAATGATGATGGGCCACCTTTCAATGGGTTGTGTTTGGTTTCAGTATGGATTTTTAATGTTTTTTTTTTTTAAGCCCTATGAGGGTGTTACTTATTTTGTGAATGAGAGGTCTGAAATTGTCTGGAAATTGGCTTTCTTAAATGTGTTACATAGTTTAGAAGGCATTTCTCTCTCTCTCTCTCTCTCTCTCTCTCTCTCTCTCTCTCTCTCTCTCTTTTGCTTTTACTGTGGAAAACACTGATTAACATTTAGCATTTTTTCTGACATGTTACGGACCAAACCAGTAACCGAATCACAATTAATCAGTCGCTTGTTTGTGCATTTTCTGCACTGTCGAAATGAAATGATTTTCTGTTTCTGAAGGGAAGGCTAGAAAGGACAGAAAAGCATTTTGATTCAGTTGATCAATTGAAAAATTGGACAGATTAATCGATGATTAAAACAATTATTAGTTGCAGCCCCAGTTAGCGAAAAGTTGTGATCATTTTACAACAAAAGAAGATGAAGCGCAATGTGTGTTGTGTACTGCAAAGCAGAACTGGCTTCCAAATAAGCACGTCTACAAGCCGACGCAATGACGTTCATATCATTAGCTAATTTGATATTGTTTACCCCCGCTAATTAGAACGGATTGTAATGCCCTCATAAGTAATCAAGTAGCGACACGGCCAACGGTGCACTTTTACTCGCTTTTTTGGGGCAAACGATCACAAAATAAATACTCGAGCTTGTTCCTACGCTAGCTGCTCTGACCACATGTGACGCCCAGGGACTGAACGCACGGACTGGCTGACCTGAGCTGACAACAGCCAACTACAATCTCATTCGCTGACCTTCGCTTCACTCAACAAGCCAAGCCCTGTCTTTTAAAGCCACACACATTCAAAGTCACAGATACTGAAGCGTAGAGCAAGAGGATGGCAACAAAAATACAGTAATACCTCCCCACCTGATATACATTTATTATTTTTTTTTTTTTGCATTTGTATTTCTTCGGTACTTTGTGGATATTCACCTGTTACGGGGTGTTATGGAATGTAACGGCACAATAATTGGACCATAAATTAGTTTTCTTTTTCAAGTATCGACCGTCAAGGAAAAAGGACAGTGGGAGTGCTGGCCCGTGACCTTAGATGCCCGCTGTCTCCTTTTAGTGGCTCTAGTGTTCGGTTTTGTTCTGTTGCTCACGCCATAAACTGACTTCATTTCCCTCATGTGTTTCCCCGCACCTCAGAGCTGCCCTACGGCTGGGAGAAGATCGACGACCCCATCTACGGCAGCTACTACGTGGAGTAAGTCGCAACGGCCAAAGCAACCATTCCGTTGTTTGCATCCTGATGAATTATGAATGACTTTTTGCTCACGCTTGTCTTTGGCGTCTCGAGGCTCATTTGTCAAAACTCTTGTAATAGGCACAGATTATCCAAATTTGAAGTTTATTTTATGCTGCAATATTTATGGCGTCGATTTTTTTTTTAAACACCCTTTGGCTGTAGTCACATATTGCCTTCAGGATTTACCGTTGGAAATATACGGTAGCCTGCAGGTGCATCTCAATACATTTGAATATTGTGTAAAAGTTCGTATATATGAGTAGTTAAGTTCTAAAACTGAAGGTTGTACTCTGTAAACGTACAGCCTAATTAAACAAATGGAGAAATATCTTTCACTTAATTTCAATTTTAAAAGCCAATTGTACTGTTCCTATGTAATATTGTCCTTGCTTGAGATTGAATTATGGGCTTTCATTAGGTGTGAGATTTAATTTAGAAAATTTATTTCAAAAATCCAAAAGAATTTGACTCCATGTGGTAAATATATGAATTTCACTTTTTTAATATATTTTTTCCCCTCAGTATTCTATTCTATTTATAGAGCAATGGCGTTCTCCTCACTAGTTGTCACATTGATTTAACCACTGCGCAATGAAGCTTATATCTTTAAGATTAATCAATAACCAATCATTTACTTTGGCATTAAAAAAAATGGACCCCATGTTGAAATCAACATTTTTTGTACACCTTTGTGTTGAACACAACCTCATTGAGATGCAGCTAATTTAAAGGACAGCAAGATCATTGCACACTTCATCAGTGTTAAAAATACATTAGCAGGTCCAAAGTGCAGCAATGAAAAGGTACGTCTGGCTACCAAAATGTAGTTTACTAATATTTGACTCTTCTGCCAACTTAATGGATTTGAGACACAACAAAGATGATTTCCAGCTTTAATTGAAGTCATTATGCACAAACTCCGAGTGAGGGCGGCTGTTATGAAGGCCTAGTAAGGCACACCATTACGGACCATTAGACGCAATATCAATGAACATTTTCATACATAAAGCAAACCAGGTTATAAAGTGGATTATGTGAAGCATTGTTATACCAAATATTTATTTGAGGGATTTAGCGCAGGTTCAGACCGGACACGAAATATCAGCTAGCACTTTTATTCACCATGCAACAAAATTGGGGCTTTCTTTGAGAAGAGGGAAGGGATCTTCTGATAGATGGAAAGAAATAAAACAACAAAAAAAAACAACTTTGAACATTGTCGGTCTCGTGACCGGTGGTTGTGTTGTTTCTCTGGCTAATGATAAATGCTATCTTGGTTGACAGTTCAACAGCTGTAAACAATGCACTCACTTTCCTTTCGGTTCTGCAGAGCTATTAGAAGCCGTCTGTGTAGTTTACCTCGCGGTAACACATTTTAACCTTGGAAACGCGCCGCCAGAAACGCTCAGCTTGCATTCAATCCAAATGCAGTGATAGGTAGTTGGACTAGATTTCCCATGATTGTTAGACATGGAAGCAGGAAATAGCTCTCGTTCCGGCATGATGAAAACATAATGATTAAAGAATGAGAAGGACGGAATTTGAATTCAAGACAACAAACTGAAAAGTTGACTTTCATACATCCATAAGGCTCACTGCATTATACACTGTCGAATTTTGAGAAAATTGAAAGATTTTAAGTGTGCCTTATGGTTTGAAAAATGCGGCACTTTGAATCTCCCGCAAAAGTAGTGAGTATTAAACCTTTCTATATTTACAGTGATATCTCTTAACCTTCATTCTTTTGACACCCAGGAAATGGAGGCTAACGTGCATCATGTTACTATCATTCCATAAATGGTAAATGTCATGTTGTAAAAACACCACACTTAACTCCCATTGTATGTATGAAATCCATTGTGGTGATATGGAAAGGCAAAAAGCCTTTTAAAATAACTAAATAGATAAATATATTCTCTCAGGGACTTGACTGCACTGTATCGTTATGATTCTAGCCTAATCGTCAATGTTCTTTGCAGTCACATCAATCGCAGGACTCAGTTTGAGAATCCAGTCCTGGAAGCAAAGAGGCGCCTTGAGCAACAACGGCAGATGCAGAGTCAGGGCCTCTCCGCTCTCCCGCTGCCCACCATATACAGAGGTACACTGCGTGATGGTATCACCTTGTGGGGAAATTGCACAAACATCACTCAAAGGGCCTGATGTACAAAAGGTTCGACAAAATTGATTGCGCACGCAAACAAAAGTGGAAGCTGATGTGCTAAGCGGGTGCACCAAGGATTGCCTCTGCCAAATGGGCGAAATAACCGAGGGATTCATTTAGTACGTTTGGATCCAAACGGAAAAAATACTGGAAGCGAGTTGAATGGAGGCGAATTTATTTATTTAAATTACCGTATTTGGCATTTCGAGATATGTCAATTACTCTACGTAACAAAATATATCTTTTCTTGATCCATCGCCTAGATTTTTTTTTTTTACCTTTGGGAGGGCCTCCATTCTTCTTCTTGTCTAGGGAATAGGGGGACAAGAAAAGTCCCTGTTGCTATACCTGGCAACAACAACAGCATCTCTTATGTAACCACCCTCTAGGGCCACACCCATCAGAGACATAAAAAAGAAGGCCCCCACCTAAAATTTAGAACAGATGAAGAATTTTAGATGAAATGCAAAATGTCTTCAACAACCAAGAAAAGCCAAGGTGCCTCCATTCAACTTTTGCAGACAACTCAAAGAGACCGCAAGGTGGAGATGCAAATTGCGCTGTGTCGGTGCACATCAAGCTTTCATGCATCTTTGTCCACTGTCCATACTGTTAGGAGCGGCCTTGTTGTGAAGAAGCATCAGACAGGGCAGATTCACAATGTCGGCATGTCTGGGGGTGAGTGGAGAGAACAGCAGTCGGGTGGGCGGGTGAGACCACCGAGAACATGATCACCCCGAAGGCCTCCAGTGAGCTGAGCCAGGCACCGAGATAAGGGTGTGCTAGACCATTCCAAAATAAGCGCCAAATGACTCACTAATGTTTGGGGGGAAAGCTGCACAAAAGCTGGCGCAACATGCAGCAAAGTAATCAGAGTGCGAGAGAACTAATTTTACACCCACCCCCGCCACACACCACTCTAAAAAAAAAAAACAAAAAAAAAACACTGAGATCTTCTGTGCACGACTCAACTCCGCAAGAAATACCTTCAACCTCAGGCTTCTGTTTTGTCTCTCCTGCAGAAAAGCCGCTGTTCACGAGGGACCCGACCCAATTGAAAGGCACATTTCTGTCTACGGGCCTACAAAAGAGTAACATGGGATTTGGCTTCACAATAATTGGAGGTGATGAGCCCGACGAGTTCCTGCAAGTGAAGAGTGTCATTCCAGATGGGCCGGCTGCTCAGGACGGAAAGATGGACACAGGTACTTCAAAACTCTCTTCAAGTGCCCGTCAAGTGAAAATCAAATGCGTCTTCTAAATGTGATGCACCACACAGACAAACTCACGGACAACAACAAGATACCTTGAAGCAGCCGGGCTCGTGGGTTATCTAAAGGGCCAATTTATTTTCAGGGGTGTAGGCACTGATGAGAAGGGAAGCTTTCAAGTTCTTATGCAGTGGGGGGAGGGGTGACTCATGCTGGACGCCAAAGTTCATCACTGGCCAAGGTTTTCGCCACGCCAAAAAAAAAATTTTTTTTTAAATCTGCAAAATTGCAATAATGAAGAACAGCTACACTCCACAATTGCATCCTAAATAATTCTCCGTCTTTGCACGCAATTATCTTCAAACATTTACCATGCGCTTAAAAACAAATCTCTGAATTTACTTTACGTGGTCTTTAAGTCCTAACCCAACTCTGTACCTGTTGAGCAGAATCTAAATGTAAACCTTTTATCTCAATGGGTTTTATGCTGTGTTTTGTTGTACAAATACATATTTGTCTTCATTTTTGGCAATACGTGCCACTTAAGAGGCCTGGTGGGTCCCAGCAGGGGAAGCATCACAATTAGGTGGTGTCATTTTGCCACCACACAAAGGTTCACCCTCCAAAATTGCAATTGACTACATGCAGTATGCTCTGTATTGATTTGATTATCATGCCAATTTTTCAGTGCACCCCACCGCTATAGTCTATGTACATGGGCGCTCTGTTGCACTGAACTACTGTGGTGCACACAGGGATGTAACGATATATTGTCATGTAGTACGAGAAAACCTGCTTAGTTATAGCCATAATTACTTTTGTCTGTGAACATATTACTGATAGTAAGAACGGAAATCATACAATGGGCAAAGTATTTACTGTTAACAAGTTACATTTATCTGCAAAGAATTGTCCCCCAAAAAAATGTTAAAAATCATGCGAAACAACAGAAACACTGGCAAAAACCAGACAGAAAATAATGAATAAAATGGACTAGTATTGCAAAATTTAAAAAACTGGCAAAATGCATCGAATGCCAATAGGTGAATGAACTATTTCAAAGATTGTAAGCATCGCAAGAATTATATGAATGAATGACGTTTTGATTACTGTTTGACACATACAATAGTACACCCAGCCCACATGAGCTTATAAGACACCAAACAACCAAAATGACCCAGCTCCAGGACCAAAGTACAACCAAAACTTACATGAAAAATGCATTTAGGGTAAATATTTTTTATCCAAATATGTATTGTTAGTAAATAAGTTTCCAACTGAGGTAGTCTAAACCGATGAAAATTCAATTCACCTTGAAAAAAAATATATAACCAAAAACAAAAAAGTAACAACTCCTGACAAAAATAGCAAAAATGGCCCCAAAAAAAACCCATACACAATTCGGGGAAAAAAAAACAAAGTGACAAAAATCTGGTACATCAGATTTGAAGAATTAACTGATCAAAATCTGAATTAAAAAAAAAAATGCAAAAAATCTGGCCAAATAAGGACAAAAATAGAAAAAATATGACAAAATACTCTCCAAATCAATTTAAAATATGATACAAAAGTTTTTTTAACATAGACAACAAAAATTTAATTTTTAAAAATCTAGCCAAAAATGACAAAAATAGGGCAAGAAAAAGACAAAACTTGGATGAAAATAGTCATAATAGTATCGATTTCAAGCTGCCAAACGTAAGGCGACAAAGTCATGTGGACAAGAGGGCATGGTCAGTTACTGCTTAATTAGTTTTTAATTTGACTGTTTTATAGCCTACAATTGTTTTTCATACAATAAAAAACTGTAATTATGACTATTGCATCAGCATAAATTAGTGATAGGCGACATTCTAACAAAAGTACAAATCCAGTTTCAGTATGTTGTAACCTGATGTCCGCCCGTGTTTATGTTTACGAGCTAATTGGGCTGCATGGTGCTTCTTCATTAATCATTTCACCTCAATTTCACCAGAGTTGTGCTACAGTTGGATTTTATTATCCACAAACTAGTAATCAGTGTGGGTCCCTTGTAGCTAAATGTGTTTTTTTTTCCTTTTACTACTTTATTCAACTAATGAACCCACCCACCACCACCACCACCCGTCTTCTGCATCTGTTGCCAGCAGCTTGTTCACTTTTGGATATTTTTGCTCGTGTGAGTCAAGTAGAGTTCACAAAGTGAAATGATGTAAAAAGCTGATGTGATTGAAGTTACAATGATGCTGGGTCATGGACGTCAGAGAGGTCATGGAGAGAGTTAGGGAGGGGCAAAACCGTTCGACAATCAGTACCTGTACTTGTTGTTCGCTGTAGTATTTCCCAATCATAGTTCGTGAATGGGCCCGATTAGTCTCCGTTTTGTCTGTTACTTTATCGTCATCTCAAATGAATATGTCAGTGCCCAGTTTGGTATTTTTCATGTTTTAAGAATAAGTGCTGTTTTCTCAATTAAATAAGGTGGGAGGCTGCTAGCTGAATCTGTGTGGAAAAGGTTTGAATTTGTATTTGTAAAACTGAATGTGCAAAAAAATCCAGAATTGAATTTTCAGTGAGGAAGTCAAATTCAGATTGCACGATTCACATTCAGTTTTTAAAAGTAAAGAGTCAAATTAAGCAATGAAAATTCAATTAATGTACAGTAATTCAGATTTTTCATTGCACTGATTCAAGTTTGGCGATTCAAATTCAAATATAAATTATTCTAATTCACTGTCTGGTAAGACATATTCAGCCCATACTTTGCACTGTCCCATTGTCATTTCCCTTGTTTTATCAAAAACATAATTTTTTTCAAATGTATTTATTTACTTTTGCTTTGACTTGTGTGTAAAGTTTGCAATAAATAGGTGCACTCTATGTGGCACTGAACTCAACCCCAATCACATCCCAACAAGCAGCAGTTTGGCAGATAGTAAACAACTCTTCAAAAAAAGGGGGGGGGTTCAAGCTTTTTAATGGCCATTCCCAGCTGGGGTTTATTGTCAAACTAAACATCAAACAAAGATGATTGCACGTTGAGCATTTAATCACCTCACATCGCATTGACTTAGCCAAATCCGTTGATCTTATGCTAATCATCCAAAATGCCATAAATGGGCTAGCGAATAACTGGTGTCATGGTGTTATAACCCTTTAAGCAACGGATATTTGAACACAAACAGGGGAGCAACACATGTAGACTGACAAAATTAAAATACACACAGGTATATATTCTCTATCCTTTACATAGAACAGCTAATATTACCACGGCTTACTGACATTTTGTGAAAGCCTGTCAACTTATGTGACTCACATCCCCCACCCATTGTTATTATCGCTGTTAGCAAATTAGCTCTGTTAGCAAAGCCCCAACACGGGCGGGCTGACGATGATGTTCGTCAAAGTAAGAGCGCTCGTGGCTGTTTGCGCTTTGCACTCCTGTGAACTCGCGAGCTGGCCTCACGCCCAGTCTCTCGCTCGCTCGCTGCCTAAACTGCTCGTTTAAGCCTCCTTCCTCCATCCGCCGTTCGTCTTTCAATTTCATGTTGGTCTCTCTCTCTCTCTCTCTCTCTCTCTCTCTCTCTCTCTTTCTCTAGCTGGCCTCCATCTCTCTTTTATCTCCTTGTTTGTCTCTGTGACTGAGACTTCATTGTGTCTCCCTATCTTTGCATGTCGTCTGACACTTATCCTCTGCTTTCTCAGCCTCGGTGTGTTTTTTTTCTTCTTCATCCTGCCTCTTTGCGCTTCTTGACATTTATTCCTCCTCCCTGCATCCCTCCTTTCTGGTTTGTCAGCTTTTTACTCCCCCCTGCCCCTTTCCCTCTGTTCTGATTTTCCTTCTCCACAACTTGCTGCTTTCCCCTCTGTGACATTGCCAGAGCTGCTCACAGGCACGCACACGCATGCAAACATGCACGCGCGCGCGCGCGCGCGCGCACACACGCACACACACACACACACACACCCCCCCACACACACACACACACACACACACACACACACACACACACACACACACACACACACACACACACACACACACACACACACGAGCCCTCCTTGGCTGAGATTAGCTGGCCTATTTGAGTTGAGCGACATTGCTCTTAGGGATTGTGCGTGATGATGCATGTGACATGCATGTTTGTGTGCGCGCGCGCGCGCGCGCGTGTGTGTGTGTGTGTGTGTGTGTGTGTGTGTGTGTGTGCGTGTGTGTGTGTGTGTGCGTGCGTGTGTGTTTGCGCGTGTGTGTGTGCATTTGAGGGCCTCCAGTGGTGTGAAGTAGAGGATTTAAGGCGAGCGCATTCGTCATGGGACTGAGATTTTAAAGCAAAAACTAAATGTCTGCACATAAAACAAGTGCAGAGACCATCCAGTGTTGTCTTCATGAAGTATTTGCCTCCCAACAATCCCTCATTTTTTTTAAAACTCCGAAGGGAAGAGTTCAATTAAGTCAGAGACACAAGAGAGAGTGTTACATTCTTTATTGAATGATTATATTCGTCAGCAGTTGCCATTGCCACTTAGAGCCGCTCTTGCTAATCAAGTAAACTAATCATGTTCAATAAGGTCTATTTCCTTTCTCATTCAATACTAGTTGAAATTTAAGCAAGCCCTTTATGGAAATCTAAAAATAATAATTTATTTACAGATATACAACTAAGAAACTACCGTAAACGGTGCCGACTGACGGCATGGCTCGAATTGAACGTCACTGGCTTTTTCACATGCTGTTTGTCATTCACTCCGTGAACACTCTTTCTCTACCTACTGCAACACTTACTCTGCTGATGCCATCAATATACTGACCTAAAAGAGAATTAAACATTGTATATTTACAAATACACCAAAATATTTAGATGATTTTGTTGAACAAAATCCTAACAATCCAAAATGGGCTAGCTGAAAATTAGCAACTACAAGGCGGCTACTTTACACAGATGGAGCAGCAACACATACTAACAGAGCATACAATACTCACAGGCATAAATTCTCTCTGCTCTACGGGAATAATGACTATTAGTGGAGCTTGGTAGGAAACATTCTCTGCTGCTTCTTCTTGCTCTTACTTATGGTGCACCTATGTCCAGTTGAACTCAGTGCTGGCCGGAATTTAGTGACACAATGCAATACTGCACCGAAGCCACACAAATCTAAATGAGGACTTTCCTGAATACTGTTAACAAAAATATACACACACATATAAAATGATTGCTTAAAAATCTGCGATATCGCAGGGCCACAAATGATGATAAACAATATAGCAGGGTTTGTCCATTATGATATCTCATCATTATAAATGAATAGCTAATTATGTCTTATGCAGCTCTTGCACTAGATTTGTTTTTTTGGACAAAGGCTAATCATCCAAAATGACAGAATGTTATCGTACGTACACTCAATACATGAGCGCACTTTTAAAAAATTCAGTATTGTGATGACGTTAAAGGTGAATTTAATGAGCTCTGCCAAGCTCTTGCATCTTTTTGTCGGATAAAGTGATTTGAAGCGTTCAATAAGTTATCACGAGAGAAGGATGAATCAACACTCCAGCAAAGTGTTATTCAGGCATCACTGATGGGCATCCTCCCCGTGCGCACACTTACCGCTGCATAAAGTCAGATGAGGCTTTTCATAGTTCCACCCGAAGGGACGTGCAACCTTCTGCTGTGTTGTGCGCGAGACACCACTCAAACAGTTGATCCACGCGGCTGTCACCGTGTCGATTGTGACATTTCCACAGAGGCTCTCGGATGTCATCGGGTTTGTACTAGCTATTCACAAAGATTCATCGACCTTCTCTTTCACCTCTGTGCCTCTCCCACAAACTCGTGTGTGTCATCTGCAGGCATTACCAACAAACTGATATTGTGTTTTGAAGATAAGACAAGAAAACCTTTATTTGTCTCACAATGGAGAAATTCGCAATCTACAGCAGCAAAATTTGGAGGGAAGAAAGTAGGAAGAAAAAAAAATAAATGTATGAGACATTCAAGCGGGACGTCATGTTGCTCCAATACGTCGCCGCAGACTTTTATGTGAGTGCTTCCCAAATGCAATGGCTACCAGACCGCACAGAAAGTCATGTTGTTTCTCATTTCATTTTCCTGAGAGTATACCGGATGTGTTCTGTTTTGAAAAATGGCAAGACGGCTCTTTTCATCACATCCGCCAGCACCACTTTCCCACATTTTCAAACATAAGAACACAACATGGTTTGAAAACAAATCGATCGGGCTTAACCATCTGTTCTCGATGCTGGCCATTTGTGTCCACCTGGTTACTATTTTAGCTCTGTTAATACAGGTGGAATGAAACTTCTCACGGCTGGGGATTCCTGTCTAATTTTGTAATTTCCAACTTCACATACCGGTATTTACAAATACCGGTGCCAATCAATCACATGCTGTTTTCATCATATTGGACTTTTTAGCTCCATAGTGGCCGTTTTTGGCCAAGTGAAATGCATGAAAACTACATGTTTTAAATTCTTTATTTACTGGATTGAATCATTGAACGGGTTGCATTTCAGACTCAACACTTGAAAATTTTATTCACCATATTTCAATTTGTAGACAGGGGAGAAATTCACAATAATATTCTTGTCTCAGACCGAGGCATGTTATGGCTTTCTGCATGCCAATAAAGCAAATGAATGACACAATTTAAATTTAAGATGCGGAAGCTCTCTCTACTGGCCGTAGAAAAACTGTACTGTTAGCAATTAAGTACTATTGTAGTATTGCCTTGACTAAGAAGTTTAATTTTTTTTAGAAGACCATGAATGTAACTCAACAGATGTGTATGTATCTCAAATCATATTTGAGTGAATAGAAATGCCTTGAAATTATTTCTTGCCCTTGTGCTGCCTCTGGTGTGCATGTCTTGGACATCAGTTTAAACAATAATAGTCATACAAACATGAACAAAGAAGAGGTTCCCAAAAAAGTGCCTCAGTAAGCTGCAGTCATATTAAAGTATTGCATTGTTTGTCTCTACTAGTGATGGGAAAATGAAGCCTCATGAAGCAATGAGGCTTTACATCCAATTGGTTCGTTCCTGGGCCGAAGCATCATGAGGCTTTATTTGTGCTACTGCGCCATCATGTGGAAAATAAATGTAATGACAGACAGTGATTAAAATGATACCATGGATTTGATGTAGAGGTAAGATCGGGCCCAAAAAATCCAGCCCGACCCGGCC
This sequence comes from Hippocampus comes, assembly GCF_001891065.2. Classification (NCBI taxonomy): domain Eukaryota; kingdom Metazoa; phylum Chordata; class Actinopteri; order Syngnathiformes; family Syngnathidae; genus Hippocampus; species Hippocampus comes. The sequence continues at coordinate 1,920,977 of NW_017805841.1, read as the reverse complement.
TGCTGGTATTTAAGCCCAACCCGGCCCGAGCCCGACCAATTATCTTGATTTGCAGGCCCGAGCCCGAAGCAAACCCGACATTTCCTATTTCATTTGTGATGACTCGGCAGGAGGAGGGGTGATTTGTGGTAACAAATTAAAGCCTGTCTTTTGTCACGAAATCTAAGTTAAACAAGTCTGTATAATTATTTACATCTTTTAAACATGTATTTCTGTTTCTGCAGAGGGGACA
>NW_017805841.1:1914662-1920699 GCF_001891065.2 Hippocampus comes | reverse complement strand
GCTGGATCATAGAGACATGAAGGAGTTCTTTGAATTGTCATTGCGAGTGTTTCGTACAGTACATGTTGTGATGAGGCCACTTCTGTTTTTTTGGCGAACCCCGGTCTTCTCGTGGCCAAAACTATTCACGGCCTCGTAATGAACAAAAAAAAAGTCAGCGAGAGAGAACCCAGACTCGACCCGCGGGCTCGGGCGGCCCGATCTTATCTCTAGTCAGTGTCACCTGTCAGCTCATTGTCGTCCCGGTGCGCCATTTTATTTCGAATCACCCGCGAAACTATTTGTTGGCGGTGATGTCGGAATCCCGTCTCACGAAGCTTCGGGCGGAGCAACGCGCGTTCCGAGGCATCGGGCGTGGCCACAAGCGAAATCGACACATGCCTCGAAGCGCGCTTCGCAGATTTTCTTCCGGTTTACTCGGCACACGCATCGGAGCCTCGGCACAGTCGGGCACATCACTAGTCTCTACATGTTGCTGCATAATTTCTATTCGATGATCTGTTGCTTAAAGCATTATAAGATGCTATGTGTTAGCACATCTAGGTCATTTTGCATTGTGCGTTAGCATTAATCTAGTGGGCATTGAAAGTGACCTGGTTGTTTTAAATACGCAACTTGTAAAATTCTCTTTATGGGAGTGGCAATAAATAGCTCGAGGCCTCATTTTTCAGGAATTGATCACTCTGTGCCAGACTTCTTGTTGTGAAGGGAGTTGAGTTCGCTGCCACCATGTAGTGCTCATCTCTCAACTTTTTGCTTGCAAGTCAAAGCAAAGAATCGGCCAAATGAGAGCTCACATATAACAAAATCGGGTTACTTGTATCTCAAGGTACCATTGTACTCTTGTTTTGAACATTGATAAGCAGAAAATGGTCAAAACATTTGTTGATCACATTTCCTCCAGGTGATGTTATCGTCTACGTGAACGACATCTGCGTGTTGGGCACCACACATGCCGACGTTGTCAAGCTTTTCCAGTCGGTTCCCATCGGTCAGAGCGTCACCCTGGTGCTTTGCCGGGGCTACCCTCTCCCCTTTGACCCTGAGGATCCCAACGCGGCAGCCAGCAGCTCCATGACGCCTATCGGGATGGAGCACCGCCCGCTTGTGGTGAACGGTCGCAGCAGCTACGATCCTTACATGGAGTATCTGTCGCTGAGCTCCCAGCTGCCCGCACAGGCCTTGGCACAAGTCGGCACATCCCATCCAGGGGACACCCACCTGGACGGTTCCTCGCTGCCGCCCACCACGCCCGGCTCATCGTCAGCGCTCACACCACATGAGGACAACGTTTCCATGGCCTCCTCCGGGACGCCGGGTGTTGCTGGGGCGACGGGCCAAGCGGCCGAGTTGCTGACTGTTACCATTGTGAAAGGAGCGGAGGGCTTCGGGTTCACTATCGCAGACAGTCCTACTGGCCAGCGAGTCAAACAGGTCAAGTGTTGAAATATGCACAATGTCCTCCAAAAATTGACATAATTTTCAAACCAATGATCTTGAGAACTATTAAGTCCAGCGCCAATGGCAGAAGTTCAATCCGGGGGCAATTTCATAAGTGTTCAATATGTGCACCTCCTGTAACGTGGCACATATCCAGTCGGTCGATAATTTCTTGCCAAACACATTGTGTAAAAAAAAATATCCACAAAATTCGACATAAAAAGCCAGAGGCTAACTTCAAGCTGCGCTCGCAGGTGCTGGATCCGGGCTCACAGGCGGCGGCAGGCCTGATCGAGGGCGATCTGATCCTGGAGGTGAACCAGCAGCCGGTGGCGGCGGCCGGACACGGACGTGTGGTGGAGATGCTCAAAGAGTGCCCCATCGGAACTGAAGCTACGTTGCTCATTCAGAGAGCAGCGACAGGTAAGACGCATCTTTGCTAACTACTGTATACAGCCGTGACATACGGTGAGGAACATGGCTGGTGAGGCACTGACATTAGCGTCAGTAGGCATTTAGTGGCCTATTTGCCATTAAATTAGTAGCATGACAAATCTGGCAAACAGACATTTTGCTGACATGATGTTTGAAGCAGACCTTGAATCACCGGAGTTGGTTTTCCTTTATTGATTAGATACCATTTCAATTGGTAGTCCAATTTTTAGATTTTTTTTTTTTTTTTTTAAGGTCAGATAAATTATCTTCCACATTGACTTTTATTTGGGGTAGAAATTTGGACAGCAGCTACAAATTTGAATTATCTTCCTAAATCAAGTCTGCACGTGCACATTAAGAAGATGTGAGTCCATACATAGCATGAGAAGAGAGTCAGAGGGACGAGGGGGGGCAGTTTCTAGACAAATGCATTACCCCCTGATGCCTGAATTTACATAACGGTATCATAGAAACTATCACATTTTTCTTTAAATCAAAGGATATTTTAATTCATTTTTCTTATGAGACGTTTGAGTGACTTGTTCTCATTTTGTTATTTGCGTTTTTGACTGAATTACATTACGGTACCTTAATTGCTGTGATTTTTTTTCCCCCCCTGCTTTACCTGAATAGCGGCTTATCTGACGCTCCCATGTCGTACCCGCATTTTGGCTAGCAACACACACACACAAAAAAAAAAGACAACTCAAAAAAACTCGCATTGGGGTAGTTGCAAGTCAAGCTACCGACTGCATAGTGTGAAGTCTGTTCAAAAGTGCTGCTGAAGTGAAAGTCCAGAAAGAAAAAGGTCATCCTAAAACCTGAGGGTCTGCAGTAAAAACATTCTTTGGTCTTCACCCGTTAGACACATAAGTGACCTCTGACTGAGGACTCTTGCACCTGCAGGCTTGTGTGGTATTAAAAGGACAAAGAGATGGAGCTATGAGGCCACAAGAAGCCTTGAAATACATTTTACTGCATGTTGTGACTTGGCAGGAAAATTATCACTTGTATAAAAAGGATACAAAAAGTAATTTGGACTTACATCTTTGCTGGGTCGAGCTCTGATGATCAATAGAATTTTTAAACTGTTAGAACGTTTCAAGAAGAAATATGAGGCTTTATTTGCCCTTTAATTACTATATGTAACTTAACTGAAATGCATTGTCCGTGACATGTTCCCTTTAATGGCATCGTTGGCTCGGATGACATACTCATAGTACATGAAGAAAGAACAGCTACACAGTTGCCTGGTCATTCTGGATAAATGTGGTCTCTATTGATAGGCCAGACTTCAGAGAGTATAATTCTCTGTCTCGGTGCTGAAACAAATTGTATTCAAACAAAGACTAAATGTTTTTCTATTATCCTCATCCAAATTGTTTCTTAAATTACACAACGGAAAACTCATTAAAAAAAAAAAAAATCAATGTTTGCAAAACAATGCACCTGAGTGCATTCAGCAAACCCTTCGACTACAACCGAACCAAAGTAGAGGAGAATATAAAACAGGACGTCAATGTTGCAAAAGTTTGATTAAGTTTATTGAATAGAAGCAGACCTTCCATTTTTTTCACTTGAAAACAAGCAATGTGACATTGAAAAAGAAAAACTTTAACAGAAATTTTAGACTAAAACAGTGCAGATTTCCACACATTTTTTGCATTAAATAGACTCTTTGGCCATGACAAATTGCTGTTGCATTCCGACAATCTTTTACAGTAATACCTTGAGTTTAATTTGTTCCATTACTGAGCGCATAACTTGATTTACAAATGCAATGGTGCCGTGAGGTGTGAGATAAATTTGACCACGCTTGGAAACGGTTGTATTTCAAATCATCTTTCCCCATTGAAATGAATGTAAAGTCCATTAATACGTTAAAGATCCCCCACTGCCCCAAAATGTTTTGAATGTGTTTTTGCAGTTACAGTTTGTGATCTACTCTAACTATTGAAAATGAGCAATGTTACGCCCTTTTTATCTCCAAATTCAATATTTTTATGATGACTTCTGTCATCGTCAGTGGAACGAATGTCAAAGGAAGTAAACATTCATGTATCAAATTTCGACTACTGAGCCAGATAACAAATTAATGTGCGTCGTTGTGCCTGATGATTCCTGCTGACGATACACATTCCCCAATGCACCCACTTGACACTTAAAGGCAGGTTTTGTTCTTCATTGTTGCAAGAGATTTCAGACGATGGTGTCGTTCCTTGTCACCTGTCACTTGAATTATGATGAGCTGCTCTTGGGTGCGTTTGATTTCCTGCATATGTAGGGCATTGTTACCGCGCCTGTGAAGCCAAAGACTATGCAGGAATGAGTCCTGAAATAACAGAAGAGAGATTGAGTGAGGCTGTTTCCTGTAAGAGTGCCCACCTGTGAGCATACCGAACACTTGAGGAAAGCCCTGTGAGCATTACTTCTATATCCCTCAGGTCCATGTACACACTAGTAAGCTCTTTGTCCTCACTGCTAAGAAAATTCAACACACGAGTAGAACGACTGCCTCGTAACGTTCCCCCCCCCCCCACTACTAGTGTCATTTTTGGCCAACTTCGTAAGACATCGGCCTTAAACTGCAGATCAAGAGTATTGAACGAATACACGAACGACTTTAAGCACAGCATTTTCTCTTAATGTTTGAGAGGGACTATTTCAGGTGTGAATGAGACCATTTTAGTAGGTTGTGTTATAATGTTTTAGTTGTGTGCGTGCGTGCGTGCGTGCGTGAGGACTTTTACTTTGTGTGAGTGAGAAAGTGTCAGTAGTGAGTGAGAGATTGTTTCAATTGGGTGCATTAGTGTTTAAGTCACCCAAGTGAGAATGTATCAGTAGTACGTTTGAGAGTGATTCAGAACTGTTCTGAGCGAGTTTCAATATTGTGTTGAGAGAGTTTCAGTACTGTTTGTGAGCCTTTTGGAAGGGTGTGAGAGCTTTTCATTTGAGTGATGTGAGAGGTAAAACTGAATTCTGTGCCTGGCGGCCTCTCACAAGATCAGGCCAGAACTCACACAGTCAATTGTGTGGTCTTTTACCATTCCTCCGTTAATGTTCTCCAGCTCATTCCTAACGTTTTGAAGCTGTTGTTTTTGCCCGTGACAAAGTGCCAGTTAATTTGCATTGTATTCTAGATGATTGCACAACAATAAGGACGTTTGTGTTTGTATTTAATTAGCAGTGAAGGCAAGCTCTCTCGCTGTCTCTGTCTCGGTCTCTGTCTGTCTCTGTCTCTGTCTCTGTCTCTCTCTCTCTCTCTCTCTCTCTCTCTCTCTCTCTCTCTCTCTCTCTCGCTTGCTCTCTTCCTCTCTCTTGTGCAAATTTAATGAAGTGAATTAAGTGTAAAATGAATCCGATTCCATTGCACAAATGACAAAAGCCAACACAGTGCGGAGCTGACAGGCAGGCAGCCTGGAGCATGCATGGCATGATTATTGAGCGGCATATTGGACTGATGTCAGCAAACTGTTGCCAAATGTAACTGAAGTGATCATGTCGATGTTGTGTGGTGAGTGATGGCATTGGAGTGTGTACCACGGAGTCAAATGTGTGTGAGAGTGTCAGAGGGTTGAGCAGTTGAGCAGTCGAGGTGAACATGCACGACTCGCCAGCTGCCACCTGGTGGTAAGGCACTGCCACTGCTGCCGGCTCAAACGAACCCCCCAAACTCCACACAGGAATGCAAGAGCCCAGGAATCGAACCCCCAACCTCACAACTGTGAGGCAGACATGTTAAACACTCAAAGCATCCATGCAGCCAGTTTTGTTAATAATGCCAGCCTTATTTTGTTGTCATTTGACATACGAGAAGTCTTGTATCAAGTACCTGAAAGTAAAAAGTATAAATTCAAGCAAAAGTTTATTTGAGTAGAAGTCTTCAAGTAGTTGACAACTGTTCAAGTATGCAGAGAGCTGAAGCTACAATGATCATTACTGTAAAACTGTTCCATAGGGCTGTGCAAAAATGCAAAGATCCACTATAGATTTTAGTTACTGTTTAGGGAAGAGATTTAATTTAATGGCAAGAGAGAAAAAGCAGTTCGAATGACTGATGGTTTGGTGAGCATAGTTCAGTCATGCTGGCCTGAAAGGAGCAGCTGGTAAAAGTGGTGGGCAGGGTGTGTGTGTGTGTGTGTGTGTGTGTGAGTGTGTGTGT
>NW_017805841.1:1900399-1913103 GCF_001891065.2 Hippocampus comes | reverse complement strand
GTGTGTGTGTGTGTGTGTGTGTGTGTGTGTGTGTGTGTGTGTGTGTGTGTGTGTGTGTGTGTGTGTGTGTGTGTGTTTGGGGGGGTTCTGTAGGATTTTCCATGCCCTTGTCTTGGTCGTGGTTTCAGTGCATTCAGCAGACAGCGTTCAAAAGTGGAAACAACTTTATTTTTCACAATTTTCAAACGAATTTTTGTTTTGTTTAACCATGTCATTTTGACAGGGTTGTTAACACTCTTTTCTGTGTTGTGTCAAATGTAGAAGACATATTTCTTTTCATTTTACAGGGACTTTAATAAAACAAACAAAAAAATACAACCGGAGCTATAAAATAGATTATTAGGATGGTTGTGATCCAGAGTAGGATTGTTTTCTTTTTGATTAAGGTCCGTGTTCTATTGAGTGACATTCTAGCTCAGTGTATGTGAATGCATGAAAAACAACATGCGCATGCCCCCCCCCCCCCAAGGAGGCCATTTCCTCCTCTCGCCTTACCAATGTTTTGCCGCTATCAAACAAGTAAGGAGAACAAGCCCACGGGGACTATCAGCCTGACACACCAGGAAGTGTTGTGACTCGACGCTATGTGTGTCTCGCTGCTCTATTCGAGATGAAAAGGAGGACAAGGTCTTTGAAAGCAGGGGTGTCAAACTCATTTTCATGGCTTGCTTCATCATAGTTCGGAATTGGCCTCGCGGCGCGGGGAGGGTGGGTAATAACGGTGAAACCACATCAGTGTAAAACAGCAAAAATCATGGCTCCGTATGTTTCTTGGTTTTAAGTCTAAGTTTGTCTACTCTAAGGGAACAGACTGCAAAACAAACTCTTGTTTGGTGTAAACAGGAACAGCATTCATGACCTTTAAATCTTCAATCTTTACTTTTTGGAATACCGCAACATGGTTTGTCTTTCCTATCAGGAAACAAAGGTGGAGGTTAAGTGAATGAATATGAAAGAAATAATGAAAATGAGATGATTTTTGTGAACCTAAATTGAAGAGAAATGCCAATTTAATCAACGATAATCTTAGGACAGATGGGCAATCATCTATAAACCAAATATAAAAGTCGAGAGAGTCAAAATAAATACATTTGAAAAGTTTTTGGATTCAATATATTTACAAAGAGGGAAACAAAGTACGTTTTTGCTGTTGATATTTACTTATTGTGACCATTTTGAAACATTGTTTATCAAAGTAAACTGACACTAAATTGAATGAATGCAACTATAAGTACGTTTTTTCCCTACAAAAATAAAAATGACTAAAAACTGCGAACCAGCTCAAGAATTAATTTCAAGTAACTGAATTTGAAAATCAAAAAGTCAAAATCAACTTGCCAGTTGATTTAACCCCGGGATAGCAACATATAGCATGTGGTGCAATTATAATGGCCCGAATATAAGATGGTGTTTTTTGCATTGAAATAAGACTGAAAAAGTGGGGGTCGTCTTATATTCGGGGTCTAGACACTATACCCATTCACAACGCTAGATGGCGCCAGATATCAATGAAGCGAATGCTGAACTTGACTCCCCAGGCCAAAGTGAACCCCTGCCACGAAGAATAAAAATAAAAATAGCGGTAGCACGAAGAAGAAAAATAAAAACTAGCGGTAAGAAGGAAAAGAGAGGAAAATAATCGAAGAGATAACAGAAAATGGAGAATCGTAGTGACAATCTGGAGAAAAGTGGGTCGAAGATCGGCCAGGTTAACCGGCAGCTGAGGAGAAGTTATGATGTAATTTACATTTCAAAAACCAGAAGCCAAACTTGAGTCTTGAAAAAGAGGGGGTCGTTTTATAATCAGGGCCGCCTTATATTCGGGCCAATACGGTATACCAAAACAACCAAAAGGCGTTTGGCATCCATAATGTAGAATATTTCAGGTGAGAGCGCTGGTCATTAGTGGAACACAGACGAGGTGTTAGACCTGCGCCGCATGCGTTTGTCGGGAAAGGCTTTGGCTTCCTCGTGGCGGGCGCTCTTCCAGACTTCTGCTGAGTTCCGTCCCCTGACATTCCGGCTTGAAGCCGATCCAACCGCAAGCGAGAGACAGACTCTCCCGGGCGCCAAACGAGGGCGAGGATCGTGGCGGGCGGAAACCAAGCCGCACGGGCCAAAGCGGCCGGGGAAGCCAGCGCCGTCCAGAAGTCAGCGGGTTGGGTTTGACGCGTCAAAAGCTCTCCACCAGGCGCTCATTTGCAATTCAGCCGCACGCCCGTGAGAGCACCGCATATCCGCCGCATATGCTGATGAATTTGATTAGCATTTAAATGAGGCCTAAATGCCACGCGCGAGGATGACGTTCCGTTTTAATATGAGTGGACAATTGCCGCGTAGAGCCGGCTAATTTCCTTCCATGTCACATTAAGGAATTTTTCCCTACGAATGAGCTATTACAGTTCCTTTGAGGCTTCCTCTTGGTCCCGTATTCCCTCAAGAAGATGGTGCTTAGTCCACAGAAGCCTCCACTTGCCGCTTCCTCTCAGTCAGCTCTCTTCACAGTGAGACATGTAGCCGGCCTTTGACTTACGAGAAGCCAAAACCTTTTCAGTGGGGTGGCTGGAGTGACACGACGACTCACTCGGGGTGGCCGTAAGACGACACATTTGCACACACATGCATTTACCCGCCTGTAACCTCACAACTCATTGGTTGCCAGGTCCGCCTTGGCTATACAGAACACTTTGTCATATCATCCACAGTTTGGGTTTTATGAATGATCACATATATGGAAAGCTGGCCTAGCATATTCCTAATGCAGGATAACATCAAACTGGTGTTGGGCAAAAAATGATGTCACATTCATCTGTCCGATTTCAACAAAACTGGACCAGTAACAAGAGGCACCCCAGTATTTTTATTTTATTCCAAGCCGACGCTATGTTGCAGACTCGTGTTTAGCAGAACGCTGCACTCGGCGCTACATTTGTGTTCTCTGATAGACAACAATGCAGTTTTACCACAGACATATGGACGTCAGACTTTAGTCCAGTGACTATGCTTAGCGTGACCGCGCAATGGCTGGATGAGGGCTCCAGTGTATGAAAGACGACAATGCTTTCACAAAAGTTGTCGGGTCCACACACATCATCGGCGCTCCGCGATGCTTTCCAAACCATGTTTTGACAGCTGAACAGTAACAAAAATATGGTATGTTGCCCCGAGGGACAATTCATGCAATGATCTCGAGGCTATGAATGAATTTGGACCCGCTAGCCTGCGGTGTATAATGCATACGCTTCAGCTAACTGTAATCGAAGCTGTGCCTAGCCAAAGGAGCACAGTGATTCTTCCCCCCCCCCTCTCTGTATTTCTTTTGTCTTTTTGCCCAAATTGCTACTTCATTCTTGTTGGCCTTTCTATCAGAAAAACAAAATTCCATGAACAGGTCCATCCTTTATGCTATGGGATTGGCATATCTGATTGCGCAGTTCGAGTTCACAAACATGTTGATACTAGAGAGACATTGCATGTAGCACATCTCCCGTGTGTGTGCAATGTATGTATTGGGGTCTCAGCCTGACTGCTCGCCTCCTTTGATTGTACGCTGTCGCAGGGGAGGTGCGCTGGTGAGAACTGGAGTGCTCCCCTCTTCCTCCAGCCACGTGAAATACAGTCTAACTCGCACAGATAACTGGTTGTGTGTGCGTGTGCGCGTGTGTGTGTGTGTGTGTGTGTGTGTGTGTGTGTGTGTGTGTGTATGTGTGTGTGTGTGTGTGTTATGTGCGCAGTGGGGGCGTTGGGGGTTCTGTGCCTTCGCCCGCAGCTAATGATGTAATTATGTTGAGAACAAATGCAACAGCGGCGCACATTAGGGAGCCTTTCACAAACAAAGTCAAAACAGAGGAATAAAAAATCCAACTTTGCTCGACATATTAGGACAGCCCCGCCATGATGTTAGATTTTACACTCCTGTGCATAAAAAATAAAAGTTTTGTTGTCAGAAAACCTTTCTTATAAAATTATAACTTTAATCGCTTAAAATTTAGATTTATTGTCACTTGCATATATTTTCCTCGGGGAATTACATCTATATTTTCATAAAATATATTTGTTTCTCATTAATGTTAGGACTGGGAAAATTACAACTATTGTATTTTTTTTTGTTTTTTTTAATAAAATTTGTGTTGTTTTTTTCCCCCAAAATCAATAATTCTCTTGTGACATTGCAGCTTAATGCACATAAAATAAACTGAAAATCTCATATTGCAACTTTTCTCATTAAATTATTGTATCTCATAAACGGACTTCTTTTTTATGATTTAACTATATAATTTAAAATAGGTATTTACATAATTCTGATTTTTTTTTTTTGCCACCATGTTGTGACTTTTTGCCTGTGAAATTCCACGTTTATTCTCACAATTCTTGATTTGGTTTTTATACTATGCCGAGCAAAATTAGAAACAACTCTTTGATTTGTGCTCCTAAGAAAAATGGCCGCCAATCTCAAAGATGAAACCTTTATCAATATCGCAAAAGGCCTATTCCTCTCAAATATTTTATTGTGGCCACCTTGATATGTCACACATGGAGGCTGGAGGGATTATCTCTGCAAAGGAGAAGCACTCACTAGCGCAGATTGTGAGATATTTTTCAGCAGTACTTGAAAGAAATGTTGAAAGAAAGAGACCTTTTTGTATGTCGCTCATCTCGCTTCATTTCTGTCGAGACCGTCTTAATGACAACCCGAACTGTCTTCACTTTTCTGTGTTCTAATATGTTTGTCTCTCTTCCCCCCTTAGGCCACATCTCTCCTTGGAAGGCCTCCAAACAGGTAGGACGCATGTTTACGTGATATTTGTATGTGGCATCTTGCATTACTGAAACAAGTCAGAGGCACAAAAAGCCGTGCTGCCTCAGAGTTGTTTGAGGTTTCGCTCTGTTATGAAAAGAGGAGGCATCTTCAATTTGCACGACCCCCTTCAGATTTCATACTGCACCAGCCTCTGCAATCATCCCTCATTCAGAGCACTAACGCCGAATATCCCGCCGTGATGAATCTCTTCTTTGTGGGTATTGAATCGATTCATTATCGTATCCTTCGCCCGGCCAAGCGGCTGTTTGTCTTTGCGGCATAATCGAGTGAGTGAAGCTAAATATAAAACACGTACTTTAAGGGTGACATGATTCCTTGAGTGGCAATCATCTATCATCCAGACGAACTGTCTGGACTTGGCTTCTTTGCTTTCTTTTCTTCACATTCTTGGCTTCGAACTTGACTTGAACTTATTTGACTCGCCAGGTGCAGACAGACCATTTATCATCCCTAAAGTCCTTGTTTGTCCTCGTGTGGACTTCAGGATTGTATCAGTGTGTTTGTCACCACGTGAAGAAAACTTCATAAAGTCACCTGCAACCTTATGAGGTGGCTGGAGGTTCCGACACACTTGAATGACAGTCGGCTGTTTTGTAAACGTACGAGCTGTGAAATTCACTCAAAATGGCTGCTTTTAACTAAAAGCGGCCCACTCACGGATCCTTTTTTTGGCATGGGTCCTTTTATTGATTGATGAACCTGATGTTGGGGACTTTTTTTTTTCAGGGGCCGAAAATGAATGTTAGACTTTAATGCTTTGCTCCGCCTCCATTAAAAGTCATAGGAAAAAAAAATAAGAGGTTGGCAATCACCCACCCATGGTAAATACTGTAGCTGCTTCTGATTGGTGCTAATTAAAAATGACCACTATGGCATTCGTCAAAGTACGAGTTGACCCGAAATAGCTGACTCCCTGTTCATTTTCAGCCACGGGTCCTCGCGACTTGTCCGTGTGTCCGGTTATAATAGATTTGGCCACCCAATGCTGTCAGGTGTCCGCCCCCCCCCAAAAAAATACACTCAGATGGTGTCAATCAAAACTAAGCATTTTTCTTTTTCGACCAGCATTTGACGACTACTAATTAATTATGCTGTAAACAACTGTTATTGTATTGGATGTTATTGGAATGCGCGAGTGTAACTAATAAAATGGCCACAAAAGCTATTAATGCTGATTGTATGAGAAAAACCTCGAAGCAAGCACTGTGCCAAACACGGGTTAGGACTCATTAAATTATTGAGATAATCATCACGGTTGTAATGCAAAATTGATTGGTGTAAATTGGTTGATCATAAACATGATAACCAGCAAATTGCAAAATATTCATCTGTAGTTCTTCCTAAATCCCTCAAGGGAAGTTTATGTGCTAAAGTACAGATAATGAAAGTTTTTATATATTGAATTCATCGTTTTCTTTGCCTGTGATTGACTGGCAACCAATTCAGGCTGTGTGACAGCTGCGATATGTATCAGCTCGCCCGTGACCCTCGTGAGAATAAGCGGTTGGGGCAATGAATGGTTGGATGTCTTCTTTGCAGTTACCTGACCAGTGGGACCCGCACGGCAGCCCCCAGGCCAACCTGTCAGGTCCTGTCCTGCCTCCAGGCACGCCCTTCCCCAACCAGCCCCAACACCGCACATCTGTACCAGACTCCACCGAAGGCTTCGATCTGAACAAGCCCGACCCCTATGACCTTTATGAGAAGTCCAGGGCAATCTACGAGAGCCGACGTGAGTTTGTTTGCATCAAGGCGCCCGGTCAAGCACATAGCTGAGTCATTTCAGAATTTATGTTTTCCGTGTTTTGTAAAATCCTGCACAGTTAAATTTCAAAAGTTACATTTTATTTGAATCCTAATGTAATTTTAGTATTACTTTAGCAACAGAGTCACAGTTACAGGGTTGTAAAACAGTGTTATTGCTCAAGACTACATGGCAGCTGCTATTCTAACTGTTCAAGAGCAATCTGTAGAATAAAAAGTAGGGAAAAAAATTCTATCAGTATGTTTGGGCGGTACGTCCGCCTCACAGTGCAGAGGTCACGGGTTCGATCCACGTTCCAGCCTTCCTGAATGGAGTATGCATGTTCTCCCTGTGCCTGCGTCGGGTTCTCCGTTTTCCTCCCACATTCCAAAAACAGGCTGATTGAACACTGTAAATTGTCTCTAGGTGTGATTGTGAACACGAATGGTTGTTCGTTTGTGTGTGCCCTGCAATTGGCTGGCAATCGGTTCAGGTTGTCCCCCGCCTACTGCCCGAAGACAGCTGGGATAGGCCCCAGCACGCCGTGCGACCCTTGTGAGGATAAAGCGGTCCAGAAAATGGATGGATGGATTATTATGTTATTTTGTGGTTATATTCCTGAAGGTCAAAGCAATTAACTTGATGCCATTTCTTGTGAGTTATGTAGCTCAATTATTATCTTTATCTCTTGATGGGATTTTTTGTTATCATTATACTGTAGTTATTTTAATTTAGTTTTATAAATACACATTGTACTTTCTGTTTGTTTGCTCTTTCAATTTTACTTGAAGTTATTTCCTTAGTTTTCATGATCAAATTGTTTGAACAATTACAAGAAGGACATATCAACAAAATAATACTGAAAAATAACGAATTCAAAAACGCATTTGTTATATTTGACAAATAAGTGGCTGGGACAAGAAAAAAGACATTTCAGGGGGTGCTCAGGAGCTATTGGGAGTTTTAAATAAGATGTAGCAATTACTTTCACAACAGCTACAATTACATGTTGTGTCAAGACCACCATAACTTACACAACAACTGCACGTTTCTGTATATTCTGCATAGGTTCTTTGAAATTGGATGCGAAAATGTTCTTAAATGACTGACCTGGCAAAAGAAAGAACTCTTAACACTGACATGTTTGCAACAGGTCCAGAATACGAAGAGGTGGAGGTGCACCTGCTGAGGGAGAAGACCGGCTTCGGCTTCCGCATCCTGGGGGGAGACGAGGCCGTGCAGGCTGTGAGTCCGGACGCCCGTGACAAGGCTCGTATGGGACGGGCTGGACCTCACGCTTACTTAAACTTCACCCAGCGTCTTAAAGCCTCCCTCATGTCACGCTACGTGTGCGCTCACTGGCCACTTCAGCAATTTCAAGTTGACCTTTACACAAACAAGGATGCCAGCTGGCGAACAGTCCAGGGTGCACTCAGCCTTTTGCCCAATTGGGAGAGGTTCCAGGTCACCCGTCACCCAAAATTTATTTCATTGTAGATCATCGAAATGACTTCACCAGAGAAAATCCTGCGGCAAATGAAAAAGGATAAATGGATGTCAAGTGCAGATACAGAATTCTTATTGTTGTTGTTTTTTTTTTTTTTTAAACACAGTCGGATCCCCCCACCCCCCGCATTCTCCTTCAAGACCCTGTAAAGTGTTTCTGAATACATTATACATGATTGAAGATAAGTGCATAAAACATGCAAAACAAATCAGTCAGACTTCATAAACGTGTGAACTGGCGCTTCAGGCTGGCGTGGCTGCTTTAGAGCGCCTCGTTGTTGGCCATTAGTGTGCACAAGTCACTTTGAGAAAACAGAAGAGCCAGGGGGAAAATAATCACTCTAATGTGACAATCAATGTGTAGAACGGCACTTTGGGCTAGCATGGCCAATTTAGAGCGACTCATTGTTGTAACATGGAAAAATCCTGCGACAACCTCGGAGGCTGTATGCGGGTATGTTTTCGTAGTCATGTGTAGGCATATTAAAAACGCAAGACAAAGTAGCATCTATTTTTCCAGCACGAGTAGAGGTATTTGAGTGACATTTGACAGTTGAGCAAGCCCACACTGTTCAAGAGCGGTGAGAACAGCTTTTTTTTTCTTCAGGCCATTTTTATTTGCTTGGTGATCATTATGATCATGAAATTTGGCAGGGTTCTCTGTGGTATGTAGAATTGATTCGACAAATCAATTTTCCCTCATACGAACTTTAACATTGCGTCGATCAAAGTACAAGCTCTGGAATATATCTCTCTGACAACGCTCTCTCTGGAAAGGCTGAATTTTTGATTATGGCGTGCCTAATAAAGTGGCCAGTGAGTATATTTACAGTCCCTTTATCTAACCAAACACGTGCAAAAAAAAAGAATAAGTAATAGCAACATAACAGCAGGATTCACAACAGGTGCTTAACCCATCAAAGTTTCCAAGGTCACATTTCGCTTCTTTGCCTTTCTGTCACTCCTCCAGTCTGTCTACATCTCAGTTGTAGCCTGCTGATGACAGGATGGTATGAGAGAAAAGAGGTCACTTAGCTTATAAAGCAAGTTGCAATGGAGTAACTGGAA
The DNA here is from genome assembly GCF_001891065.2 of Hippocampus comes. Classification (NCBI taxonomy): domain Eukaryota; kingdom Metazoa; phylum Chordata; class Actinopteri; order Syngnathiformes; family Syngnathidae; genus Hippocampus; species Hippocampus comes. The sequence continues at coordinate 1,903,963 of NW_017805841.1, read as the reverse complement.
GAACCACAGAAAGGCATAGAAGCCCAATATATTTAACTTTTTGGAGGAGTGAACTTGTTTTCAAACGTTAGGAGTAAAATATATACTTAAGTACGGATACCTGAAAAATCTACTCTAGCTAAGCTTGTTCCTTCCCCCTGCTGACATTCACTAATTGCCTCCCATACTAAACAATGCCTTGCTAACATGTGGAGTCTCATTGCAATGCAAACCACAGACACGCCCAGCCTGCCGCTTTGCTGCGGCCGATCACACTAATGTCACCTTTGTCCCCAAAACAGATTGTGATCGGCGCCATTATCGAGAACACCCCCGCCGAGCGCGACGGCCGACTCCGTCCGGGGGACGAGCTCATCTCGGTGGATAAAAACGTGGTCGCCGGGAAGCCGCACAAGTTTGTCATCGACTTGATGCACGCCGCCGCTCGCAACGGCCAAGTCAGCTTGACTGTGAGGAGGAGACTGCACATGCCCGGTGAGGAGGGGGGCAGACATTTCGGGGCTTTTAAGAACATCGAGTATGTTTGATTGATGATAGGATTGTGAAAAAAGGTTTCCCACTATCCAAAAAGTGTGAGAAGCTCTCTTCTATAAAGCTGCACAAGAGCTTATTCAATTGTCTCCCTCCAGGTGAAAACTGCCCCGTAAACGGCCGCAGCCCCAGCCTAGTGTCCACTCAGCACAGCTCACCCCGCAACGACGGCGTGCCTCCGGGCCCCGCCGCAGTGGCCGTGGCCACGGAGGGCTCGGCCCTGCACACCAGTGACGTGCTCATTCACCGCAAGGAGAACGAAGGCTTCGGTTTCGTCATCATCAGCTCCCTCAACAGGCCGGAGAATGCTGCCGTCATCAGTAAATTGATTTCCGCACCAACCTATCAATCCAACCTACCTTTCTATCTGTCGAACCAATCCAACCTACAGTTTATACCTAAGTACTTGCCTATCCAAACTGCCTACTGTATCTATCCAACCTACCCAACCTAACCTCAAGCCTGACGGAGAGTAATGTCAGCACGAGTTGGCATTCGTTACATTTACAACTTAATAAAATGTGTCTGTTTCACAGTTCACAGTCACACACACAGGGACATTGCCAACATCCATCCATCAATCCATCCATTTGCTAATCCGCTTATCCACACGAGGGTCGTGGGCGTGCTGGAGTCTATCCCAGCTGTCTTCGGGCAGCAGGCTGAACTGGGTGCCAGCCAATTGCAGGGCACACACAGATGAACAACCATTTGCGCTCACAATCACACCTAGGGACAATTTAGAGTATTCCGTTAGCCTGCCCTGCATGTTTTTGGAATGTGGGAGAAAATCGGAATACCCAGAGAAAACCCACGCAGGCACGGGGAGAACATGCGACCTCCACACAGGAAGGCCGGAGTCAGAATCGAACCCTACACCTCTGCACTGTGAGGCGGACGTGTGAACCAGTCGTCCACCGTGCCGCATATTGTCAACATTTTAGCTATATTTTAATTGTAATTACATTGAACAAGCGCAAAAGTGATGCCTTCACATGTCTACATTATTGAGTAAGAACAACCACACCAAGTCATAAAAGTAGAGTAAACTAGCAACTAATGTAAGTAAATTTAGCCGAAATATTTTAGAGGAACAAAGAGACGTAAAACTTAAAATAAAAATGAGTAATTCCAGCAGATGGTGAATGAACTTTGATGACTGGCAGTTGAAATGCATCACAATTAGACAATAGATATGAACAAAACACCTTTACTCATCAACAGTGTCGAGTACTATTTATCATGCTCATCTAAAAATAGCTGTACCTATATTTCAAATATTTTTATTTTATTTACAATATTTTTATTCAGTTTTTTTGTTTTGATGTGATACACTCTGTGAATAAATGGTTTACTATTCCAACAGAAAACAGGGCATTGTTTTCTTTTTCGCATCGCGTAGTTGTTTCTCATTGCTCTTGCTTCATGTTCTTCCAGCTGTGCCCCATAAAATTGGACGAATAATCGAGGGCAGCCCCGCAGACCGATGTGGCAAACTAAAAGTGGGCGACCGGATCTTGGCGGTGAACGGCCAGTCCATCATCAGCATGCCGCATGCCGACATCGTCAAACTCATCAAAGACGCCGGCCTCACGGTCACGCTGCACATCATACCAGAAGAAGGCAAGTGCGCGGCTTGTGTGTTGTAGTGTTCCAAAACTATTTTTCATTTGAATGATAAGTGGACTTTTTAGTCTATTCTATCCAAAGAGCGAATGAATAAATGATTCCCAGCGCAGCTCTTCACCTCAGGTGATTTTATGCTTCCACTCACAGGCTCTCAATCTGGGCCCGGCTCAGGAAAGCAGAGCCCCATGACCCAGAAACATGGCACCCAGCCCAACCCCGCAGCCCTGACCAGTCAAAGCGGCGCCCAGCTGCCTGGTCAGCCGGCTCCTCAGCCGGGTCAAATGGCCCTTCAGACGGGACAAGCGTCCATCCAGCCTGCTCAGACACCAGCCCAGACCAGCCAAATCCTCATTTGTCCACCGGCAACAGCAGCATCACACCCGGCAACGGCTGGAACGCAGCAGAGCCCTGTCAGCCATCCTTCTGGACCCCCGCCGCAGCTCTACCTACACGACGGAAGGTATGACACTGTCAGAGGAGCAGAAAGAATGTGAATGGTAGGATGGATGCAGAATAGATGGAGAGTAGGGTGATCGGTAGGTTGGATGGTTGGGTGGGTGCATGGATTCAGGGCAAGTTATGATGGATCGGATGATATGGCAGAAGGGTTCATGGACGTAGGATGGATTGATGTTGGTATAGATGTGTAGATGGATCGATGACAGTGAGATGGACAGATATTATGTTTGATGTTAGGTAACACTGCGATTGGCTGGCAACCAGTTCAGGGTGTACCCCACCTACTGCCCGAAGTCAGCTGGGATAGGCTCCAGCCCACCCGCGACCCTTTTTGGTGCGGTGGATGTATGTCGGAGAGTAGGGTGGTTGGATGGATGGATGGATGGATGGATGGATGGATGGATGGATGGATGGATGGTAGTGTGGATATATGGTAGGAAGATGAAGGTCAGATGGATGGGCAGTCCTACCAGTGAGGACAAAGCGCGTACGAGTATATCAACCTTAAGCTGCATGTTGAATGACTGCTCAAACGACTTTCCATACCGAAGGGCTTCTAACTGTGACAAATCAAGTCTTTACTGTCGAGGCCTCGTCTTGAGTGTGCCAGTACGGTCTTGCTGTATACAGTAAGTTCCCGACTTTTTCAACTTTGCTGAGTTTCACCACTCGGCTCATCCAGTCGGTGACACTGAATAATTCACTTCGAGGTGTCCTTTGTATAATGCACGAATCCAAGCTATCAGTGAGTTGTGTGTGTGCGTGCGCACTCTACGTGCGTACGCACTCTGGAGTAGCACTCCAACCCAGCTGTGGCTTTCTACCCATTTTACAAGTGAAAGCATGATGAAAATTTCAAAAGCTTTTTTTAGTGACCCGTGCCTTATATATACACACACACACACACACACACACACACACACACACACACACACACGCACAAGA
>NW_017805841.1:1898494-1900194 GCF_001891065.2 Hippocampus comes | reverse complement strand
AGAGAGAGAGAGAGAGAGAGAGAGAGAGAGAGAGACTTTGAGCAAAGAGATACACAAGGCAATACCGGTTTAGCAGGTCATATTTCTACCTATGTCATCAATTAAAAGTTAGATTTTTATGTAATAAACACTGAAGTGTTTAGAAATTGCATTATGTAAAAGGTCCTATTCATATCTGTGGTCATGATGTAACAAGTCAGAATGATGGAATGAGTCGTGGAGCGTCATGGTTGATTTGTCATTTGAATCTGAGCTCATTCTCCTTTTGATTTTGCCAAAACCATATTTCTGAAATATGTGTCGCGGTGACTCATACTGCTGTGAAAGGTCACGTATATTCTTTCCAAGTTAGGTTGTCTGTCAGTAGTTTATCGTATTAGATAAAAATGATCATTTGACTCAAAAATATACCTATAAATACAATATTGAAGAAACATGTAATTTTGTCGTAGGCTTAGTAGTAATTTAGTAAAAAGAAAATTCCATCGTTATACATTTAGATGGGACTATTTTTCACTTCATCCATCCAGTGTTACTGAGGAGCGCTGTACATACTACGTACACATTGTCCTCCAAACAAAACTCTCTCAGATTGTGTTGCTTTTTCCCTCCTCACAGGTCAGAGGTTAAAGCCAGACAGGATGTGAAACCTGACTTCCGCCATCCTCCGTTCACTGATTACAGGCAACCACCCGTAGACTACCGGCACCCGCCGGTGACCGATTACCGCCAGCCCCCGACGCTGGACTACCGGCACCCGCCCGGCCTGTTGGACTTCAGACAGCACACGGCAGCTGCTCAGTTCCCGCTGGGGATCGCTGCAGAGTTTCGACCACAGGTATCATAATCAAATCAAATAGTCTACACACCCATGATGGTGTTTAAAAAAAAAAAAAAAGGACACCATGATAAATCATTTTCAAAGTTTTTTCTGGTATTAATGTGGCCTAGAACCTGTACAATACAATTGAAAAAAAATAACTTTCATAGAGTAAAAATAAACAAATGAAATAATGTGGTTGTATAAGTGTGCACACCCTCCTGTAACTGGGGAGTGGCTGTGTCCAAAATGAGCCAATCACTTTTCAACTCATTTTTTATGGGAGTCAACACACACCTGCCGCTATTTAAAGTTCCTCTGATTGGTTTTAAAATGTTTTCTATCTGTGCCATTTTATAAATCACAAAAAATAGAGGTATGTCGACTTTTTAGATCCTCTACACTTGTGCTGCTTTCACAGCAGAATGTCTTTTCACAATAGGTCCCTCCTGCTGCGCTTTTATAATAACTTTTTTTTTCTTTTTTCTTTTAGATTCCCCCTCTGCAGGACTTTGATTACTTTACAGTGGAGCTGGAGAAAAGCTCCAAAGGTTTCGGTTTCAGTATCCGGGGGGGCAGAGAGTACAAGATGGACCTGTTTGTGTTGCGCCTCGCAGAGGATGGTCCCGCCATACGAAACGGGAGGATGAGGGTGAGCATGCAGATGCAAAGAGGTTTCCCCTCGAATATGTTATGTTTCACAATAATCATGACACGACAAATATGACATCATTTGTAATACAGAAATATAAAATGATGGACCCCTGCATGTTCACAGTTCAGCACTCACAAATTTGCCGATTGTATTTTGGAACCTCTGTTGTTGGTCTAAACCCCCACTCAGTGCTTCTCTTTACCCACTGATGCTGCGTGCCCCCCC
>NW_017805841.1:1820542-1898364 GCF_001891065.2 Hippocampus comes | reverse complement strand
CCCCCCCGGCATTTAAAGTTGTCCATCCCTGAGCTATAGCCTTTTCATAATTTTTAGGATTCGCTATTTGATCAGCTATTAAAAATATGCAGGTGTTCCTAATGAAGTGTCTGATGGTCATTCTTCATGACAATGTTAAAAAAAAAAAAAAAAAAAAAAGAGAGAAATTGTATTGTTGGATGTCAACAGTGGCCAATGCTTGTGTATTATTTCATGGTGAAATGAAGTCGCTGCAAATAAAGTGACACCTTGCCATGCGTATGTACAGAATGACCAAGGTTATCTCCGTCCGTGTGTGTCTGTGTGTGTGTCTATGTTGTCCTCAGGTGGGGGATCAAATCATAGAGATTAACGGGGACAGCACTCGCGACATGACTCACGCTCGGGCCATCGAACTTATCAAGGCGGGGGGCCGGAGGGTCCGACTGCTGCTGAAGAGAGGCACAGGGCAGGTGCCGGAATACGGTGGGTCATGTTTCAAATCATCCCTTTCTGTCTTACTCATGAGGCTTACTCACTTATAGACTACTCGCAACAGGTTAGGGATGTCGGCTCTTTTGGCAATTTCATCAAGAACCTAAAATGCACTCGAACCTTTACAGGTGAATTGAGTTTGACCTTATCAAAACGTTTGACATGGTTCACTGTTTCAGTACATTTGAACAACTCGCTCTTCTCTAACCAGGTTCTCAATGGCAAAAATCATCTGTTTAATCCGTGAACTGACCAATGCGCTACTTTTATGACTTTCTGTGACTCCACCAGTCTCTCCCTTCCAATTGCAACCTGCTGATGACACACTATCCTCAGTGACCATTTCCCTTTGAAAAAACCGTGTTTGAAGCCTTGCAGTATCTTACATTTAATCGGTAAAATGTTCAACCAAACCATATTTCATTGAATGAAAGTCTGATAGCTAAATGCTAACATACACGTGAAACATGATAGAGCTGCTAACTGAAGGGTTAGCATCAATTTAAAATGTTAACCTTGGCACAAGTGCTGCTTATTTAACACATGGAGCACCAACACGTATAGTACATCCTTTGACGCCTCGCGCCAGGATTGCCATCAGCAAGTTACATTGGAGATAGAGACTGGCAGAGTCACAGAAAGGCGTAGAAGTGGAACTGTTTGTGGATTGAATTCACCTGCTGTGAATTTTGCCAGTCAGCTCCTTGATAGGGAAAAATTGTACGCAAAAGTTTGCGGAAGGTCAAAGGAAGGCCACTGAAAAATGGCCACCCCTAACCTTGTGAGTAGTGTATATCCAAAGGGGCTTTTTAGTCCGGAGCACATTAACAAGCATATTAACCATATGTTACTCTTCATATGTATAGCTCTGTGGCCTTCTACTGTCAGTCATTAATTGTGTCTCTCTGTAACATGTTTACGCTTGAAGTCAAACGATTGGCCTATAGGCTTTTACTTGCCTTCCCTCAGGAATGGTACCTTCCAACCTGTCCATGTGCATGAAAGGTGACACACTAAGCTCCCCTTATTTCTTCCTAATGGGCCACTCTAAAGACACGGTTTGTGCAAAACTGCATGTCTTCTCTTTTCTTCTCTTCTTGTCGCCATGTTGATTCATGAGATGATGCTGTGTGTGTGTGTGTGTGTGTGTGTGTGTGTGTGTGTGTGTGTGTGTGTGTGTGTGTGTGTGTGTGTTGGCATGATCATGTGGTAATGCATGGACAATGACGTGCGCTCTTATCGGTGAAAAGTTGCGATATAGAGAGCGCGGAATAGTTTTACCCCTCCCACACACTTTAAAATTAAAACCTATTAAAATAGACTTTTTTAAGTATCCCTTAGTGCCAATTCCCACTTGCTGGCACAATTCTTCAATTAAGGGGCGCATGTGTTGAGCTGTTTATTTTTTTTTACTCCCAGATCAAGTTTACAGTAACACTGACACTGCAAAAGAGAATGAACCACATGTTTAAACACCAAAAGGTTAAACCAAACCATATAATTTTGGCTAATGATTATAATTATGTCTAGTGGCTTAATTCTAACAGTAAGATAGATATGACCATAATCTGAAACTTGAACACAACTGCTCTTTACAAATGGTTTTACACCATTACAGGAGTTTAATTTTATTAATTACTACAGGACCTTTTCTGCCTGTTTTACTTGCTTGTTTGCTTCACTGCCAGCCACTTTCAAAGCAGAGTTCCCAATTTTTCCAGGAGTTGAAAGCATGTTGACTGATCTTTCAGGACCCGTAGAATATTTCCGCCAGGAGAAACAATAGTTTGTGTCTACTTTTGTCAATTCTTTATTACTCTAGCAGTTGAACATAGGATGGTTTCAATAAAAACACCAGCTTCTGACCAAAAAGCTGAGAAAATGAGATTTTTATTACCGTAAAAAAAACATGTCAAGTTAACTGTACTATGTTTTGCTGTTGTTACACATCAAACTGTCACACACACAAAAAAAAAGGCTGAGAAAGGGCTTTCGACCACATATGGCGACGCATACTCAGTTTGAGTATCAGGTGCCTAAACTTGTTTAAAGGTGTTGGCATTCATAATCGTGACAAGCAGAGATTTACACCCAAATCTTTCTACAGTATTCTTCTTCATCAGCTGTTCTGATCTCAAATCCAAAGTGATGCAACGGCACCACTTACAGGCGTCTCTTGGTCATTACAGTAGTTTACAAACCTGAAACACTTCCTCGCCTACTTGATGAAAAACCTATTTAATAAATGTATACATACGTCAGCGCCAGTAACAAGTTGCTTTCCAGTTCACAAATATAAATGGCAGTGAATGATTTAATTCTGCTGCATGTCGTCCAATAAGTCTCAGTGCTGACCAGCATGTCGCGTGGCACTACAGTGAAGGTGTGCAACTCTAAATTCGGACATGCCTGTATATTGCGTTGCGGTATCCATCTCTGTGACTGTCCCACCAATACTTCCTCGTCTTCAACAGACTGTGTCGGCCCCTGGGATCCCCTTTCTACAATCCACTCTACCCTGCCGGAAGTGACCCTCGAAGCCCACCAGAGTCCATTGCCTCCATCCCATCCGGCCGCATCCCTGGATTCCCCTCATCAGCTCCTTCTAGAGGCCGCAACGTGCATGGCGGCGGACAAAGCTCCACCGGTGACGGACCACGGCGCCTCGGCTCGAGGGGCCGCAGGTGGCAGGTCCACCCAGCAGAAGTGCATGATCAGAGGGCAAGGAGGAGAGGCCGAGTGTGGGCCGGGCACCGGGCAGCCTCGAGTTTTGCCTGCTAAAGCCGTCCTGGGGAGGCAGAGGGACGCTTGCTCCCCCTGCTGTGACCGAAAGGGGGCGGGCGCTCTCTGGCCGTGGGACCCTTACGTGAGCGTCACTCCCAACGGGGCCTCTCTGGCCGGCAGAGACACCCACGTCAGCCTCCAGGAGAGGCTGCTGTCCAGAGGCGTTTACCCCAGAGAGGAGGAGCGCTCCGGGGGCCACGCTAAGAGGGCCGAGGAGCCTGCCGCCAGGAGAGTCGCCGCCAACTCCCCGGGGCCCTGGAACATCCCCGGGCCGGATAAACTGCCCGGCACCCTGAGGTCCTGGACCTCCACTGTCAGCAGGTAGACGAGATCGGCTTTCTGTCAGCCCCCAACCCACTGCCGTTTGTCCCCTTTCATCCACTCCACAAATCATAATCAGATGTTGCTTTACTGGAGGATTATTACACCCGCCACCTTAAAAGGCTGATCAACTCTCACACATGTTGTAACATAGAGTGAAGAGCCCGATGATGTGCACCAAAAGACTTCATTTTGTTCTCGTTGAAGACAGAGAAACTTGTAGAGCAGTGGTTCCCATCCTCGGTTGACAATATCCATGAGACAAGGACAGAGCTCTGCTGCAAAGAGTAACTGACTCCCCATCAAAAATGTTTTGGCTACATCAAAAGTTCAAACTGTAACTATACGACACACCTGGATCCCAAAACACTTAAATATTTAAACTCATCTTTTTCTGGAAAAGAAAAAAAAAAAGTCACCAAAAGCATACTTGGGCTAATTTTGCATCTGCTGCAATCTAGTGGAAGAGCATTTAATTGTTCTACTTGTCACTGTGCAGTACTGTGCATGGACAGAAGAATAAAGATACAGTATATTTTTCTCAATACAAGAACAGCAAAAAGCTACGGTACTTAAACTATCCCAAAAATATTCAGAATTACCCGCAGGTGCCACTAGATGACGGTAAAGCACCACCTTTTTATGTACAATGGGAGCTCTTGCTCTCACCTTAACATAGTTCCTTGGCACCAACATGACACCCAATGGTGCCACACCACTTTTTTTACATTAGTCCAGCACAAAACAGCAAATTTTAGTTTTCGATGTGTGACCTTGATTCAAAAATAAACAACTAAATAAATCATGGCTGGATCAGGTGAATATGCAGGGAACATTTTAATTTCAGACCAATTCGGTGAAGTTGCATTGTTACGGTGGTTGGGAATCACTGTTCTAGAAGTCCTTCCAGTGTTACTCCTCACATGCCTAACAAATATACTGTAAATGTAAAGATGTCAATGTGTACATTTCTTGTTGTAAAGAAGCAGAAGAAGAGGAAGAGAAAAAAACAAAACACCAGGATGGAATTATTTATCATCCTATCCTGGGCCTCAGTTATGACTACATATCAAAGACACATCGTCAAAATGGCAACCTGTGCATGGGACTCCCAAACCGTGAACAAGGACCACTTTGATCTCCATTTTTTTTGTTGTTGGTTGTGTTTTTTTACATTTGTGACAGCAGGCTTGGTAAGAAGTCACACTACTACACTGAGTTTCGTACACAAGCATATGTTAACCGTTGTGCAGAGCTTTGTCACACTCATGGAACGTCCATTGGGAAAATCCAAATCTTTTTTTCTTTTTTTTCTTGGTACCATATCTTTCATATACAGCCTAAGGTCCATGTACTAGTATGCTCTTTGTCTTTGCTCGTAAGGTAAGGCAAGTTAGTGTCTTGCGAGTAATGTCCCCCCCGCTACTAGTGTCAATTTTGGCCTACTAGCACCCAATTAAATCTCACTAATAACACTACCAGGGAAGACTAGTAGTATTGGGCATGTGTCATGCTCTCGTCGTCTCCCTGTCAAGGATATTGAATATGTAATGGTTTTAAAGTCGTCTTTTAAAGCCATAAAGAGCACTTACTCAATGTCCTTAATTTCCAGTTTAAGGTCCATGTACTAGTTCGATCTTAATCCTCATTTGTAAGACAGTTCAGCTCTAGTATTGTACAATATGTATGAGCTCTCTGCACACTAGTATGACAACTTTGGCCGACTAGTAGGACAGTAACATGTTGCTAGAAAGACAACTGTGCACAGTTGACATCTGTGCACAACGAGCGAAGCACAACATGTGAACTAGTACATTTTGTAATAGTCGTGTGTAATTGAATATTAGGAGCATATAGTTTGAGCATTTTAATCAATACCCTAGTTATCCTTAATGCTTGAGGTCATACAAGTGTCACAAGTAGTGGAAAAACATAACTAATGAGACACAGTATTTCTACAAGTGTACTACCCCGGTTCTACTCCTTCTCAGAATTGTTTTACACATGAGGACAAAGAGTGTGCTTGTACGCTGACCTTAAGGTGGATATCAACAATATGAAATAAGTGCTCCAACGACTTTTCCTCTGTCCTGATTTCGAAAGGCCTTTGAACCGTGCTACGTGTACCACATCACTGTGGGAGAGAGGGATCAATATGAGGATGAGGAAGGGGCGGAGTGCCTTACTCAAAACCCACGCAGAGCAATTGGGGACGAGTGGCACGGCACGAGTATGCACGCACACATATCGGCCTGGTGATGACATTGCTGCTGATCATAATCAGAGAACTGGAGATGCAAAAGTAGGTCAATATTTTTTACTGGGGGGGAGACAACAACAGTTTTATGATGTCACAATTATAACATACAAATTATGACCAGAGGTGGCAAAAGTACTCAGTCTCTGCAGTTCAGTAGAAGTACACACACACACACACAAAAAAAAGGAAAGGTAAAAGTAGAAGTGCTGAGTCAACTCCTGAAGAGTAAGAGTAAAAAAAGTACAAATGAATCCTTACTATCCATTATACTTTATCCTATACCAAGTGTGATAACTTGGCACAATGCTTGGAAAAAAAACACAAACTGCATTCAAGATAGAACTCGATCAATACACTAACACTGGTATGGTTATCTGAAAAGAAATATTTTTTCAAAATACTTTTGCACCCCATGTATGATACAAAACCGTTCTACACAAGAACCTCCAAGGTGGGACACGTCAGCGAGTCAAAGGATTAACCATTGGTGTCGGTTTTGTTTTTTTCTTGCTTTTTTTGCTTGTTTCTTTGTTTTTGGAACATATCAGCGACAAGAAAACGCAGCAGGGAATTTGAAAATGAAAAACTGCACTGAAATAAGGAGTCGGTTCAAATGTAATGCACATAAAAGTTCAATAAAAACAAACCTGGATTGAGTTAATTCACAAACAAAAATTCTTAAAGATAAAATGCAGATTTCTTGTACAAAAAAGTCAAACACAAACCCAATTCCGATGAAGGTGGGATGTTGTGTTGAATATAAATAAAAACAGAAGACAATGGTTTGCAAATCATGTTCAACCTATATTTAATTGAATACATTCCAAAGACAAGACATTTAATGTTCAAACTGATCAGCTTTCTTGTTTTTAGCAAATAAGCAATTACCTTCGAATTTTATAGCTGCAATACTTGCCGAAAAAGCCGCTAACCACTGTGTTACATCACCCTTTCTTTTCACACCATTCAAGAAACATTTGAACTGAGGACACTAATTGTTCACATTTAGTATGTTGGAATTCTTTCCCATTCTTGCTTGATGTACAGTTTCAGCTGTTCAACTGTCCAGGGTCTCCGTTGTTTGTATTTTATGCTTCATAAAGCACTACACATTTTCAATGGGACGCAGGTCTGGACTGCAGGCACTCGAGTACCCGCACTCTTCTGCTACGAAGCGATGCAGTTGTAACGTGCAGAATGTGGTTTGGCATTGTCATGCTGATATAAGCAGGGGCGGCCATGAAAAAGACGGTGGCAGCATGTTTCTCAAACTCTGTATGTACCTTTCAACATGAATGGTGTCTTTAGAGACCTGTAAATTACACGTATGCCTTTGGCACGAAAACAGCCCCAGACCATCACAGATGCTGGCTTTTGAAAGTTGTGTCCATAACAGTGTGGATGGTACTTTTCCTCTTTGGCCTGGAGGACAAGATGACCACAATTTCCCAAAACAAAACCAAAAAAAAAAAAACTATTTGAAATGTGGACTCATCAAATCACAGAACACTTTTCCACATCGCCCCAGTCCGTCTTAGATGAGCTCTGACCCACAGAAGCAGTGGTGTTTCTGGACGTTCTTGATAATTGGTTTTTGCTTTGCATAATAGAATTTTAAGTTGCACTTACGGATGTAGCGCCAAATATACATGTTACAGCCATAAAATTCTCAAGTTGATGATTATTTGCTCAAAACATTAAAAGGTTGTCAATTTGAACAATAAATCTTTATAGTGTATTTAGTTAAATATAAGTTGAACATGATTTGCAGATCATTGTATTCTGTTTTTAATTTATGTTTAGCACAACAGCCCAACTTGGAATTGGGTTTGAATAACGGAGGTGTTCTAGGGCAGTAATTTATTCTCATGCCACTAGAGGGAGCCTTCGACTTCGTCCATTTTCATTTTTGGTCAAAAATGTAATTGGAATTGCCAACCACATCTAATTGTGTTGGACCTAGGAGGTTCCACTGAATTTTTCTTCACCTTTGTTCTTCCTCATGCTTTAGTGTGCGGCAGCATTTTGTAGCAGCTAAAAAGCAGAGAAATCCAGTTTGCAGTCTTGTCCCCTCCTTCAAAAGGTGTCTGTTCACATGTGGAGTTTTGATGGCGAGAAAACTTCATGCCATTCAAATGCTCTTTTGACAAAGGGTAAAAGTAACCATTAGGACACAAAGTAGCATTAGCAATGGCGAAACAAGATGCAGGAACCGATGAGGGTTCCACTGCCAGTTTGTGTCATTTATAAAACCATAATATTTAACCGTAACCCTGTTTCCCTATCCTAAATTTATTTGTGAACCTGGTCAAGGAAATTTAGGATCAGTCTATATTCCTACATCATCGCTGTCGGGCGGAACCGTCTAAACAATTTTTCAGGAAACATTAAAAAAAAAAAAAAGCAGCCATTATTTTTGTTACTAACATTTCATAGTTAAAGAAAGCAAGGTATTATTAATGCTTTAGATCCATTTATACAGTGGTGCCTTGAGATACGAGTTTTGTTGTGTGACCAAGATCGTAACTCAAACTCCTACCCCAAATCATTATGACCCACTGAAATGAATGGAAATGCCATTTATCCGTTCCAGCCTTCCCCCCAAAAACTAACATTTGGATCATGAAAATAGTATTAGGAACTAGGAACTCGTATAGTAATCACCACTTAGCCACCAGGGTTCATCACAATGCAGTCATGCAGACACAACCCAACACAACTTTAAGTGACTCAGTAAGCTGCAGTAACATAAGCCAATCTTAAAGGGTGAAGAAAATATGTGTGTGAGTATTGTTATATTTTCTTTCCATGTGTTGCTGGACTGTTGGCGTTCAAATATTGGTTGTTAAAAGCATGACAACACTGAAAAAAAAAAGATTCTGTGTGTTACTCTGTCTATGGCATTTTGCATTGTGTTAGCATTAAGCTAGTGGAAGGCAGTCATGTGGTTTTAAATTCACGTGTCTTTAATGCACAGCTTGACGGAAAACTAACTGGGAGTGACCATTTTTGAAGAATCTTTAACTGTGATGCTTGTAATTTGAGATGCTACGAATTCACTACTACGATACGGTGCATCTCAATTTTTTTGTCCTCACAAATAAAAACCAGTTCAAAAAATAGTTCATGCAGTTCACATCTCAAGGCACAACTGTTTTTGCTTGACAAAAATAGTGTCGATTTGTGGCTCCCGCCCAACAGCGATGACCCTGTATGTCAGTTGGAGTCGTGTAACATGCAAGTGAATGTCACACACTGACTACATGCATTGTCCAAGACTTTCAACATCCAGCCTGATTGCCACTCGTCTTATTTGAAGCAAAGTTGGATGAGTGTGATGGAGTAAAAGGTCCGAATATGTCCTCCATTTCCGCTGGCACACGCCCACCCTGTATATTGTGAGTCATTTTGTATACAGCAAATGAAGAAAAAAAAAAAAGCCACCTCTCTATGTGAAGAACAATGGCACGTTCATGATCCCATCAAGTATACCTGTGTAGTGTTAACCGAGTACTTATTCACCTTGTACAGCTGTATTCCTACAAATATGGTTTACTGTATCATTGATACTGTAGTTTTAAAGACGTGAACAACTATTTTTATGAAAATGCGACCGTACGGATATATTACATTTTGCTAAGAAAAAAAAACATGAATAAAACTTGTTTACCGAAAGATATTCTGAAATACTGTCAAATAAACTCTTGACATGGTCTAAAAGAGACGCTTGGACGTGATCCTACACAGAAGAGAGGACTAATCGAGTGGAGAGATTTTATTTAATAAACATTTACACATAGGCACCTTTTTGTTTGTGTGTGTGTGTGTGTGTGTGTGTTTGTCTCATTACAGTTTCAAGTTTATTTGAAGAATGTTATTGTACTAGCTGGTACATGAAGTAATTAAAAAAGTTTGTCTTTTCTTTGTTTTGGATAAAAGGGACAGTTATGGAAAGCCGTTTGAGCATTTATTAGACATCCTTGCTGTTCAGCTTAAGGCCCATGTACAAGTTCGCTCTTTGGCCTCACTAGTAGGATAACTCAGTGTACTAGTGAGAAACGGCTGAAAACCTGCTAGAGCATTTATTTCATACCCGACTAGTCGGCAGAATTGGGAATGAAAATGATCAATGATCAATGGCTTTCCATACACAAACTGGCCCGAAGTTATCTCAGCTAATTGGCTGAGTCAAATGGGTGTGAGCAGGGGGCGCCGCATGCTCATTTGCTTGTTGCATTTTCACAGGATCCTCCTGGAATGACGAAAACAAGTGAAAATGAAGCTAAAATGAAAAAGAAAAAACTACTTCTGTATTGCGATTGAGATGGTCACCTTGAGAGGTTTGTAGATTCCCATTTGGAAGCGACAGCAGACCACATCCACAAAGAAGCCCATCATGTTATGCAGCATGCCTGTCGCACACGTGCAGAAATAGAAGTGACCAATTTCCATGTCATTGGATTCTTTAATTAAATGTGGCTCTCAAAAGCAAGTTTCAGCATAAAACAACATGCGTGAAAAGGACCTTTAATGTCCATCCATCAATCCATCCGTTTTCCGATCCGCTTTATCCTCATAGGGTTGCGGGGGTGCTGGAACCTATCCCAGCCGTCATCTGGCAGTAGCCGGGGGACACCCTGAACCGGTTGCCAGCCAACCGCAGGGCACACAGAGACAAACAACCATCCACACTCACACCTCGGGACAATTTTGAGTGTTCAATGAGCCTGCCATGCATGTTTTTGGAATGTGGGAGGAAACCGGAGTACCCGGAGAAAACCCACGCATGCACGGGGAGAACATGCAAACTCCACACAGGAAGGCCATAGTTGGAATTGAACCCTGCACCTCTGCACTTTGAGGTCGATGCGCTAACCACTCGCCCACTGGACCATTTATGTTTTTATCAAGTTGCACTCAACAATAGTGTTACTCTATAAAATGTTTAGATTTTCTTCCCACAAAAGTTAATTTTAACTCATTTTTAAAATTAAACGAAAATTGTTTTGGAAAATGTACAGCATATGTTCATTTTAAAAAAGTTTGATAAAATGTTTTAAATGTTTACAGTGGAACCTCGAGTTACGAATGACCCCTTTAACGAACTTTTCAGGTTAAATACAACATTTTTGTCTAAAATATGCCTCTGGTTATATTCGCTTCACTGTGCGAGCTGTCTCAGTATGGATGAGTGGACTCATCTGGATTGCGCTTCTCATACTATTTAACCATCGATGACTCTGTGCCTCAATCATGGACATAGTTTTGCTTTTTTTTTTTTTTTTTACTTTAATCTTAATTACACCACAGAAGAACTCAAAGGTTGTCGGCTGTAAACACCCCTCAAAAGAACAAATAAAACTCTGTCTCTCCTCTGTGGCACCAGACAGAAAGGCCGTTCGGTGTGCAGCTGGAAGTTCTGCTTGCACATATGCTTCTTCCAATCACAATTCTAACAGCAAATGCATAGATTTCTGATTGAGGTTTGAAATGTAGTCAATTCAAATGACTTATTACATACATTATATCGAAAATTGTTCTAAAATATTTGTATATGGAACCGAGCGCTACTCACTCACATCTTGCCACCTGAGGCAGCTGGCATCTCTTGTTTACAAACATTATGAAATGGTCTACTGTAATCATCACAAAAAAACGTCATACCATCTACAAGGAAGTGTAGCGACACAAAATAGCCGTCCCGTTCCATGCATGCCGGCGAGCGAGCGATCGGCGTACCTGTGGTGGAGAAGATGCCTCCGACGATGCCGCACAGGCGCACCAGAAACTTCCAGAGCGGCATGTGCTGCTCGCTCACTTTGACCATCAAAGAGCTGATGTCGTATTTCATGAAGATCCCCGAGATGCCGTGGCTGCCCGCCGCGTGGTTGATGGCGCGTTCCTGCGCGCAACACACACACGCACAGGAACACCCACACAATGAGAGAACTCACATACACACACAAGAATCAACACGTGCACAGCAGCAAACATCCACAACGAGAACGTGCACACGGGAAACCAAACATGAGCACAAACCCACAGAAGTGAACACACGCAAGAGCACAACACAGATCCATGACAACGCGCGCAAAAGAACAAAGAAAACAAGTAGCAATAAATGCACACACAAGAACACCCAGGAGAACTCAAACAGAAACAAACACGAAAATGAACACGAGAACACATTCAGATGGGAACATACATACACACACACACACACACACACACACACACACACACACACACACACACACACACACACACACACACACATAAAGCATACACCAAAAGAACACAATACACATTTGGCAGGACAAAAACACGCACAAGAGAACACGCCCAGACACACAAGAGAGAGCACACACGCAGACGCTGGTCATGAGACGCTGCGCTTGTGGCGCCTTCCAGCAGCAAAGCGGAGGCCACGTACCCTCTCGGTGACCGAGTACTGATGCGTGTCTGCCGCAACCTTGTACGTGTTGAGTTTGGTGGGCACGATGGTGATGAAGTACTGGAACATATGATTGGCTGACGGCATCACCAACGGCAACAACACACACGCGCACACGCACGCACACACACACACACGTGAAGTTAGAGCTGACAATCAAAGCAGTCATGAAGGCAAAGGTGTTGACAGTCTTTTACATTCGGTGGTGACTTTCTCCGTGCCATCAAGGGTGCTGATGACACCCGGGATGTCTTCCCCGAAAGACAAGTGGTCGATGCGGTGGGAAAAATTGAAACCTGCAACACAACAACACGTCTCTGAACCATGGGGTGAAAGGAGATTTTGATTCTCTCCTCCTCCATCTAGAACTGATTCAAACGACAAGGTGTGTGCAGGAATAGTTGTTACGAGTGTATTATTGTCCATGATTTATGTGATGAGTTCTGTTGTATTATTTTTGTTATTTGATATGAAATGTTCTGTACAAGTGCTTTGTTACAGCTGCAGCCGATGACAAAGGCAACAGAAGTTGGTGGACGACATAATGGAGGAGAAAACCAACTCACTGTCATGGCTGACGAGCGCCGCAAGGTGGGCATGGCCTCGTGGATGAGGGATGGACCTGCACACACACACACAAAAATAAATACATTCGTCAATATTTCATAGGCACACAGCACAGTGGCACCTTGACTTCATTCCGTGACCAAACTTGTAACTCGGTTGATCAGAGCAATTCCCCCCATTGAAATGAAGGACTGGGAATACCATTCATCAGTCTCCCCCTCCTACCCCACCTTCCAAAAAAAAAAAACATTCCTTTTTACCTCCTTTCACAAAAGAAAAAAAGCTGTCTGGTGGATTAAAAAAAAAAAAAAAAAAGAACAAGAGGATATAGAAATTAGGGCCCAAGTTGATATGTATCCCAATGCGTGTGGTGCAATGTGATTCAAGGATTTCGAAAGGTAACGATTCGATAAATCAAAAACGATTTTGCAATTCAAATTGTTTTTTGTTTCACTCGGTTTGTGCAAAACTGCATGTCTTCTCTTTTCTTCTCTTCTTGTCGCCATGTTGATTCATGTGATGATGCTGTGTGTGTGTGTGTGTGTGTGTGTGTGTGTGTGTGTGTGTGTGTGTGCACGCGCAGTGAATGTACAGTACAGGTACGTGTGTGTTGTGTCCCTGGTGTGTACGTATACCTACTTTCCAACAGTGATGTGGAAGTTTCCGGCCACCTTGTTGACATACAGATGTCCGTGAATCCGGCAGGCGTTCAGAGATGTGCTGCTGTCCACGCTGTAGGACAACACACGTACACGCACAATCACACCTTTAACTGTCCTGCTTTCCTTTCTTTCCAATATATATTTCACTTGTAATGCAGAGCAAACACTTCCTGGTAACATTTGAGGTTGTGTACAATTAAAAGATTGATTGATTGATTGATTGATGTCCAATCAGGATCTAATTTAAAATTAACATTGTATGTATTTCATATGGGGATGTCAATTGTTAACAAACCCCAAGCCCCTTTTTTTTAGATTTGAATTGTGTAGAGAAGACATTCCAAGATGTCTCACAGCTGTTTTAGAGGAATCACAATTCCTGGTGTATTTTTTCAGTGGGCTACGGAGCAGTTGGGCTTTCGCCCCATCAACTCTGCCTGCCAACTCATATGTGACGCGAGCATTTTTGAGGGGGGAGCGCCACTGCATCTTCGGCTGGATAGTGAAAAAAATATTTGTTTATTTATTCATGTAAATTTTTTTCTAATAGGGTGGGAGAATGCGTGCATCTTCATCTTTGGCTTAATCTGACTGAGTTTGCACAACACCTCCCGGAATGAACATGACATTTTTTGGGGGGGGGTGGGGGTGGATTCTGCACCTTCTGGACTGAGCAGGTGGAGATCCTTTCATGGCAGTCTTGAAGATCAAGTCCTGTAGTGAGTGCTCCACTCGCAGACGCTCCTGGATATGAAGAAGAGTCCTGTAAAAGGCATTTTTAAAAGTTAGTTCTGACTAAACACTTTGGTTATGTTTGTTCTGTGACCAAGCTTTTCATATACCAAATAAATGTGCCTCATTGAAATTATTTTAACAATTTTTTTCAGCCCAAAAATAAATAAAATACAAACAAGAAAAATCAACCAAACAAATGCTTGTAGCTCCAAAACTAAAGAAAAAAAATAATGAGTAAAGCACCCTTTAAGTCAAAGAACAACAAAACTACTAAATCCAGTGGCCTATGAAAAGCTGTCATCCGTCTTTATGCTACTTGTAGGATACTGAATGATGTCATCGTCTCAACTTACATGTGCCATATCTTTTGCTGGGGCGACAGCTCAAAGTTGACCTTAAAATGTGAGGTGGGAGTGGGGGGGGGACATAAAAGAACACACATTGTTGACTTTTAAAAGGATGAGATGTGAATTCGAGCACAAAATTGCACTTTAACGTTTACTAGTGTCTTATAGCTCAGGAAAAATGTTCCGAATAATAGATGAATTCATCCATTTTGACAAAAACAAGCCACTTTCTCATGAAGTGCATCAATAGTGTCACTTGAACCAGACAACATAAATCCAGCAGTGAGACTGACCGGCTCGTATTTAAGGCCATCAGAAGCAACCATGGTCTCAGCCAGATCCAGAACATCTGCGCCAATGTCTACAACATTTAAACACATGAATGATTCCGAACTTGACTCTCACAAAATGTACAAAAACATACACCGTATTTGGACAGATCATGAGTTACACCTGACATCACATCTGCTTCCGGTTGACAAGTCAGCAAACCTTTCTGTGACATTTGACCAAGGCATAGCAATTGAGAAAACAGGGGAAATGACTTGAATGACAGTGTTAGGCTTCTTCTAATCAGTCATATTCCAACAAATAACCAAAAAAAAAAAAAAAAAAAGCAAATTAGTAACAAAAGTCAATTTTGCCTGACAGGGAGAGGAAAGAAGAAAATTGATTTAGTCCCACCCCCATCTCCCATTCAAATTTCACATTAGCTAGTCTGCCACTCCAGCCATAAGACTCAAGCGATGAATATTTCATTTCCAAAAAACTAAGGACTTGGAAGCAGTACCATAGGAAACTGAAAAATACAAAATGGGAGGTTAACAATACCAGTAATGGTAAAGGCAGCACATACCAACAATGGTAAAGAACACACAAGCAAAGTTTATATTAGTCAGACAGCACTGACATTTTAAGACCCCAAGTGAACCAATATTTCATTCAATGCTTTAGACAAAATTAGCGATATATAATATTTCACAGGATCCTGAAATGTGAACAATTTAGATTGAATAAATAAATTATGGGTGTATTCCAAAAAAAAACAACCTTAGGAATGCTCCGCACTGCATATTTCTGCAGGGTGATTTATTGGTTCGGCGCATTAGTTCTGGAGAAAGATATGGTTTTAGTTTATTAATTAAGAGGCTTTTATATTTATGTTGAGTTGAGTGTTGTCATGTGTCTGGTGTGATATTTCTAAGACAATCTGATATCAATTATAATTCGCCCCCAAATTGTTTTCATTTATGCTTTTGACTTGAACAAAGCAATGGGTATTGATTGAGAAAGCTAAAACCATCATTCTAGCTACTAAGCCTGTTTTCTCAATTTATTCGGTCAAATGATTTGTAAGGGTAGATTACGAATGGTGCAACCGGGAACCGCTTGAGCTTCTGCGATTCAAAAGTTTGATTCAAGCGGTGGTGAAAAGGTCACTTTAAATAAATGTTCATTTATTGATTGGCAGAGAATACTACTTACACTGGCATCTCATGGCTACCGTGATATCAATGTTTATTCTCAGTTTGCTGCAACAGAAAGAGCAGCAGCTGAAGTACATTAAACAATATTTCAATAAATATACGAGTCCCTGGTGTCGGTACCTGCTAAAGTCTTTGTCTACCTCGTACTCGTATTTCATCCATGTGTCCCTGTAGACAAAAAACTCCAGGAAAGAGAGCACAGCCATGGCACTGAACGCAATCAGAGACACTGGAAGGAACGACGAGGACAAAACAATGTTTCCATGAAACAAGTCAACATGCTAGATGAGGGATGATGTGTGTCCGCCTTACCTGTCCCCCCGCTGGCTGACGACTCCACGTAGCTCTCGGGGACTTTGGGGAAGGCGTCCAGCTCTCTGACCAGCGTCAAAGCTTTCTTTTTGCTCAGTCTCCTCATCTTGGCGTCACTTCGACCGTGAAAGAATGTAGCTGTACCCGTCTTGTTTTTTTGTTGGGGGGGCTGTCAATTTGACGTGCTGACGTTTGGCAGCATGACAGCGGCTAGCTTGAGAGCTTGCTGGGATTGGTGAGAAAACTAGGCTAGCCGGTTATGTAGAACACCCAGGCTCTCATTTGGCTAATGGATAAACGTTTAATTCAAACTCGATCATTAAAAACCAGTAAAGGGAAGGAAAGGAAGGTAGTTGCGACTCAGCTTGTATGACTCGTTGTTTTGAGACGAAAACCGCGAACGTTTTAACGTAGCGCCCTCCGGCGAATCCTAAAAGAACTACAAGTGAATACGACGTTTCGAGGTTCGGAACACCGCAAGTAAGCAAGCTCAGTTCCTTTAGGAAATGTTTAGTTTTATACGTTTGGTCTCGAAGGTTTTGAATTACAAATATTTGCGGTAATTTGACTGCCTTTGGGGTTCAGGGGCATATTTAGTCATTTGGCGTGCCGAGATAAACCATGTCCTGGCTGTTCCTCATCCAGTAGATTTTGAATTTTATCATCAACTTCTCGTTTCTGCTTCCCTAGGATACATTTTCTTCATTGTTTGCAAGTTGTACCCTCCCTGGATCAAGTCTGCACAGAGCACAGAAGGAAGATGGAATAATCTATGGCAAGAGAAGGAAATGAAAGCATTTATAATGATCATGATAGATTAAGCATTTTGGTGTTTTTCAAGTGCATTAAGACTAAAACAGTAAGGATATAATAAAATCAAAGAAAATGTCATGTGAGATGTTTTGGGGCCCTTAGACAGCCCAGGGCCCAAGCCAATGGCGTTTGCCTAATGCCAGGTCCTGTCCTGTGTGAGGTTAGTGATGGACTAAATATTACTGTACATACAAAGTCCGGTTTCAACCCAGCCGCTGGGGAGCAGTGCCCTCCCCTGGGGGTGCACTGTTCCCCAGTGCCGGTCCCAAGCCCGGAGAAATGGGGAGGGTTGCGTCAGGAATGGCATCCGGCGTAAAACTTTTGCCAAGACGACCATGCGAGTTGGTAGGACGGTTTACAG
The DNA here is from genome assembly GCF_001891065.2 of Hippocampus comes. Classification (NCBI taxonomy): domain Eukaryota; kingdom Metazoa; phylum Chordata; class Actinopteri; order Syngnathiformes; family Syngnathidae; genus Hippocampus; species Hippocampus comes. Next base: position 1,880,787 of record NW_017805841.1, on the reverse strand, counting down.
GGGCGGATGGAAATTACTGACTCGCTGTGGCGACCCCTGAATAGGGACGTGCCGAAAGGAGAGGAAGAAGATACAAAGTCCGGTTTCACCACCACCATAGTTACATTTTTCCGTTGCTAACCAGGAATCCCCTATAGCACATGTGTCAAAGTCAAGGCGGGGGGCAGATCTAACGGCCCTCCAAGGGAAACCTTAACTACAATGTGGCCCACAACAAAAATGAGTTTGACACCCCTGCCCTATAATTTCAAAAGTTTAAAACATTGAAAAATAGAGATCGCTGAAATATTTTACTGATTATAAACATCACAGTTGTACCAAAATACATGTTAGAAAACTTTTAAAATATTTAATGCAATAGTATAGAACTTAAGTTATATACGACTGGACTGTACTTTGGAAGTTATTCTTTCTCATACCACTTGAGGGAACCCGTGCACCACTAGTGCTTTTACTGTACAGTGTATCACAAAGTAGAGCCATGTGACTCTTGACACGACCTAAGACATGGAAAAAAGGACCCACTTCATGTGTATAAAGTGGACCATTTAGTGAAGACACAATTGCACATGCATAGCATATTGGCGTACTTGTCATCGTCAATGATGATTCATAATAATAACAATAGTTTTGACACTGAAAGCTTGACTTGTAAATAGTACCTAATACATTTCAAATAAAGAGAACTAAGAATGGTGTGCGACTGGTGAGCGTGTCTAACGCGCAGTGCCAAGGTTCTGGATTTAAATGCCAGTTCCGACCTTCCAGTTTGGAGTTTGACTGTTGTCATTATGGCCCCCCAAGCCTCCCAAAAAGCTACAAATTTGCAAATGCTGAACAACAAACATGATGCGTGTCTCTAGAGGGTGTGACCAAGTGAGTCACATCAGGAGCTGGAGTTGGTTAATTTTAGCCTGCGTGCAAGCTACTGGGTCTCAGCTGTGGCCTTCTGCAGCTCCTTGCGAGTGTTCTCATTTTCCATTTGTGTGTTTGACTGTGTGTCCCGTTCACTAAACTGCTTAAAGTGCATCTGCGACTGTCGCTCTCCTTGCCCACATGCAAGGGCATTACAGTACTCTAACTGCTCCATTTTTTCCCCCCACTTCATTCAACCGACTCATAACTCGAAAAAGTTTAAAGTCAACTTACCACTGTATTTAAAAAAAAAAAAAAAACACTGAATTTGAGTCCATCTACATGTAACGTGAAGCTACTCAGCCGAAACAGAGTCTGGGCCCTCATCCTGCAGTCCAGCCGTCCGATGGGTGTCCGAAACGGGTGTGTCGGGCGCTTCTTGGGAGAGCTCTTCAGAACATCTGCTAGCAGCGGGCGAAACAAGGTCGGGACTGGAGTCGCAGGAATCTGAGCTCTGGCCTGAGGTGGCCGTGGTGATGGCGGTGGCTCCACTTGGTGGCGCCGGGTCCAAGTCATCATCGTCGTCGTCCTCTGGGATGGGTGACTCATGGATGTCTGGCCACAGAAGAGTAGTTCAGGCTTCATTATCAGGGAAATTAAATAAAATATAGAGAAACTGCTAAATGCCCCAGAGGCAATGTTGCCATGATGTTGACCCCCATTTTCGGAAAATACACCTCTTATTGGGAACTGTTTTGACCGTGGTCACGAAGCAAATTCAACCCGTATCTTAAAGCCTCACCATATCATTCTGTCTATTTGTATTATTTCCTATGTGAAAAATGCTTTTAAAGAGGAAGTGAAGTTGAAAAAGTTCTTGACAAGACTATGTTCTATGCACCCCCACGAGTCTAAACAAAGCAGTCTGGTGAACATTGCATTTGTGCAAAAAGACTCACCCATATTTGTGCATCTTATTTTGGCACTTGCTGTTGACTGGAAATGACATCACAGTACCTAAGGGCTCAGGTAACAACCAATCACAGCTTGCCTGTTTTCTGGCTTTGGTCATGTGACATTCACAAGCTGAGCAACTATGATGTCATTTTCAGTTGACAGCAAGTGGCAAAATAACAGCCTTCTGAGATGGATAAAACAGTGGCTTTATTCATCAGAATTTTGTATCTAGACTAATGGGATGGCATTAAAGGCATTATTGGTGAGATTTTTTTTTTTTTTTTACTTGACTTTCCCTGACAGTCATGCTTTGTTTTATATTTTTGGCTTGCAAAGGTTTTTCCATACACATACTGTATTTTAGTACGGTAATTCTGACTTCACTACTGCTAGTGTTTGGGGTTTTGTGACTTGTCATGGAAATGAAAATCTGTCATAAAGGGAAAGGGTTAACCCTTTAGCGCCTTGAAATTGTATATGACATGGATACACAAACGTTAACTTACTACTAAAAGCCTCTGGGTACTGCTTGCCAATCTTCCCCTTGAGCGTCCTGAAAAATTAAAAAAAAAAAAATACTGTTTAAATCGGCAATGTCCAAAATGTTTCCATTGAAGGCCACATAGAGAAAAATGGAAGAGCAAAATGTATTGCACATTACAGTTCAAACCAAAAACAACAACAACAAAAACTCAACACTACTTAAAAATGAAAAGCAAAATGTTATATTTATTCATAATCTTTTTTTGCAAGCTCTATTAATGTTGTCACTGGAATAAGTAACAATGGCAATAGCCCGAGGGCCGGATGTTGGACTGCACTCTTTTAAATGACCCAACCTGATCCGTCGGAAAACGCTGTCCAAATCTTTCTTCATCTCGACGAGGGTGCGCGTGTGGAGCAAGAAGCGCTCATTCATCTGCTGCAGTCGCACGTTGGACAGCCCGTTGAAGTTGATCAGCATTTCGTTGGTCTTCTCAAAGCGATCCAGCCTGATAGGGAAAAAATACTCACATACGTGTGTGTTTATATATGTATGTATGCATGCATGCGTGGGTTTTCCCCGCGTACTCCAGTTTCCTCCCACATTTCAAAAATATGTATGGCAGGCTGATTGAACACTCTAAATTGTGCCTAAGTGTGAGCGTAAGCGCGGATGGTTGTTCATCTCTGTGTGCCCTGCAATTGGCTGGCAACTGGTTCAGGGTGTCCCCCGGCTGCTCAAAGACGGCTGGGATGGGCTCCAGCACCCCCCGCGACCCTTGTGAGGATAAAGCGGATCGGAAAATGGATGGATGGATGGATGATGTGTGTGTGTGTGTGTGTGCGTGTGTGTGCGCGCAAACAGCAAAGGGTTCACATACTTTTTCTTGTAACTGTCTGTCTACAGACAGACAGACAGACAGACAGACAGACAGATCGATCGATCGATCGATAGATGTAGTTTTTGTGTGCGTGTTCATGATTGCTCAATGCTTAGATTGCATTATGAGTGTGTTGCTAACAAAACGTATGTTTATTTGCTAACTCAACTTCGGTAATATGACTAAGCATTACAATATCTCCAACATATACTTTAACAAATTTACCTGCTTTCATCGGATGAGAATAAAAAAAATGTTATTCAGAATAAAGGAATGTTATTATTGTCCAGTGCATTAATAAGGAATGTTTTTCCTTATGAATGCAGCACAGGCAACATAGCCAGTTTACTGTACTTACCTGTGTACATTATACAAAGTGTGATGCGATACCAGTTGCATACATGTTTGTGCTTTCATATATTTGTAATTTGTAATTTTGTGTGTTAGTTTCACAAAGTCCCAAAACAATTTCCTGCTTAAACTGGATTTAGTGAACTCAAGTAAGTAAGTAACTCAACTGCTGGTGAGAACAGAACAATCACAGGGAGAGAAAGAAAGGAAGGTCTTTGTTCACATTAAATTCTCATGGTGTTAATTGAAATTTGATTTAACAAATGTACTAGAGTTATCAATACACAGTATTGTTGAAGGCTCCAGAGTGGTGCCACTCACATTTCAATGTGGATAAATGATTAAACTGAGTTATGATAAGTGAACACTTAAGTCAAGGTACAATTGTACTTCAGTGTTAACTTGGCACTGAATGAAAGCACAGAAGAGTTGTAATAAAACAGACTGTAGCTCGTAACAAAAGACAGTTTTGATTGTGAATGTGACATACATGTGTCGCTGAGCCTGGATGATGGCGTTGACGTCCTCGGAATTGACCATGCTCAGCATCCGGCTGCAGAACACGCCGGAGGCACTGGGCTCCACCATGATGAAGCTCTAGATAGAGAACACTACGAAATAGCAGTCAGTGTAAACAGATAACCTTCAATCCTTTAAAAAAAGTAAAAAAATGTGTGTGTGTGTGTGTGTGTGTGTATATATATATATATATATTTTTTTTTTTTTTAAATAGTAAAGCCTTACTACAGCAGCTGAATCTTATTTGGGGTTATATAAAAAGCATTGCAAATGGTAGCAGGTATCAGTATGTGCTCATTTAACATGAGTTTGAATAGGATTGGTTACTTTTTAACAACGCCACATCAGTTCTGGGAGTGTATGAGAGTATTTATATGTACCCTGTCGAATAGATTTTCCCCAATATTCCGTTGAGTTGTACAGGTTGTTTTGTTTGGTTGTTGTGTTTCATAAAAAGTACAAAACCGGGCAATTGAAAAGTGTGTAGACTACAGAAGAAAACACAGTGCTATTACAAGGTCGTTTTATTCATATCTATTCTGTCAGCCTAAATTGAGTTACGGTTGAACGACTCGAAGTATGATTCTTAATTTAGCTATCATTATTTGACCGCAGTACTGCTGCTAAACTAAAGGAAGGCTAACTTAATTAAGGACGCAAAAATAACAATCAACGCACAAAAAATGGGAATATCTACCTCGGTTTCCTCAGAAAATGTTTGTATTGATGAATGTCCGTATTTGGGAACCTTAAACGTTACACAGGTAGCTGCAGGCGAAATCAAAACAAAGTCGTTCCATGTTTTTTTTTTTTTTTGTCCACTTCCAGTCACGAGGGTTACATGTCCGGTGGTGTCTCCTTTTATATAGTTCCCCTTCTTTCTTGGACGCGACTAGTAATACGATATAAATTCAAGAGAGAAGATAATGAAAAACAATATACACAAACCATAACGCGAATTTGTACGTAAATCCGTCACCTACCTACATCAACGGAGTTCTACAGTCACACTTAATGTGTAACATATTTTCATGAAAAGCACTTCTAGGCCATTATATAATATCAAATTTTAAAACCTTCAGTATGGCGGTAAATGAGATTAATACAACGATATTCCATACGCATTTCTTTATTTATGATCCTTATTGTATTTCTCAAAATTCACCTCCGTGTAAAAACGTAGAGGTGGCACACTACTAGGACACTACACACACGACAGAGGACGCCATCAGTGTTTTGTAATTCCCTGCCAAGTTTGTAAATTTGTTCACTTAAAAATAAATTCTCTTTTTTTTGTGTTCGTTTATTGATTATGGTAACAGAATATCAGCCAAAAATGAAAAAAAAAACACGAATCTCAGTTTTTTTTCGGTTGAATTAGTTTTTCACTTGAGGCGGCACAGTGATCGACTGTTAGTGCGTCCGCCTCACATGCAGAAGTGCATTGTTCCGTTCCTGTTCCGGTCTTCCTGTGTGGAGTTTGCATGTTCTCCCCCGTGCCTGCTGGGTACTCAGGTTTCCTCTCACATCCCCAAAACGTGCATTGCAGGTTAATGTAACACTCTCGCGAGTGTGAGTGGGAATGGTTGTCCGTCTATGTGTGCCCTGCGATTGGCTGGCCACCAGGTCAAGGGGTATCCCGCCTATTGCCCGATGACAGCCGGCATACGCTCCACCACGACCGCGACCCTCCTGAGGATAAACGTATTAGAAAATGGATAGATGGATAGTCTTTCACCTTTTCTGTGAATTCTTGTTTTTATTTTAGTTTTTTACTGCATGACTTTAAACTAACCTCACAGTTCTTGTCACGTAGAGCCAAAACATACATGTTGATCTAAGTTGAATATTACTGATATTACTGTTTAAAAAGTTGAAGTTGTCTCCACCATTGGAAAGTTTCGTTTCATTGCATTTGCTAAAATGGTTCAAAAAAGGGAAGTGAGGTAAATGCAGAAGGCCAGAATAAAGCCCATAGGATATTGCAGTGTGCCTTGTCTATTGTAGTGATTTTCACAAAGCGCACATCACAGTTTACAACAAATTAGTCCAAAAATTGGATTTACAGCATACTCTTTTTGCAACCAGTGGTGATCCTAACAAAGTCAACACAATTTGTATTTAGGCATGGCACTCCCAGGCACTGTTTACCAAAACTGAGCTAACTGTAGTCCCCCCCCCACCCCCAATTCAAAGAAATTTGAACAATGATGAACTTCCTTTACATCAATGACCTCTCTATGTATATTAGCAAAATTCTTGAAAACCCTATGTCTTCACATGGGGACGGGGAGGGGGGACAAGCTCTCAATAGTAACAACGATTCTGTACTTTTCACAATGCCAAAAGAAAACGAACTCTTTTGGGTGAGGCATTGCTGCACCCCCCCTTGCCACCATCATCACACCAAAAACCACCACCGCATGCAACTGTGTATATGTGTTCTAAAGACAAATTCACATGAAACATTCCCGTAAAACTCACAAAATTACTTTTATTAAGGAACAAGTAAAAAAAGTACATGATGTATAAAAAAATACAAAAGCGCTTAATCTAACGTGTAAGCGAAATAAATGCATAGCAAACAATACATGCAAAGTCTAGCGCGGCGGATCCTAGTGATCGTTCTCTAAAGCTCAAAACAGAGGGAGTGGAATACAGTTTGGTTGCAATCTACCAGCTGCTCAGTCTACGTTGACACACATCTAAAAGTGATGACGGCAGATAATAAGTTAGGTTGTACACGAGTCAAATGACAAGGAAATAAATATTTAACACTTCACAAGTATGGACAACCTAGTCATTTGATGTGATGCAAATGTCACGAGAGAATTTGCGCTAATGAACCTCAGGATGCGGACGCTCAAGCTGGAAAGAATTCAAAGCAAGTATTCGAACTCGAGAAGCAGGGATGCAACGAGAGAAAATAAATATGAAATAAATAAATAAACAAACCCCATCAGGGCCCACCCAGCCTTGTAATATATACATAACCTACCCGCTGCTTCCCGACTACAATGTGAAATTTCATATTAGTGTTATTTTTTTCTTTTCTCCTTTTTTTAAGAATGACATAAACATACATACAAATGACCTGGAACAAGCACAAGTGTCCATAAAAAAACCTGCATTGCCTTCGACATTGTTGGGGGGGATTTTTAATGTGCTTTGGCTTCCGCTTGATGAATAAAGTCATCTTATACGCTCACTTGTCAAATTAAATAAACACAGATTTATATAAAAAAAAATTTAAAAAAAAACATTTCATTTGACGAAATCTGTCAGTTTGCAAGCTGCTCGGCTGTGTCCCTAATATCTAGGTACGCAAAATAATAGAAAGATTTATTATTACCGGTAGACAAGTGAGCAATGTCAAAAGGGTGAGAAATAAAATACATCCAAAAAACAAAAATCCACCTCTATCAAAGAGATTTTACAAAATAGATGTTTTCTGGACGTACCTCATAAACAAACGAGTATCACAACACATTTGTGGTACATAAGAGCATTGGCATAGAATTTCAGCTTGTGTAAAAAGTCACTTGAGCATGTAGCATTTGTTATCATTGATATCCAGGTTAAGGTCCATGTACTAGTACACTCTGTGTCTTTACTAGTAAGACCATTCAGGCCACTGGTGGAACACCTGTGTCTTACTAGGAACATTTTTTTGCCACTACTCGTGCCACTTTTGGACTACATGGACCATAGTACATGGACAGAACAAAGATATCAAGGATAGTGAATAAATGTTGGAACGGCTCTTCATAAGCTTGTATAAAGTTACTTTTATATCATATACTGACCGGGGAATGACAGAAAAGAGTGATATTGATATTGCTAACCTTAAGTTGATTCTCTGTTTTCGCTGCCATGTTGTGTTATTGTGACGCAAAGACAATTCTATTTTTTTCCACGTTTCTAGTTTTTTTTTTCTGTTTTACATACAAAAATAATCTCATCAGAGAAATTGATCCAAAATAAAAACAATAATTAAAAAAAAAAGAAAAGTACGATTTACACTCTATGTAAGGCCGTGCAATTTCGTCGACTCACGCATCAGATCGTGGGGGTCTTTTGGATGAGTGGGCGTTGCTGGTCATGCAAAAAAAAAAAAAAAATGCACTCCGTGTTGCTGAGGCCACAATAAATAACCACGACTGTCCCTTTTTTTTCCCTTCGGTATCTCGCTCTTGTTCCTCGAAACTGATTTGGAATGAACACTACGTGCGGGGTGTGTGTGTGACGCACGCGTGAGTAAGGCTGGTGCATTTGCTGTTGAAGCTGTGAATAGGCCTGCTTTCAAACTGGAGCGCAGCCCAGTGTTTGCGCACACGTTTAACTAATCCGGTCCACAAACACCAACTCTGACGGGAGTGGGCATCACTTAACTTACTCTGGGAGTAGGGAGAGGCCACCGTTGGAGCACTTTTTCCGACATCCGTTTAAGTCCAGTTTAAGATCTTGTACAAGTATGCACTTTGTCCTCACTTGTTGCGCAACTTTGGCAAACTAGTAGGGCAACTGCATGATACTAGTGAGGCAAAACTGTGCACTAGATGACAACTGCGAGCAACTAGTGACAAAAGCAAACTAGTCAACACTTCAGTGACCAGTAACATATAGTCCTACTGGTGTGCCAAAGTTGTCCTAGTGGTGTTCAGGACTGTCATATACCTTAGAGTAGCGAAAAACAACTTCACTAGTCATTTTACTCATGTGCTGAACTGTCATACAAGGGAGGACAAAGCATGTACGAGTACGTGGACCTTATATTGGATGTCAAATAAATGCTCAATTGGCGTTTACATTGAGGAACGGAGTGGGAAAAAAAAACTTCTCTGAACTGTCAGTCATTCTGGATTACAGCGAGATAGAATGTGAACACATGGGAAAAAAAATTATTCCCAAGGTCTCTTGATTTTTTTTTTCTACATGTGAAGAGGGCTGTCTTCATCGTCTAAATGCACTGTGAATGTTCATTCTTTTGAGGTCTACATCCTAAAAGTTGGTTGATGAACCTCAAAGTAGCACCGAGGTCTTGCGGAAGAAACGGGGATCGACTGTATTGCATTGTGAAATCTAAACATACCCGCAAACTAAAAGTCCAGCATGAGTCTAAAGACAAAAAAACAGAAACACGAGAGGTGATGGTCCATTTGTCAGGAAGGCGAGACTATGAAATAGGACAAGATGAAAGACATGAAAGTTCATACGTTAACTGCCTAATACAGTGACTCCCAACCAATAATGCCGTGGCGGTCGGGTTGAAAACCGACAAAACGAAATTGATGATTGGCTCCAAACAGGGAACTTTAACTTGAAGTTTGACTCACAAATAAATTTGTGAAAATGTCGTGTCGTGACGCATGCTTATGACAAAACAAAACACATTATATTCATGCTTGAATATGCAAACTTTCCTTTAACTTATCCTCATCTCGCAGTTACAGTGGTGCCTTGAAGTACAAGTGATGCGACATTGGAGTTTTGAGATACAAGCTATAATCCGGCAGTTTTTGTTTGTTTGACTTGCATGCAAAAATGTGAGATATGAGAACTGGTGGCAATGAATGCAACTCAACTCTTCGCACAACTAGCTAGGGAAATATTCACGTTTACCGCCACCTCCGGTTGAAGTTAGTGTCAAACTAATCATAAAACAAAAAGAGTTTTACACATGGTGTACTTAGACCATCGATGGGTTAACAACTAGCTTCTATGGCGGTGTTAAAAGGCTTTAAGCAACGGATATTTGAACACATACTGTGCAGCAACACATGTAGACAGAGAATATAACTTTACTAACGGGCATGTGTTCTTTATCCTCCTCAAATAAATGACTAATATTAGTGCCGCCAGAGTCAGGCGCAGTCATCAAAAAAATCTTCCGTTTGTGTCTGCATGACTGCATTATAACTGCTCTCAGTGGCCAAGTCGTCCAGAAGGAGTCACAATTGATTAATCATGAGCACAAACGACTGAATTCTTTATATTGTAATGATGTTATTAATATACTGTATGTTATTTCTAAAGTACAATATTACAGATTGCTATCTTCCACTTAGTAAAAAACACGTGACGAGCATTTCTGATGGGTAGAGGCAGGACCGGATTAATGGCATTTCAATTCATTTCAACGGGGAAAGGGTTGATTTGAGAGAGGTACGAGCATGGTCATGACACAAATTCAAATTGTATCGCAAGGCACCACTGTAATTTGGACAGAAACTTTCCAAACTGCAAGATTTCTGAAATTTCCCAGTTGAACTACTCCTGGAGATTTACCGGAAACTTTGGGGAACTTTACTGGAAAATGTACACCCCCTTTGGAACCCTACATATCATTTGGTGTGTCACAGGAAATGATCCAATTTCACTTCATTGACCTGAAAATTCATATTCATTCACCAAAAGTAATATATATATACATTTATCTATCTATGCCAATGACATATGGTAACAGGCAGAACAACGAAAGAAGGTATATAATTAACCTGTGTATTTCATTTGTTTACGTTTTTTGTTTGGTAGTGTACTTTTTTATTTATTTTATTTATTTATTTAATATTGTAAACTATATGCCTTGGCTCAATAAAGGTTGGGAAACACTGCTCTATTACAGAAAACAAATCTCCAGCATTGTGACGGAGAAGACCAGAAGATTTTCAGCTGCTTTACATCACCGAAGGCGTTGTGAGGCGCCTTGCAAGTGCTCGAGGAGGACGGTGGAGACGTGTGCAGGAGACCTTTGCGACTTTACCAGCCTTCTTCTGATGTTGTCACCACGGTGACACGTAGCTGATCTGCCGCCACCGCTGCCGCTGCTGTCTCCTTCACCTGCTGCTCCTCCTCGGACGGGGATGTCACCCGGCTGACGGGCACACCTCCCTCCAGGCCCCCCTCGACTTCCACCTCTTCCTCCTCCACGTCGTCGTCATCATCCTCTTCCTCTTCTTCATCCTCCTCCTCTTGCCGCTGCTGCTGTTGCTGCTGCTTCTTGCGACAGCACGGCTTGAACAGGTGGGGGTCGATCAGAACCTCACCGAAGCGACCCTTGTAGATGATTCCGCAGCACACCTTTTGTCTGTATAAAACAAGGAGACAGTCGCCAATTCGTTATTTGTCTAACATGAATACATGGTGATGTTTTATGATCCTCGCCGTTTCAATTGCTTTGCCACCATGTTGTGGTATTTACAGGTAATCGCAACCCCCTTTTGGTGCGGCTATGCGGCAGATGATGAAAATCCAAGTAGGCACTGTAAAATTTGGGGCTCTAAACTCACAATAAATTGCAGGCTACCATTTGCATTTCTTTCACAATAATTTTGATGTAAATATTTCACAGTCAATTATGGGAAGACTAAAATGTTTACTTTCACATCAGCCATGCCATTTATTTACTCTAACACAGCAGTACATGGAAATGACAGTATTTTTTTTTTTTTTTTTTTTTTTTTATTAGCGAGTAGTTTACGTTTTAAAAATGCTTCAAATTTGACTTGTCAACTGTGATTTCACCAAATATACACCAACATACTTTGAATCTGCTCAGTAAAATGTACAAAACTAAGATTAAAGACATTTACCATCTTAACTTTTTCATTAAAAATCAATGCAAAGGGTCTTTCACATCAGATCTCCAAACTTTTTTTTTTTAAACTAAGAGTACAGTGGCCCCTAACCTGAAATTTTAAGAGCACAAAGTAGATAATTTAGGGGCATACACTATCAGTTGACTTGCGAAGTAAAGTTTTCACGATATTGCTGATAAATGGGATCAAGTGTGGCAACAAATACTCAAGCGGAGTAATTAAAAAAGAGGAAAAAAATATGCAAATTGCACAGGTGCAAGTCGATGAAAATTTTGCTTGCGTTCAAATTTTAAGAACAAATTATAGCGCATTATTAACAGGGCATCAAAAAAGAAAATGTGGCCATTTCACAACCAATTAGCACAAAAAAAAAGCCTACGATTACACACACTTTAAAAATCAGTTACCGCTTAAGCAGTTAAAAGTACTGTACCTCTTCCAGTAGGTGAGGTCCAGGAAGGAGAAGACAGGCGAGCGGCCAGACCCGTGTCGGCTCAGCTCAGTGTCGGAGCCGTCGTCGGACAAGTTGCTGTAGCTGGGAGACTGAGCCGGGGAAGCGCTGGATGTGGTGCTGTGGGCGTCGGAATCTAAGGTGGGTGACACATTGATGAGCCAAAGCTTTAGAGATAACAACCATCCATTCAAAAACTCACAGGAGGGTCAAATTAAATTCACAAATTTGGAGGAGCATACTGAAATTTCACACCAATGTCACTTTGTAAAGAAACAATACACACTACGTTTGAAGTTTAAACACAGAAACCAAAATGGCATAATTAACTGTTTCTTTTGAGCTCTTTCTGCAGCCTGTTGATCTGGCTTGGACGGGCTTTCTTGGTAATGGACTTGATCTTCTTGGGCCTGGAGGTCAACTTTAGACTAGGACCACCTCGAGCATCGACCACCTGCAGAGACGAGAAGTCATTCAAACTCATGAAAGAACAGCGTTGACTTGCTATGTCACAGATTTGTAGGTGATCTTTTTTTTTTTCTATGGGTTTTTACAACATACAGACAAGGCGGAATTTAGAGTTTGGTGCCTTCTGTGTCATTCCATGTAGAGCCACAACATTCTGTAACGTCTCTAGCATCACAGAATTTCACCTAATATTGCAGGTGAGTCTAGAGGTACCGAGAACTAAGCGGAGGCTCAGAGGGGATCAAGCCTTTTCCGAGTTGAGTTGTGAACGCTTCCCACCGATCTACTGGAGTGATAGATGATCACTTCTCCCCGGGTGTACTCACATGATTCCAGTTCTTCTTGGTTCCCACCGGTAGCTTTTTCCATCGCTTCACCAGGAGCACACAAGCGTTGCAGATCTCTCCAGATCGCATTTCGCTCAATCTGCAAGGTATCTCGTTAGGGGATGACAAAGTGCCACGCGTCTTTCACGCTTCTCCCCGCGGTCTACACTTACCCGAAACAGCTCCTGAAATCTTTCTCGTAACGCTTGCTGTCAGTGAAGCGAGAGCTGGACGACTTTGCGCGGCAGATGCAGCAGCCGTCCAAACTCCTGTACATTTTTGGCTTGTGGAAGCCAAACATCTGCGAGCAAAGAAAAACACAATCAAAAGATGTTACAGCCCGTCAATGACGTCATTGAAATACATACACCGATTGGTGACAAACACACACACACATTTGCCCAGACAACAAATATACACGTTTAAAAACACCCACTGTAGACAAAATATAGCAGAAGTACAGACAGTGCAACTTTCAAAGAAAAGTTGAGTCATTTCAATAATGCTAAGCTTTACGAATATTTCTTATGCCAGGGATATGGCTGAATTCCTGCATCTCAAAAGTGCAAAAAAAAAAAAAAAATGTGGCATGTTGGTTCAGCGGTTGACATTACATGGTGAAAGAGAGCAAGTTTCTTTTCTATGTATTAGATTGGCAATTCATTTGCAAAAATAACAGACCACTGAGGCGCCTGACCAACAATATCGGTTTGTGAAAATGTGAAATTGACAAAAATTGGATGCCGTAATTTTATAATTTTATGTAATTTTCAAATCCTTGACATGAATTGTTGGCTTTTGTTAGCAATTTTAGTGTAACCTACAGTAATGACCACAACATCCATGCCCCTTCCCATTAGTCCGTTCATGGCATTTTGCAATACATGTGAGCATTAACGGAGCAGACTTTAGTCAGATGAAACATCAACACTTTGTGGTTTAAGTTTGCATTGCTTAATTCTCTTTCTGTTTTATTTGCCATTTTTACAGTAGACTTAAACAGAGTAACATATAACGGAGCAGGCACACTTGAGCTCTTATTTGAAAAACTGTGCTTGCTGTGTCATTTTTTTATTTCTTTGAAGTGATACTAATTCAACACTGCCCCTTTTTTAACAGCAAAAATGAGAACAATCGCTGAGCACTTTAAAAAGTGCCTGTTGATATGTTTCAATGTGTTTGAAGTGTATGGAATGGATAAAATCCTTTGAAATGGAACGTTAATTCGATATTAAATTGAAATTGGGCATTTAGGGAAAATCCAAGGCAAGTCATAACCAGCACACTGTTTTTATTGCATTTATTTCACATGTCAATTAATCCCAAAATGTGCTGCTTAGTCACGAACAGAGCCCTAAATACATTTTTTTTTTTTTGCATCCCTTGCTGTGACCCACATGGGCTGCATAGTGTTGTTGGATGTGTGTGTGGGGGAAGTAGGTCAACAGTCAGACAGCGTGTCAGACAGATCATGTCACCATGCTGCGCTCTCGGCATGCATGCTTTGGTTTTGGCCCGGCCAAAATATTATAAGGCACGCACGCCCAAGCTGCAGGGGGAGGTTTACGTGGACCGAAAAGTCCAACAATGATTATGAATGCAATGAGCACGCCCACTGTAGAGGGATGCCGCTATGTTGCTAGGCAAAACTGGAGTCTCCACTGCACATGGTGAGCACAACTGCGGCAAAACGTGCAAAGCCGCACCCCCTTACACTGTGTGTGTGTGTGTGTGTGTGTGTGTGTGTGTGTGTGTGTGTGTGTGTGTGTGTGTGTTTTGCCATCAATCCTAGGGGGTCTTTTGACAGTATGAAACCACAGAGATGCCACAAGACACAGACAGCACACTCTGATGTGTATTTCTGACACCGGTTAAAGTCAGGTATACGCATAGAGGCGAATAATAGAATAATACACAGGTGCTTGTAATAAATGACATTAGATTAGACCACACTTCACAGGGAACATTTTCATTATTCACCCCAACCCCCAAACTTTGGTTCACAAGTTATTTTATAATATATCCTTGTTCATCTATCAATACCGACTTTGTACAGTGACAGGCAGAACAATGAAATGCTCTTCCACTAAATAGCAGAAGGTACCGGTACATAATTTAACTGTGTGCCCACTTGAGACATTTTTGTTTGGTGGCGTGTTACAAGATGTTTTTCTAACTTGAAATATTTGCAATGGTTCAAGAGGCTACTGTAGGGGTTTGCTCCAGGGAAGGCCTTTATTTGGACCGTGTAAAATTATATATGAATCGGTTTTCTCACAAAACAATGACACTTAAAATGATATACATTATTCTTTACTGTGACACATTGGTAAAACAAAAGAATTTAATAAAATTAATAGCCCTAATGGGAACAGATGTCTGAGATGTGCTGTTTATTTTCGGCCGGGTCAGCATTGCAAATTACAATATGTTCTGCCCATGGATCGAAAAAGTTGAAATAACTAAATTCTGCGACTGGAAAGAGTATCCGCCATAGATCAAGTAAGGTGTTTACTAGATTTGGCTTTGTTTGCAAAAATGCAATTTTTCTAATTTTATATTTGTCCTGTCACACACTTAAATGAGATGACAAACATTATTCTTTTCTGCAATACAATTGTTAGAAAATATCTTTAATTAAAAGTAATTACTGCCTTCCTCAATCATTAGAGGGTAGCAAAAAGAAGTGTCTTTTTGTAGTGCGGTGTTGCTTTACTCTACTCAGAGATTTAAAAAAAAAAAAAGAATACTGTACTGACTTCTCATCAACTGGTTTGACACATTTAGACAACAAAGTGGCATTTTTAAGATGGCAAATCTGAGGAGTAAGTGTGTTTTTTTTTTTTAAATAATGAAAGCCCCGAATTCCTCGTGTACACTATGCAGTCAAATCGAATCTTGAAGGTCAAAATGTTTGTGAGGAAACACATTTTAACATCCAGTGATAAAGTAAAGGTCAAGTGCAAATGCAGTAAAACTTTGGACAGCTGTGACCTTCACTGCTTTATTGTTGTGACAATACGAGTGGCAACATTGGTTTAAAGAGTTCAAATAATAACTATCACTGTTTTGCAATCACATGACATAATAAAGTGACTGTTGTTTCTGTCCACTGTGCTGATAAAAATAAAATGCTTTAGAACTTAGTACACATGCATGACGCCACAATTAATGGTATGCACATTAAAATAACTTTGGCCTAATAGCATAATTGCGAAAATCATTTCTGACATACAGTATATGCGTTTGTTCTGAATGTTGAAGATAGATAGCCAGATAGCTAGGCAGATAGGTAGAGGGATTACGATGAGGCAAAATACAATAAATTAAATTTAGTGGTTTCATCATCTACAGTCCATAATGATATTACGGACTGTAGATGATATAAGAAAAGGTTCAGAGAATCTGAAGAAATCACTGGATGTAAGTGTTAAGGCCAAAAACCAACACTGAATGCCCGTAATCGTCAATCCCTTAAGTGACAGTGTATCAAAAATCGACATCAGTGTGTCAAGGATATCACTCCACGGGCTCAGGCACACTTTAGAAAACCAAAGTCAGGGAATACAGTTCGTCGCTACATCCGTAAGTGTGAATTAAAACTCTACTATGCAAAGCAAAAGCCATTTTTCAACAACAGCCAGAAACATTGCTGGCTTCTCTTGGCCAAAGGTCATCTAAGATGGACTGATCCAAAGTGGAAAATTGTTGTGTGGTTTGACGAGTGCACATTTGAAATTGTGGATGTCGTGTCCTACTAGACTCCGGAGTCCAGACCTGTATCCCATTGAAAATGTGTGGTGCATTATGAGGCGCAAAATACGACAACGGAGACATTGGTCTGTTGAAATTGTACATCAGGCAAGAATGGAAAAGAATTCCACTAACAAAAACTCCAACAATTAGTGTCCTCAGCACCCAAACGTTTATTGAATATTGAATACTTTTAAAAGAAAAGGTGATGTAACACAGTGTTTGTAAAAAAAAAAAAAAAATTAAAAAGCCCAGTCCCAGCGTGTTACCGCCCTGAAATTAATGATTATGTGCTAAAAACAACAGTTTATCTGTTTGAACATTACATATCTTGCCTTTTCAATGTATTCAATTAAACATAGGTTGAACATGATTTTCAAATCATTGTATTATGTTTTTATTTATTTTAACACAACGTCCCGACATAATTGGAATCAGACTTAAAAGTTTTTAAGTTAAAGCACCGTGGTACTCAACGCACAAGGTCGAGCTGTAAAATTGTCTGCGGAGTGGAGCATCCTCACAGACGCGCGCGATCTCCGCAGCAGACTATTCCTGTGACGTAACTTCAACATGGCAACGAACACGCACCACATACACGAAAGGCGGCGGAAGGAGCGCGTGGCGGAAGGAGATGTTATGCGAACTAACGAAAATATAATTGTAATATCCCTCACACGCCTTTTTAAAAGTCCCACAAATCACCACCAAAACTATCGCGTCCACATCCTTATCGCTACCACGACTTGTTTTCCTTGAGAGGAAAAGTGTTAAGTCGTCATTTTGTTTTCCACCGCCCACTCTTGGGCCGAGGCAGCATGGCGAGCCACACGACATGGCTCATGCGCACCCATCTTTAAAAAAAAAAAAAAAAAAAAAACACGCTTCGTGTTCTCGACGTTTCCCTCGTTTTACAGCACCAAGTAGTTAGATAGGCGTAAATCTAACACGTTTTCACCCTCTGCAAAAAAAGGCAGTGGTGTAATTTGATTTTAAGTATTTTACAGCGTCCACTTCAATGTTTCTCGACTTCAAAGCACCGTCAAATATGCTGAGCCGTCGGTTTCAAAAACGTTAAACAGCATTAAGGGAGCTTTTAAAGTGTAGCATTTGGCGGGCACGTTGGTGTGTCTGTTAGCTTGTTTTGTTGACAGCCTGGTGCCGCGTGCTCCCGCACACGGGTGGGCGTGAGAGCTCCTCCAACTTGGTTGGGACACACGCCCCACCAGCGCTACAATGTGCACCTAATCACGTCTACAAACGCATTGATACAACTATTCGTCACCAAAAACCGACTGCAATCGGCATTTTGGAGTGGTTCCTTCACCCAGCTCTCACCAACACCATCCCCGCCCCCCCGGCCCCGGTCGCCAGCTGCATCGACCCACGAACAACAGCCATTGCGTGCGTGCGAAATGCAGTTCGTTCAGTTTCTTCTTAAAAAAACATTTTAGACGTTTTTCTACACTTAAAATCCAACTTCAACCCCATGAACGGCGAGTCATGCGTTAAACGGTTGTTGAGGCGCAGAGAAAGCACACAACTTAAGAAGAGTTTAATGTCAAATTATACGGTTTAAGCGTCCGAAGACTCCAAACGCGCCGGTTTATGTTTCACAAACACTTAATAAAATGAAGTAAAAAGACAACATCCCGCTTACCGTCCAAAGTTGTGAAAAGTTGGCGAAAACAAAAGTAGTATTCCGTACAGGGTTTGTGTTTTCAAACAGGACTACGGCGTCTCTTGTTGATGTCTGCGCTTGTGGGCTGGACTGGAGAGTTGTGGACGCGAGTGCGCATGCGCCGCCCTTACACGCCTCCATTTTGGAGGCCGTGGTGTGATTCTTCAATCGTCCTCATTTGCATAAGCGACACCCTGACGTTGGCGTACGTCTGCATTCTGCTGCCCATATAAGGATGGGAACGTTACGCGGGAACTGGGGGCTCGGCCCCGGTTGCTAGGGCACATTGGAGAATGTCGGCAAAGGGGCGGGGCAACCTGCTTTTCTCCAGATCCACCAGATGGCACGAGTCAAACAACTCCACTGCTGGAGGTGCTATAGCTGAGCTATCTCAGTTCGAATTATTTTGCATAAAAACCCTTAAGCCCAAACTTTAATTTTTTAACAATTACATTTCCAGAAAATACTTAATGCATCCATTGACTTATTTTGAAATGAATTCCAATTTTTTAAACTAGATCAGTCAGTGAAAAAAAGCCTAAAAAAATCATCTCGGTGTAAATCACTTTTTTTACATCGCAAAACAGCCACAGTATGGAAAAAAATGTAGAACCATTCAATATCACAGAGGGGTTTCTTGATTATGAAAATCAAAAAGGTTGAAATACATTGAGTGTAAAAAAAAAACAAAAAACATTTTGTTTGAAAATAAAATTGCTGTAAAACTGCTAAATCTGACCAAAATCAGGGTAAAACAATTAAACATTGCAAGGGAGTTTTTACGTCGCAAAAGAGTTTTAGCATCAAAATTTAAAAATATCCCAATAAAATTTAGAGTAAAAAAACGGCTTTCAAAACATTCCACATCTCAAAAAGAATCAGTGAAATATTAAGTTTCAAATTAAGTTCTGAATTGAAAGAAATGATTTTTTTAGAGTTAAGCAATTTTGAGCCTTGAGTTTTTTTTTGTTAAGTATTTTAAAGCAGAACATATTTTATTCTGACTCTTTACTTTAACATGTTTTAATAACTCATTTGTTGTTAGATTGTTTTATACTGATATATAAAGATGTGAATTTCTTGCATGTCCAATTTTTAAAAACTTTCCAGTTTGCTGTTGTAATGCCAGTTTTCTCAACTCCAAAACTAAATAGTTGTTTGTTTTTACTGTACTAATTGTTTTTTTTCTAACTTAATGTTTAATCTCTGGAGGGAAATTCAATGCATAATTTCTATTTTAAAAATATGTGTATATATTTTGAGACCTTTGTTTTGTCTGTAAAACAGAGTATTTATTTGTAATTATTACAAGTAGACTAATATTTTAACTTAAATTAATTTGAAATACCCAGAGGTAACTTTATTTGCAAGATGATTACATGTATTTCAAAAAAAAGAGAGAGAGACAGATATGAGTCTAAAACAAAGTACGCTTTTTTTATTCATCAGACAAACTTTAATCTAATTTTATTTTTAATCCCTGGAAGGAAATTCCTTAAATAAAAATGCTTCTATAAAAACAACATTACTGCAAAACAAAGTATTTATGAAAATGTTTGATCTAATTTTCAATCCCCGGAAGGAGAACCAATTTATATTGTAAATAAACAAATAAATCACAATCATACTTACCAGAGGTATTTTCTGTTTCACATAGGGGTAATACACTAAGAAAGTCTGTAACCCCCAAAATATTTAAAATGCTATTATCAATAGATTTTAAAATTGATTTTTTTTTTTTGTGTTTTTTTTCCGAGCAGCATGGAGGACCACTGGTTAACATGTCTGCCCCACATTGTAGAAATCTGGGGTTCAATTCCGGAGTGGCATGCCTGTGTGGTTTTTCTCCGGGTAATCCGGTTTCCTCCCACTTTCCACAAACATACATGGCAGGTGAATGGAACACTCTAAATTGTCCTTAAGTGTGATTGTGAGCGCGACTGGTTGTTTGTCTGTGTGCCCTGCGACCAGTTCAGGGTGTTCCCCCACCTACTGCCCGAAGACAGCTGGGATAGGCTCGAGCACACCCGTGACTCTTGTGAGGCTAAACAGATTAGAAAACACACACACACACACACACACACACACACACTCACACACGCACACACACACACACACACACAGTCAAAATCCCATGGGACTGGATTTAAAGATTTAAAGGTGAGTAAAGGTAGAGGAAGAAGAATACCAATGCATTCAACTTGTTTTATTAGTAACTTTAATCTGAGACGTCACATTTTCATAAATAACCTTCATTTATTGCTCTCTCTAATCTGTATTTAAATGACAATAGAGGCTGGGTTACATAGTGTTTGCCCGGCAGTGCAGGAGAAAGATGGTGTTTCTTCACTAGTAAATGAAACGCAATACAGTGAACACTCGCTGTATCATGGACTTTGAAGCGATCGTTTGTTTTAACGGGATGTGGGGGGCTTACAGTACACAGGCAAATCCGCATTCAGACTTGCATGGCTTCAGTGTAATACCACATCTATTCTTGTGCAAAGGTTGTACGAGGCAACTGAACTCTTATTGTTTTCTGAAAATGTTGAAAAATGACCTGGGCAATTATGTTCTTAGGCTAACGATGGACCTGTTTGTTGTGTTGCTGCTCCATGTGTGAAAGGAGTTGTTTGAAAGGTTATAATGACTGGAACATTATATGTTAGCATTAGGCTCGTGACGAAATGATATGGGTTGGCTGACCATTTCAAATGTCCAATGTCTAATATTTCTTTTGCTTTATGCCAATTGTACAGTAAATGTCAACTGGGAGTGATGAGGAAACAGCTTGACGCAAGCACACGATTTCTTATCTGGAGAGCTGCGCCAGTGAGCGAGTATTCTCCTTTCCGTTTCTTCTTCTAAGTGATGTTACATGGTCGTCTTCCATTTCTTGACAGCAAGCATGTGAGAACAGGCGCTAAGGAGTATTTTTAGAAGTGTGTTTAATAAGTTTATGATAAACAGGGGCTCACTGTTTAATATTGTTGTATTTTGTGTTTTTTTAACGAACTGGTGCTCTCTATTTAACACTTTCATGTCAGACAAACAGCAGAACCACCATCCACAGGATCAGAATCTGTAGTTTGGACACAAACCTGATGCCTTTGAACCGGAAAACATGTCACAACATTGAGAGATTATGCGATGAGACTAACATATTTACAACAAGAAGAGAAGTGGAGAGCGGACTTGAACTATTCTGAGTCTGATCAACACAAAAAAAGTGAAGTTATCAGAGCAGATATAATAAGAACAAGCGCATCATAGCATACCACAACACAGAGGGAACGAAGCGTCCCTTTGGCGTGGGAATAAGCAAATAAGGCCCAAGACCCGATAGTTGGGATCACAACACACTAGAGACAAAACAAACAGACTGGCCATGCATGTGTTTCATTTTAAAGTTAAGAGCGTGAGAGCAATAGCAGTAGTAGGAGCGTTAACACTTTCAAGGTTAAGTACACGCTTGAGGAAAAATAGCACATTATTGGTGTACAGGTGCATTTCATTACATTAGAGCAGGGGTGTCAAACTCATTTTTTGTCTCGGGCCACTTCGGAGTTACCGCTTCCCTCGGAGGGCCAGTGCAAAATCTCAATGTTATTTATCACCCATGAGAGTTTGACATTTCGGTACAGATTTCAGCAAGGATCATGAAAGTTGACACACATGATTTGCTCCGGCCGGCCACATAAAATGACGTGGCGGGCCGGATCAGCCGCCCCGGGCCTTGACACCTGTGCATTAGAGTATGGTAAAAAAAAAAGTCCACTTATTTCATTAGTTCAAATTGAAAAGTGAAACTCATATTCAACCAGAGGTTGTCAAACATTTTAAACAAAAAGTACCCCCGAAAAATATTTCATCAAAAACGAGACTTTACTCCTAAATGTGCAATTAATGTGTTCATGTCTGAACATAAACACTGGGCTTAAAAAAAAAAAAAAAAGACTACTGATCCAATTAAATTGTATTACACTTTAAAGTTGAATAAAAATGGTACCTAAATAATGAAATACATGTGTAAAAGAAACAGTTGTTATATAATAAATGCAAATGTATTGAATTTGAAAGTTAAATACAACTGAACTGTACTTAGGCAGTGATTCTATTGTGCAACACACTGAGAATCACTGTGTTAAGTTCACTAATACTTACTTATCAGAAGGCCAATATCACGGGATTTTTAAGTTACTTTTTTTTTTTAATTGGTTCACACAGTTTACTTAATTACTCGCATGTGGAAAGGAGAGCCAGTTCTCGATGCGCTTTTCAGCTGTTGAGTGAATGCCAGGAGAATAGTAGAAGGCACTCAGAACAAACTCGCACAGGAGGTGCTGTCAGCCAGAGTTCATAAGTGGTCACTCACATGCAGACGTAACAGGACACCACGTCAGGCGCCGCATCCTCATAGCACTTAAACGATAATATGTACAGAATGATCTGTACGTTTATGCTCTCAATTTTTCAAATTAGTTTGCAATACGGTAAAAAAAAAGGTCCTTTCATCAGTTTAAGTGTGCTTTAACAATTCTGCATTTGTTTATGATGTCTCTATTTTTCAGCTTTTTGCGGCTGGGTCTAGAATATCCACTCTGCAATAACCAGGGAAAGCTTCACTGTATTCCTACATTCAAAATCCTTTTGATTCCAGTTCCTATTTAGTAGTGTAATTTCCTGAGATGGTGAATGTGGGGTTTTCAATCGCCAAAATGTAATTTAAAAAAACCCTCATGAAATATATATGTATACAAGTTTCACTTCTTGAATTGAACCAGTGAAATAAATGAAGTTTTCTATCTTATTGTAAATGTAATTGTAACAATTGTGTGCTATATTGTTTGACTCCGGGGTGTTACCCAGTTCATGCTTTTGTCCCCTTGACACTTGGCTATTATTTTGGACATGCCTTTAATTTTTCTGCTGGGGTTCGACACTTATGCCTGTGCATTAGTTCTGAACAACGCAGCCTCCCCTTTGTTGCAGCGCTGCTTTTGTTGCCCTCGGTTTTCTCTTGGATAAAAAGTAAATACAGAATCGTAATACCCCCTCCACCGTGGGTTCCGACAAGAAGGGTTATATGTAAAGTGCTTTGTTACAGTTTCAGCTCTTGTGAAATGCTACATCAATAAAGTTGTATTGTGTTGTATTTAGATCAATCAATACACAGAAAGTTGTCCGCCTTTAGAAAACCAGTTTATTTCTTTACTTTATTATATTTTGTTGTGGGTTTTTTTGGATTTATTGGCATTTTATGTACCGTTGTGTTTATGTCCTGAAATTGTAAAAGTGTCAAGGGTCCAAGAGCAGTATTTTTAAGGGTAGCGGCCATATGACAAGCCCCACAAAGATACGACAATGTACTTTTTTTCTGAGCATGCACACGATATGAGGAAAACAAACAGTCTGTCCATGTGAACTTGTGGATGACGACTTCTGTCCAAAGCTTGTTTTGTGTTTTTTTTTTTTTTTTTTTTTTGTGTATTTTTTTTTCTTTTCACAGTGTAATCACACGAAGGAGAATCTGACTACTTCCCGAAGCAGATACAGTGTGTAAAGACATTTACAAGGCAAAAGGTTTGGAGCTCACGTGGCATCATTCACGTCCACGGGCCTTTTTTTTTTAACAGCAAACAAGGAGTTCAGAAGCCTGCGTGGCAACGTCCTCGATGATGTGTCAGAGGGCCACGCCCTTGACCAGAGACGTCTCCAGCGTAACGGCGAACTCGTTGAGTGTGTGCAAGATGCGAGAGAGTGAGCACACGGCCGCGCGGTCGCGCATCAGGGCGCCGTCCTCGTAGGTACGTGACGTTAGGGGACACTCGGCTAGAAGGGGAAGCCACTGAGAGAGGAGACGATCCCTAACAAGAGGACAGGTCAGCTGGTTAGTCATTGAAGACAGATGGATTTTGCTATGCTAATTTCTTTTTGCTCATCAATGGCATTCCCTAGTATATATTAGCCGAAAGCTAGTTGACTTATGTTTGATAAAATTACATCGTTTTGTTAAATATTTTGGTGTTTGAGTTTACAATGTTTGATTGTCTTTTATTTTGCTTCAGGTGTGCAGTAAACTTCGATTGGGAGTGACAAACTTGAAGCGAGTATGTTTTGCGTCGAATTAGGAAAACTGAATTGCAACCATGACTACAGGTGCAAAGGAATACTTTGCAAACCAGTCTTGCATGGACACAAAAAATCTGACGTTATCCTTCCCACGTGAATGGTAATCACAATTATTCTACAGCTAACATTCTCTGGGATGAAAGATTTCAGTGTGTAAAAAATCCTACATTCCTGTTGTAACCAAAGCAGACAAAATTAGATAATTGTAAGATTTTAGAGCAATTAAAAAAAAAGACTTCATATTACTTAATATACTGTAATAAGTAAGCTCTGAGGCACACACAGCAATAACACCAGAAATTATATATATATATATATATATATAAAATAGTATACAGTATTAACATATACAGGTATTTTATTGATATATTTTTGTTGATGAAAACCACATATAGCAATATTTCCAAGTTTTTGGGATCTGAAATCTGGGGAAAAAAACGAATAATTTTAGTCTACTAATTCCATACTTCAGGTTTTGCAGCAGTAAATTGGACAGTAGCTCCACACAATTATACAACTAATGGTATTGTAGGGGGAAAGAAATCTATATACATATTTACAACACTAGGCAATGAGACTCAGCAGAAACACATTTCAGTAGACACAGGTTGAATTTGTATACAAACCTTGTACAAAAGTGCAAATGTACAAAAGAAAGACATTTTAAATATTTTCATTTTTGTGTTTTGAGTAACTTCAGGAAAAGTTACCAAGGTTTAGGGTGAAAAATTGACATTAACTCTTTTTTATTGCTGTCAAATTGTCAAATTACCGTAAGTCAAATTTGACCCAGAAAATATGTGAGGAAGCACTCTCTGTAAATGTGCACACTTCCCCGAATTGAAACGCGGGCGATTGGGTAAGTGTGCATATTGTGGAGCCACTCACCTGACTCCGAGGCAAACCAACAGCTGGAACTTGCCCTCTTTCCCAATATTTCGCGGTGAGGCGCTAATGGAGTTGACGTAGTGGCAGAGCAAGTCACAAGGCGGCTCCTTTATCAACATGGAGCCTGGTGGGTGGCCCAGCTGGTCAGCCGTCTCCATGGAAACCACATATATATATATCGAGAGAGAGAGAGAGAGAGAGAGAGAGAATTTTAGGATCGATATACACTGCAGTTCCAAGTGCCCAATTCTCATTTAATGCCTTGATCCCATAGTTCAACATATATGTACATTTGAAATGACACATATCCCATTTGTATAAGGCGCCAAAACAAAAAAAATATTTACCTCTCACATTCACCAAATAAAACCTCCGATATTCACCAGGAAATTCTGACATTCATGAAAAGAACCTCACACTAACAAAAACTCTCTTACACAAAAAAATACTCATTCATACCAAAAAACTCACTTCATAAACGTATCAATAACACAAAAACCACTCATGCAACCAAAAACGTCAATCATGCAGAAAAAAATGTCACCAAAAAAAACCTCACGTCAAACTATGTCTTTCACAAAAGCTCTCACATCCCCCTCCAAAAACTGTTCCACACACAAATAACTTCGCATACAGCAAAAACTCACGAGAAAAGCCTCATGCACACAAAAACACTAAATTATACCAAAAACTTCTCACATGCACCAAAAAAAACTCTCACAAATGAAAATAATTCGATCATGCACCAAAAATCTCTCATTCTCATGAAGGAAAAACCTCACTCAACAAAAACCTCTCCAGTTCACTCAAAAAATTCTGACACAACCAAAAAACTCCTTTCACACAAAAAAATCACATGCACAAAAAATGCACCGTTGCACCAAAAACCACTCACATGCTCCCAAAACTTCTCAACCACAAAAAAACATCGTCACACACGCCCCACACACACACACACACACACACACACACACACACACACACACACACACACACACACACACACACACACACACACACTAAAAAAGACCAAACAAAAAAAAACCCTTTGATGTGCACCAAAAACCTTTCACATGCACAAAAACACACCAAATTACCCTTTCACTCTTATCCTAAAAACTCTCACACAGTCAAAACCTCCTACCGAGACTCAAAAAACCTCACTCACACAAGAACCTCTTACATGGACCACAGAGATTCTTATATACATCAAAAATCTCACACTCTCACCCCAAAATATAAATGACAAATCTCACTTTGACCAAAGAATCTTTAGGTTACACCCAAAAACTCGCACAATCCACCCAAAAACGTCTCACGCTCTCTCACACAAAAACACACACCCCAAAAAAAAAAAAATAAATAAAATATCCCACTCTGTCCATAAATCCTTATTGTATCACGGGAACCATGCCGTTTAAATCCAGCCTTAGTTTTGGTGTAAAGTGAAAGAGGAACGGAACGGAATTAAAATGCCTGTAAAGCGAGACAGCTAGAAAGTATATGTTACATGGAAGAACACAGCACTCACCCACAAAGTCCCAAACAAACACATTTCTCTGGAAAAGGCGGCTGGACTTGAAGCCATGGAGGAGGAACTTCTCCAAAGAGGGAACCAGTCCTCCTTCGCCACATAGCAACATGGTCAGGTTGCCTCTCTGCCAGAATGGAAAAGGGACAAGAAGAGACCAGAGTCAATTTCACTGGCATGTCCTCACACAAAAGACAACCGGCAATATTTTATAGTATTTGGACTACCATGTTTATTATAATACATGACAATATACTGTATCATTGAAGGTGTTGATCCAAATAAGAGATGGTTGGCCTTGGTGGAGGTCTGCTACTCTAGAGATTTTTGGAAATCCATTAGCGAGTTGGTGCGGGTGTACCTATTCAAGTGTCCAGTCAGCGTGTCAGTTCTGGAGCTCCATTACATTCAAATTCTGAAATTTATTCCAAGCCTGGCTAGCAAAACAACATCTGAACGGATTTGCGCACATTAAATGATCAGCATCTCTGGTGAGTATGATGTATTTTATTTAAATATTGTGGGCTTTGTCATGTTATTAGATAAATACTGATTCTGAACTGCTCCACATGACGCCTACGGTACAGTTCTGTGCTGTTATATTGTGTTTGTGTGGCGTATTGATGCTTTCTATAAGTGTGACATAATAACGGTGGTATTAAGAAGTGGATTAAGCGAGGAAACTCCTCATTTAAGGCCCAAGTACGATACTGTGTGAAACTGATTATGTGTTAAATTACATTCACATACCTCTTGTTCAGGTTTGTGAAAGTGCTTGACAAGGTTATTGGCTGCCTCCCGCATGTCTTCATGGACTTCAACAGACAACACTCCTGTCAAACAAAAACACAAGTACAGAGTAAGAAACATAAGAAGGCATGAAGACAAGTACAAGAACCGCCATTTATCACAAGAAATACTTTCCAGACAGTAATACTATAAAGAATTTAAAGAGTATTTTTCAGTACGTACTCGCCCGGTTTCCAAGGGATCCCAACACAGCTCGTACACCTTGGGAGGGTGAGGCCAACTCTGGCGGGGTCCCAGTCCATCTTCCGGAATCCTCCTCTCCACCAGGTGATACCAAGTGACCAATGAGGACTCGTTCCAGGCTGCCGTCGCCCACGCCTTTCCCCAACCATCGACCACAAGGGAACCTGGCAGGGAAGACCATGCACATTTAAAAAACAGAACGGGCAGGGGAAACAAAGAGTTATTTTTGCATTTTATTCAGTACATCTGCACAACTAAACGCGGTGCAAAATTAGAAATGTTTCTAAAAATGGAAGCTGGGCTTGTATTTAATTTTATGATCTTGAGCAGGGGTACCTAATTTTGTATCTGGTGGGGGTACCTAAACAAGAAGTCTAAAGCTGTCTGAGTCCAATAACAGTTGAGTTGATGCTGACACAGTACACACAGTAAAGATTAGGACATCTGTCATATTCGGCGTAAATGAGAAGCATGTAGCTTTCAAAGCATACAAAATTCTTACTTGTATGTATGACCCGTGATCTCATTGTAGACCATCACGCAGTCAATGAGACACTTGGCCAGCAGGCCCGAGTTCTCCTGTCCCAGCTGCAAAGTGCTCAGTCGGCCCAGGTTCTTGCACTGGAACAAACACAACAAATTGTGAGGCTCGAGCTGGGAAGCAACTGCTTATGAAAACTCAAATTGGGGGCATTTGTAAGCCAAGGTACTAACTTACTCCGAGAGGGCCTGCTATAATTTCATTCAACTTTGTTTCAAATGAGATCATTATGGTGAAAAAAAAAATGCTGTTGTTTTATTCTTTTCATTTTTAACAAATGAGTTCTTAACTAGGCATGTGTTGACGCAAACCTCAAAAAAAATCTCTTGGGTATTCTTGGGGATCTGTCTCACTCCCGAATCTCCCATTTCTCCAGACACGCACACCCATGGGTGGACAGTCGCCATGGCGATGCTCAGCTTCTTCATGGGGATGATGGCGACACGATAGGGAATGTCTGCAGAGAGGCGGGTTGTTTATTGTTAGAAATATTATTTGTGTCTATCTATCTACACACAGACACACACGAACGCACGCACATAATGTTTTATGTTTTTATTTATCCCGCTTTTATGTTGATTTTCAACATTATTCCTGTTATGAATTCCTTCCACGCACACTGGATTGTTTGAATGGTGCTGCACAAATAAACTTGCCCTGTCTTGCTGATGGGTCACATAAATTAACAAATGGGAGTTCTATTTGTATTGACTCACTGATAGAAGCGAAGGCGCGCGTGAAGCAGAGGTAGTCCACCGTGTTGAGAGAGAGAAGATGGTATAGAAACTGTTCCCTTTCTTCCTCGCACAGAAGGAAAGCGTGAGGCTTGTATAACTGTCTGTGTGGACAAACAAGAGCAAACAAGGTCAAATAAGGCACCAGACAAAGACAGGAATTAAATTGTTTGTTTACCGAAGCAATTCCTGGTTTGTAAGCAGCTCTTTAAGGTGCTGTGAGAGCATCTTCTTCTCCAGGGCCAAGCTGATCCAGGCCCGGGCTTGTCCCACCTCAGACAGACCCTCACTCATTGTTTGGATAAACCTGAAAGAAAATGTTATGCACACGTCAAGAATGTTAAATAGTAATTTATCATTATTGATTGTCAAGTATTGTTCAGAGTACGGTAACATTTTCTTTTTATAAATGTGTCAGGACCCTTGCATCATTTTTAAAAAATGATGTATTTTTTTAATCAGTATTGTCCACTTTGACTTACAGTCACTGATAGCATTAGCTAAGGGTGCACAAAAAAATCAAAATAAACAGACGAATAAATAAATAAATCCCCGTTTTATCTAATTTAAACCCCTAATAGTTCTGTTTTTGTTTCAGATTTTTCTTTAACTATTATACCACATTTCACACCCCTTGTTTACCTGTGTGTCCAAAATAAACAGGGGTTAGCACACGTATCATCATTTCAAGTGTCCCTCATTAAGAGCCACACAACAAATAAAAGTTCAGATGTTCTACTCCACTCAACTTTCTTTATGTAACGCTTTCACACTAGTTTAGCTTATCCCGACATTTTTGTAGTCACATCTTACAGCACAAGCTATGGTCCGCAAAGTGCTTCCAAAGCATCAGAGGGATCTTCTTGTTCTAAAGTATCAGTCAGGAGACGGGTTCAAAATCATGAATCATGCAATGTACATTTTCCATCTCTTTTCCAAGGGAAAATGTCTGATTATAAGCAACTTTCTTCCATTAAACTTTGTTGTTACACACCTCATATCTTGTACTAAGGATCCTCTTAGAAGGACAGCGCCATCGTCATATGTTCTCTGCTCTGCGCCTGAAAATATTTGACAGGAATCAGAAACTGCATCTCATTTACAGTCGGAATGAACTTTAAACGGCACAGGATGATGTCTAGTTCATCACAGCATGTCATCCCAATCCCTGCTACCTGGAGACTCAGCAGGCACCTCTGTCTTCTCCAAGGTTGCCTGGAAATGAAGCAGGTGCGACCACAGAGCTGATTTGCCCTGTTTAAACACACCAACAGTCATATTTACCATGATGCCTCTGTGAGTGTGCTGACAACATTTTCATTTGGCTGACATGAGGTTGCATGATCGCATCTGACCTGTTTCATCTGCAGACCGTGGCCCCAGGTTCTCTCCAGTAGGTCGCACAGACTGTGAATTAGCGTGTTCTCCTGCAGGCCAGTGATGTTGGCCTCCCCCTGACCCACTTCCACACTCTCCTTCCCCATCCTCTCCATCAACATACGTTTGGTCTTGAGACACAGAACGAATTGAAAAGTAATAGAACAATTCAGGGTGTTTGTAAACAACACTGTCGACCACAGGTGTCAAAGTCAAGGCCCGGGGGCCAGATCTGGTCCGCCACATCATTTTATGTGGCCAGCAAAAGCCAATCAAGCATGTCAACTTCCATAATGCTTGCGAAAGTCTGAACCAAAATTTTAAATTGTCATATGTAATCCATATTAACAGTGTTTGAACAAGCCATTATTCTTGACTTCTGATTTCAAAACTAGTTATCCATCAATTTGTTGTTTGCTGTGTATGTAGTATGTGGAGGCAGTTAAACATGTATATGATTTCACAATCATCATCAGTCATAACGGCCCTCCAAGGGAAACCGTAACTGCATTGAGGCCCGCGACAAAAATGAGTTTGACACCCCTGCTGCTGACCATTTCACCATGATGCACTTAAGGTAGCAAAACTTCAAGCATTCTGAGAGAAAACAAACCCTTACATGTCATCTGACCAATGCAGAGCGATTGAGCACAAAAGGGAAATGGCTTGAACGGTGATTTTAGCCTTCTCCTCTACGGTCGCAATTTGAATATGTCAAGTGTCAGTTGAAAAGATGTGATTATAGATGAGGTACATTTCTACCACAGAGACTGCAGTCACTGGCCACAATTTACATTTCCACAAGCAAGCAAGGACATTCAGCTATAGTTAACATGCTCATTGACAGCCCGGCTAATTAGTTGAATTTTGGTTGCTTGGATGAATGGCACAAATGAGCTCTATGGACGCTGAAATGAATGGCGCATCGTCATCTTTGAGCATGCGAGCCATTATGTTTTGCCAAGTTACTCAAAGACAACCCAACCAAACATTTTTGCGACAAAATGCGTCCCACAAACCCGGTAATTTCAAGTGTTTAACTTCGACAGCAGGCAGTCTGGTCATTTTCAGTAAACGTTTGACATCCACTCGATTCATCCTCCTCACCCACGGATTTCATCAGTTAATTTCAGGGATGCAATTTATTTTAGACTGAAGTACAACTACATGTGAGCACTCGCCCATAACAAGGAGCAATTATTGATGCAAATAAGGCTTAAAATGTAACATGTTTTTCCTGATAAAATATTATTCAAAAGCACAAACGTTTCTTGAACATTTTATACATTTCATTCACTTTTGAGAGTATTTAGCAGGCTGGTGAAGTGGCATCGGTGTCATAGATTCTGAGCATTTTTATGAGTCCGAGTACAAGCACAGATATACAGTATCTGTATCAATACATGCATTCCTAATTAATTAGTTCATTTATTTAATATTAATAATCAAAGGGAAAAAAAAATAAACATTTTAGGGAATATCTGGTGGTCCAACCTCAGACAGTTGTTGTCATCATTTTACATTAGTGGTGGTCATTTGCTTTTTGCAAACCCAGCATCTGATGTTTGCAAAACATTATAGAAAGGTCTATTGCACAACTGGACAGCACGACAAAATGGCAATCTCACGACAGTGCAATAAATATAGCCCCCCTGGCGGAGTTAATAATGACTTTTGTAGACCATCAAGAGCTCTCACCTTCAATCGACACTCACTCAGCAGCCCTTGAACAAACTCCCTGTGGGTCTGAGCGATGACTTGAGGCGACAGGTCCAGAAACTTCAGCTGGTTAAGATGCTTCCTTGCCAATGAGTGCTTCTGTGGAGGAAACCGAAATCAACAGACATAAGGAAAACTACCATTTTTGTACGGGATTGTTTCTGAATGCCAGACAAAGCACCTGTCTTTGTTCACCATCTGGTGCAGAGAGCTCTCCTGCTGCTGACATCCTCCTGGGATCGGATATGCGGGATGCTGTGACACGACTGGACCGCCTCCTCAGGCGTAAACAATCAGACACTCAGCAGAGAAGAAATTACAGGCACAACATGTACTTCTGTCTCATATTCAGGTTTTGATCTAAAACCCAAAACAAAGACAAAGTAAGGGACTTTGTCGTTCCTATACTTTTGGAGGGGACTGTAATTCTCTTTGCTTCATCTTTAATTTGATTGTCAACCTGAACTGGGAGTGGCAATAAACAAGTTGAAGTAACAAGTTCTCTTTTGCTCGCAAGTCAAAGCAAAATATCATCCGAGCAACATCTGGTCTCTTGAGAAAACCGTAAGTCAGGTCACTCACACGTCGAGCTACCACTGTATTTTTACTGACTATCCATGTATGCTTTGTGACAATAAATTCTCATATGACAATACGAGTAGCTTGACTCAGGTCGAAAAAAAAGATGGTGATCTTGAAAACGAAAGGCTTCATGTTCGATTCCATTCTGGTTTAGTCCCTTTGAGGACCCCACGAAGCTTCTGCTGTGCGCTAATGAGTCGTTGATTTTATGCCATCACTATTAATCATGGTGTGACTGAAGCAGAAAGAGCTGTGAATACATCAGAGCGAGCCAAGTGCAATATAAAAGCAGTCTATTTCCAATCCACAAAAAGACAATCAAGCTGATTCACAAGACTGATATGGAAGAGTGCCCTGGATCCAACCTGTAACACAGTGAACCCCGGTTTTATGATGATTCAGTTCTTACGCCAAGAATATACATTGGATTTTCAAGCGATTGATTTGGAAGTTTATATATTGTGGTGCTCCATGTGTGTAAAGTAGCAGTTGTTTGAAGGTTGGCGCATTTTGGCCTTCCAGATATTGTATGTTAGCATTTAACTACTGAAATTTCGTTAAATGAAATTACGGTATGTGATTTGGTTTTTTTTTTTTTTTTAAATAGTGTTTAATTCTCTTTTGTTGGATGCTCTGTTTGTACTGTATATCGTTACTGCTTCATTTGTATTAAAGTGGCTGTTGTTTGAACATTTATCATTTCTGCTTAAATCTAAGCTAATTTTCATTAGGATTAAGCTTGCAGACTTTGAAATGGTTTCGTTGAACATTTTGGCATTTAAAAATACAATGTTTAAAAAGATCCAGTAAAGTGAATTCAGCAATTTGGTTCTTAGTACATAATAGTTTGCAGATAATTGCTGAAAATGTGCTAAAATTGAGAACACTGTAGTTAGTAATGAACTGTTGTGATATAGCGATAAATTGTTTTTCAACATTTCATTTGTCCAGATGTTTTGAGCGTGGCTAAAATGCAGCCCAGTGACTTGGTCTGAAACTTATCGCCTGCGAAAATCTGTGGTTCACTGTACATCTTTTTCTGGCTGAATAAGTCATCTTGCCTATTGTATAGCTTGGGCTGCCTCAGACATTGGTTGCCAATCACGGATGAAAGACTCACTTGTTGATGCTTTGCGAGTGTATGAGAACATCGGCCTGCAGCTTGGGAAAGTAGCCCGGCTGGTGGCGACCCTGGCCGATCCTCATGTCCAGGAGGTGCGGGTGTATGGCAGTGTGGTCGGCCTTCAGCAGCCGGCGCTCAATGGCCTGAGCTGCACGGGTGCACACACAATGAAAATGTAATGAAAACACAATGGTGCTTGTCACTAGCGTGAGCAACAAGGCCCTGTTCAGACAAGATAGATCATCGGCAGCATTCAAATAATAAATCAACTTCATATTGAATTAAAATTATTACACAGCATATACAATGGGTATACAGTGAACCCTCATTTATCACGGGGGTTACGTTCCAAAAAAGAACCCGTGATAGGCGAAATCCGTGAAGTAGTCAGTTTTATTTTTTACAGTTATTATACAATACTGAACTATGTATACAATGCAGAGGCGATTGCTCTAAGACTGCAAGGGAAGCTCAGCTTCCCCTAAAATGTCAAAAAGTAAGTGATCAAATATATGTGTGTACGTACAATTGTGTGGACATGTCATTGACTAAATATGTGCTACAACACGCTCAACTTTTGTTCTGAATCAGCTTCTTATTATTGGTTACGACGCTACTCTCTTCTCATTCATTCCCGCAGCTTCACTGTGCTTTAAACTGTGTGGACGCTGAGCGTCGAGAGAGTTCAGGGTAGGTTGTCCCAATGCATTGAAACGAGACGAGTCACTGGATAAATGCTGGTTTTGTCCCGCCCACTGGACGCTCAGCGTTTCTGGGAGTCTATGGGCAGTGGGCGTTATAGGCTGGCCCAGAAGCTCAGCTTTTCTGCATGATGATTGAATGATCTGTCTGAGGCTGAATCTCTTTTTGATTTACAGCGAAATGAGCCAATCATCGATCTTATGGTGAAGGCATCCGTTTAATTTTTTTGAAAAGGAACGGAGAGAATCAAGTATCAAGTACAACTTTATTGGCAGAATTGACGTATAAATAAATGGACACATTTTATGATGTAGGCCGAAATTGAGCTTCCCCTCCTTGACAGAATACATATAATTTTGCAGAATATATCAGTGATTTGTTTTTTTTTAATGCATTTTTGTCTGATTTGAAATAAATTGTGAAACACCTGTCTGTTAATTATAATAAAAATTGATTTCTTAGCAATCCTTTGTTTTTGTTTTAAAAAAAAACTAGTTTTTAAACTTGTTTAAAAAACTAAGAAAGCTGATCTTGTTTTCAAAATAAGTAATTTGTAAAAAAAAAAAAAAAAAAAAAAAAAAAAAAAACCTTAGCTGTGTTAAATTTATTGTGATGACGAGTTGTCCCAAGTATGCACTTCGGTGGACCATTTGTTTGAGGACCAGAAGCACAACAAAATACGTTCATATACATCATATTTGTTCACAATTTTTAAAAAAGATGCTTAATTTTCAACAGAATTGCACAAATTGAAATTATTCCTAGTAGTCCAATTTATTTTCATAATACAATACCGGCTACTTAAAAGGGAGTGTTCATTTTTTACATCTAGTGGAATGAATAAAAATGGCTGAATGAGGATCAGATTGGAAGAAGCGACACAAAAACAGCTCATCCCCCACCGCATTCTTTAGCACACCCCCATCTTTAATGCCCTTCCATCCGCACCCAGCCCCCTCTAAGCAGCCTTAATCCCACACTCGTTTTGCCTTTTGTCCTAATTGACTTTGATGTTCATATGAGCAATATTTTATTCAGTTTGATGTGCTCATGCACATTAAATCAACAGAATCATCATAGGAACACAAACCAGATACGTAACTGTGATAAAATCTGATTGTTTTGGTTTCCTTTTCCCAATGATTTTCTTGAATGATCTTCAGTAAATAATTGATGTATCTTGAGAGCAAATGTCATGCAAATCTGAGGGGTGGTTATCTATGACAGTATTTATATAAGAATTATGAACAGCAGGGTTGTTTGGCTTAACCAAAAGGCCAAGGTTGACAGGCAAACCCGCAACAGTGTTCTTGAACCAGACTCTCAGCTATTTTTCATAATCTTGGTAAATAAGAGCCTGCTCACCAATTCCAGGATCACCTCGTCAATATGCTTTGTGATTCGGAAAACGGTACCCATAGTGGTTGCTCTCTCTCTCTCTCTCTCTCTCTCTCTCTCTCTCTCTCTCTCTCTCTCTCTCTCTCTCTCTCTCTCTCTCTCTGTCTCTCTCTCTCTCAAAAATATATTAAACACATGAACACATTGAAGTATACTTTTTAGATATATTGTAAATGCATTTGAGTAAAAAAAAAAAAAAAAAACTGCAAGCAAAATTGCACCGAAAATACCGAATGTGTTGTAGTGTCAGTGTACATGCATGTGCCTATAAAAGGTGACGCGTGACAGCGAGTCTGTGTGGCAATTTTGTGCGTGAGTGCATGAGCGTAAGCTGTAGCCGACAGCATCTTCTGCGTGACAGTGCTCATTGTGTTTGTGTTTCACTGAATCCTTGAAAAGTGGATCGCTGTGTACCATGAACAGCAATATAACAATAACTGTTTGCTGCTTTAAGGTGCGGGATGACAACCTATGGCAAAAATTAGAGAGATTGAAGCTTGATGTTATCATTGTGTATTTCCAGTGTACCTGATTCAAAAAGGGTGGAGCATTTCCTGTAGTGACTGCCGGGAGAGTCAACCTGGTCCGTGTCGTAGAGTCGCTCCCTTTCCAGGCGGCTGTCAAAGAGCTGTTGCAGTGGCTCGCGGTCAGCCCAGCGAGAGATCACCTTGCCGTCGGCAAAAGATGAAAACATGGACGTCTCCAGGAAACGGGACAGGAAGTGCAAGTGGGTCACAGGTTGAGCTGAGAGGAAGGCACCCTGGAATAAGAGAAGTCCACAAAGAAATAATGTAGTTAAAAGAGATGCTACATCTGAAGCGCAAGATCCTAACATATTGACACAATCTGGCCCTATGTGAGCATTTTCACACCCTTGGGATCAATGTTGGATTAGTATTTCCCAATCTTTATTGAGCAAAGGTACATCATCGAAGAAAACTCATACATAAAGTACAATATTGCACGGTATTAGCAAAACATGCGATAAGAGTGTTGAATATAGCGATATTCAATATGTACCCAAAGAAATGACATTTTATTATCTAATGCAAGAAGAACATTTTTTTATGGGGCAAAATAAGGAAAAATTGTTAATTACCGGTAATTGTCATGTCCCTTGATAATGTTCACCTATTGGATGGTGATGCAGATTTAAGGTTGCAATGGACTGGTCAAATTCAGATAGAAGCATACAATTTCAAATGAAACTTATGGCAAGTCTTTGCGATATGCATATTGGACAGGCCTTTGTGGCAATTATATTTTTTCATTTTATTGTGCAGTCCTACTGTATACACAGTGCATTTCTCAGTATTGGCCAAATCACTTATTATAGATAATTTTGGGAAGCTATTTTCTATTATTCTCAGAAAATCCACCAACTCATGATTTTCTATAACGTGGCAAAAACAAAATCTGAATTTTTCAATTCTTTTAGTGGCCAAATCTCAACTTCTTGAGTGTCACGGCTCAATCTTTTAGATGGCAAATCCTTAAGTGTTCAGTCAACATCATGCAGCTTCCGCAGTCAGTCTTAAGAAGTGACTCAAAATTGTCGGTGGAGATGTCCTTATGTGTGTGGTCTGCTCTGTTGGTCATCTCTAGTACACACACTGAAAGAGCAGTAAGCGCACACATTCTTTTCCTTTCCCCATGAGGGGTCTCTCACATTTAAAAATAAGCATGTGCTTACCCTTTATTTGCCCTGTAGGTGAATGTAATGAGTGTTTAATAAGTGCTATGCTACCTTTCTGAGCTCTGCGGGCTGGTGCACTTCATGACCTGCAGCCAATTAATCCAATTAGATGCACATAAGGGTGAGCTGCACTGCCCTCAACTAGGAGGACACTGCCAAACCTTAAGAGTTATTCATGTACTAAACAGTTATTTTTGTCAGTAATACAAAGCTCTCTGATAACCTGGCAAGTTCGCTTGCATTCTGAACTTTAATGTGGAACAGGAGCTGCTATTTGTGCTTTATTCCAGAGTATAAAAGAACACCTTTTGTTTCCCCCAATCCCTGTTGGGCGAATGTTTCCAACTACAACGGCTCCAACTAGTATGTTTCCCTGCTATATGGCAGTTCACTATTTGTGCCACTACAGATTTTTAATACAACTTTGAAGTTGCAGTTTATTTGAATAACAATATTAATAATAATATAACATATAATAATAATGAGCAGCACAGTGGTCGACTGATTAGCACGTCCGCCTCACAGTGTGACGTTGTGGGTTCGAATACGGGCCTGGAGTTTGCATGTTCTCCCCGTGCCTGCTTGGGTTTTCTCCGGGTACTCCGGTTTGCTCCCACATTCCAAAAACATGCGTGGCAGGTTGATGGACCACTCTAAATTGTCCCTAGGTGTCATTGTGAGCGCAAATGGTTATTTGTCTATGTGTGCCCTGCGAGTGGCTGGCAACCAGTTCAGGGTGTAATACACTTGCTGGCCGAAGACAGCGAGCATAGGCTCCAGCACACCCGCAACCCTCGTGAGGATAAGTAGACATTCTATACATCGTATAAATCTATGCCAGTGTTGACATTTTTAAATTATCATTTAAATGGTTGTCGAGCGCTTTTCTATCTTAGGTACTCAAAGTGCTTGACACAATCTAATCATTCACCTACTGATGACGCAGGATCAGGAGCAACTGGGGGTTCAGTATCTTGCTCAAGGACACTTAAACATGCTCACGATGGTTGGGCACTGAATCCACAACCTCTCGTTTGGAAGAGTACCACTCTACCACTGAACCATGCCGCCCCTTTGTCTTCACTTCTACAACATCCCTGGGAAATTTGAATATCTCATCGCTGGCTCACTGGGAACTCGGGAGATATTTTTAGAATAGGCCGACGGGCTACTGATCTAGCCCTTAGCCTCGGTACGTCATTGTTGTTGTGGATTTATTCAATAAGTTTAAATGTGTCTAAAGTGTGCGGAGGAGTAAAACTTAAAAAAATAAATACAGTACATAAAAAAGTAATATGTTCTTGTGACGGTGGGTAGGTTTTGAATGCATACCCCCCACCTGCCCATGAAAAGGGAGTTTCACTGTACCTTGTCAAAGTTGAACGTTCCCTCTCGGTTACTCATCCAGGACTCCAAATCAAGTGCACTGTGGATCACAAACTCCTCATAGCGGCTGAACAAGGTAGCGAAGCGTCCAGCAAACACCTCCCGAAGTTGAATGTTCATCTTCGCCTCACTCATAGCCTCCTCTTCCTCCTTCCACACGCGTTCCAGCGTCTTCCCTTCACCCGACATCTTGTCTCCTCCGCACCTCCAAGCCAGAGCCTGTAGCCTCTCCAGCGCCTCCAGTTCTTCGCCTCCGAGGTTTCCGTTCCTTCTGTCTTCCATCAGATCCTCCAGGACCAGGCTACTCAGATGAGGAGAGGCCGGGGTGGGCTTTGTAAGGGCTCCTCCCTGCAGGGGGACCCCAAAATGCTGCAGGATGTCACTCAGTTCCCGCACCAGCTCGGCTTGGTCCGGAAAGGCGGGGAGACCCTCCGGAGAATCCATGCAGTGGTTGTCAATGTCCACAAAGCAAAGGTTGGCCTGTGTATGAAGAAGAAAAAAAATAATTAATTTCAACCAGTTTTTCATCAGATAAAAAAATGACTATGAAAGTATGCAGTATTTTGCATTTAATTCAAACTGGAAGTGTTGGAAACATCCAATTAAGGGCTCAGATCAAGATTTCCATTCACTGAATAGATTCTTGCCAATTTCCATGAGAAAATGTCATTGATTTAGTAGATTTTTATGTATCAAAAGGTACTAGTGGTATCAGTTACTTTGGTGAGTACTCAAGAGTTGAGGATTCATACTAATATTCTTATTTATACACCTGTTGTTGGGGTGTAACAAAAACTAATTTGAATCAGAAAATGAGTTTTGATTTAAAACTTGCAATAGTATAGAACCGAAAGCAATCAAATCCTTCCACTTCAAAATATATCAAGCTATTTATTGAAATGTATTTTATTAGCGGGATAGGTCTTTGAAGGCAATGCCACATTTACAGTACTGGGTTCAATCATATGGATGTAAAATCATAACACAAGAAACTCATACCGTCTCGAACTGAGCCGTACCATATCAAGTGGAATCTTAATCCCATTACATCAGATCAAATCGAATAATTTCACTTCAAAATAGAACCATTCTTATGTCATATTGCAACCCTTGTATTGAGATACGTACAAATTCTCTTTAATTGGAAAATAATACAATTATGAATAATAATTAAAAACCCCTGAGATAATAAAACTCTGCGGCACAGTGGTCAACTGCTTAACACATCTGTCTCACTTTGCAGAGGTGCAGGTGCAAAAAGCGAATGTTTAATTTGAAATGATTGTGCAGAAACACCTAAGAAAGTGTCACAGTCTAAGTAGCACAGTTTAGTCAGCTCACTCAACCTTGAGCACCGACCTCTGACAGTCAGATTAAAGCCTCAGGGGGGAAGGTTGGAAGATGCACGCTAACACAGCCTGACTCAGCCTCATACATCATACTACTGTACTCTATTCACTCCTGGTTTGTTTTGAAGGTTGTTTCTCACCCCATGTCATCAAAATTGCACCAGAAAAAAAAATGAGATGATTAATTCACATGAATTATTCAGTATCTCTCATGCTTATGCACTGCTGCTTTCATCCATGCCCCCAAGTGACTCGGCTGCCTTCTTTCTAAGGCAACTTTAAAAGAGGCTCGGGCGAGATGCAATGAGGTCGCACCATTGATTGGAGAACTGATCGTTGTGGTGCAGGATAATGCACAAAGATCGGGTTCAAGAAGGAACAGCACGCAAGAACACATAAATGTGGCATAAAATGTAAAACAGACTTTTTAATGACTTGTTTACAAATCAAATGGAAACTTCAGCGACCGTGTAAATCTTTTGTTGCCTGCCTATTTTTGAATATGTGTCTATGAGTGTGTGCTTCTGCACATCGCTTACATAACATCCATCCATCCATTTTCTAATCTGCTTATCCTCACGAGGGTCGTGGGATTGCTGGAGCCTATCCC
Source organism: Hippocampus comes (assembly GCF_001891065.2). NCBI lineage: Eukaryota > Metazoa > Chordata > Actinopteri > Syngnathiformes > Syngnathidae > Hippocampus > Hippocampus comes. The sequence goes on along the minus strand of NW_017805841.1, from coordinate 1,839,703 downwards.
AGGAGTCTTCGGGCAAATGGTGGGGTACACAATGAACTGGTTGACAGCCAATTGCAGGGCACACATAGACGAACAACCATTAACACACACAATCACACCTGGGGACAATTTAGAGTGTTCCATTAACCTACCATGCATGTTTTTGTAATGAGAGAGGAAACCGGAGTACCCGGAGAAAACCCACGCAGGCATGGGCAGAACATGCAAACTCCACACAGAAAGGCCGGAGCCAGAATCGAACCCTGCACCTCTGCACTGTGAGGCGGACTTGCTAACCAGTCGTTCACCGGGCCGCCGGTTACATAACAGTGGAGCTACATCATAACTGCCCAGACACCGAGTTTCATCAGCCATGACTTGAGCTGTACAAAGATCTAGAGCCACTTTCAAGCTATGGCAAGAACCCAGTGGTGCCTTGACCCAAAATAAGACCTTTTTCGAGTTACGAGCTTTTGCTTGCCCGTTTTTGTGAGACAACATTTTGAGAGTTATGAGTGAGCTTCAGATACACTGTCACTTTAGTGACGCGAAAAAATAAATAAATAAATTGAGTGACTCAGGTAGTAACTGTGATGCCATTTTGTGAAGGCAAGGAGATCCACTGTCACTGATGCATTTTAACTGTTTCGTCAAACACACAAATGAGAACACTTGCAAGGAGTAGATGTTCACACTGAAATAACCAGATTCCAATGTCACTCACTAGGCCATGCCCTTTACAAGCACATGTTCGACAAGCCAATACTACAGTATGAACAGGACAGTAGTTCAGTCGTTAAGTCAACTGGAACTTATTTTGAAATGTGGGGAAGGGAAGAAATTAAAAATTGTCTCAATATCCCGCAACCCAGAATTTCAAATGAACTCCTAACCTCGTGCGGCAGGTGGAGGGAGGCTCGCTGAACACCATCCCTGCGCTGGATGCCCATTAAGAAGGGTACAGGAGCATCCAGCAGGTGGTGTAAAGGTGTGGAAATGATGGGAAGGTAGATGTGCTGCCACTGGAATGGGAACAACAATGTGGTGATGCCCTCAGCCACTGTCATCAAGCGTTGGTAGTCTAAGGAGGAAGAGGAGCAGTAAAGATAAGCGACACTCTAAACTAGTGGTTTAACTTTTTACATCAAGTAGCATGTCAAAAAAATACTTGGCTTAACAAGTACCGCCATAATTAGGGCCTGGCCAACAAATCAGCCTCCAAAAATAATCTGCAAAGCGCTTCACTTTTTTCCATATTTTGTTATGTCACAGCCTCATTTCCAGTGGTATACTTTTATTTTTTCCTTCAAAATTCTACACACAACCCATTACATGTAAAACATTTTAGTTTTTTACTAATGTAGATATGATGTTTTACTTTTTTATTTTTCTAAATTGGCAAAAATTTCAAAAACAAAACGTTTTCACATTGTCATCATGGAGCATTGGGTGGGAAAATCTGAAGAACAAATTTAATGTATTCCATTATGGGATGAGGCTGTAACATAAGATGTGGAAAAAGTGAAACACTGAATATTTTTTGGATGCACTGTATATTGTCAAAGAACACAGTATTCTGTGGGTCTGAAAGGATCGGTCCCAAAATGCTCTGAAACGTCTGGCCAGTATGGGAAACTCTCCTTTTAAAACGACAGGCTGTGAATGACTCAACAACATCCCATCAGAACCTATTCTATTTTCACAGACGATTGGCCAACTGTACCTGATTAAAATGTGAATACAATTGCTAAAGAAGATCTTCATACCTTGAGAGTAGAGCAGTATTTGCGTCTCCAGAAGTGAGCAAGTAACCAGCTGCACCATGTTGTCCACACCGAGCAGGGAGAAGGCTTCTCCCAGAGGATACTCTGCGAGCGGAAGCTCACAGGGGCCAGGCCGTTGGCACAAGATGGGGCCCTGCACGCCGTGAAACCTAAGCGAGCGGCCGGGCGGTGGCAGGGGAACCTCATAGAGGATGTTGTGGATGTAGCTTTCCAGCGGTAGAGGTGGTGCCGTTTGGGAGGCGACGGCTTGGTGCAGCTGAGACAGGAAGTGTTGAGACGCTCCAAGGAAGGGGAGCGGCGTAAGGAGGCAGAGGGCTTTGGACACATACAGCGTGTCATGAGACGGGTCGAAGGAGCCGGTGCAACCCAGACAGGTGGCGGCGGCGTTGCCGGTGGCAAGAGACTCGCCGTCCGACTCATCCAGACTGCTCACCAGCGAGTCCATGCTGGAGGTGGAGGGCGAGGATGCGGACGAGGAGGCGGACGAAGAGGAAGCGGAGTGGTGCTCCACGTGGTGCATCCTGTGAAGGGTCTGCATGGCTGTGATGATCTGCGCACCCGTCACCTCCTCGTAGAAGGTGTGGACAAAGCCGTAAGAGCGCGAACCATCCTCAAAGCCAACAGTGAACGAGTGGAAGTGAGACTCCAGGCGGTCGACCTGAGTGCGGAAAGACAGACCCCTCGGCATGCAGAGCTGATGACGCAGGGGGAGAAAGACAACAATGACAAATTATTATCGGATAGTGCAATCTTTCCAACCTTTACTGAGCCAAAGCACATACAGAGGTGCCTTGACTTATGAGTTTAATTCATTCCATGACAACTATGACAACTCAAAAGTCATACGGCAAATCATCTTTCTCCAATGAAATTAAAGGAAATACCAATTATACCTTAAAAAAACACAACCTTAAAAAAAATTGGTAAAATGTTTTTTACAAAGAAAAGAAACAGCACCCTCCAGTATTTTACTTTTTAAGAAAATACAGTAAAAATGTATTTAAAGAGAATGGAAAGAATTAAAATGTTTGTGTATACCCTTATTATCTACCATTGAACATTTGAGGGTATGAGTCAAGGTCGCAACCTGCTCAACGCGGTGGAAAGACACTCAGCTTTACGAGACGTGACTTCTCATGTGAGTTTAATGTTGATGTTGCATCTTACTCCTGTACATAGTGGATAGATGAAACATTTGAGCGCCATAAATCACTTCTAAACTGCAAAGAAATCTCATGTATTAAATGAAAACATTTTGGGGCGGCGCAGTGGACAACTGGTTAGCACGCCGGCCTCACAGTGCAGACGTACAGGGTTCGATTCTGGCTCCGGCCTTCCTGTGTGGAGTTTGCATGTTCTCCCTGTGCCTGCGTGGATTTTCTCTGAGTACTCCTCCCACATTCCAGAAAACATGCATGGCAGGTTAATGGAACACTCAAATTTGTCCCTATGCGTGAATGTGAGCGCGAATGGTTGTCCGTCTATGTGTGCCCAACAATTGGTTGTCAAAAAGTTCAGGGTGTATCCCGCCTACTGTCCAAAGACAGCCGATATACGCTCCAGCACACCCGTGACCCTTATGAGGATAGGCAGTTTGGAAAAATGGAAAACATTTTGGACCAATTAACTGAAATTCTAACTGTCACTCCAAGTTGAACAAACAGAGACAGGAGATGAAGAAGATCTTTTAGCTGTTATCATAAAACAATGAACACATTCGGACACTTTCTTATTTGCAGAAATGTGCACTAATTCTAATCACTATTATTCATTTTCAAACAACACAGTTTTCCTGATTAGTTGAACCAAATCCAGATTCTCACCATGTTAACCGCATCCTTATTGAAGGGGTTCCTGTCTGTGCTCTTGGGGTAGTGGACCAGAAGCCTAGATTTGAAGGAGCGGTGGATTGGACTCTGCTCAAAGCTCTCCCCTGAAAATCAGTCAGGAGAAAAATGGATTCAACTGATATGAAATAGATGGAAAGAGGACATCATAAATTGACAATCTCTACAAGGATTTACAATAACGAGACACACATAATCTGACCATCAAGGAACAGACTTAAAAGGGAACTCGAGTCATTGAAAAATGTCATTGCAATATGTTGTACAATATGTTGTCTAACTACACTCTCACAAAAAAAAAAGTCGACTGGAGAGGTTTATTTTTATCTGCCAAGGTAAAATCTTTTTGCGATGTACCCTGTAAGGTTCAAATAAGTACAATTAAGCATTGTTTCTGATTAGAAAAGGGATACAAATGGTCCAACTGGGCAAAGGAACCATTTCGGTACCTGAGTGTTTGCATATAACGAAACGAACAAGTGCTAGGCCTACATGAATGCGGCCGAATAATGCAGCCAAAAACACAGCCTTCGGAGAACGTAGCCTATGAATTTGGATGCAGCCATTGTGTTCGTCCTTCTTCTTCTTCTGATGGCATCTGGCAAAGTACCGGTAGCTTGATTGTGTTTTACCAGGACTAACAGTCTTTGTCCGTCCTCTACAAGGAAAGCAATGTGAATTGATGGTGGCCCTATGTTGTAGGCACTAGATGCTGAAGCGATCTAGCAGTGGGGATCTGAAGCGCACTGATTTTAGTTGGTATCTCAAGACACTGAATAATGTTGAATTTGTTTCTGTTTAATGTGTGAGTTATTTAATTTCAAGTGGGAGTGACAAATAGCTTAAGGCAAGCATGCTTTCCCTCTTATGTGGAAATATGCCTGAGTGAGAATGAGACCAAGTGTTAAGGATTTTTTTTTAAAAACTGTTGTTTTAAATAAATGTAAATGTACGATGGTGTTGTGGTGCAGTCGCTGAGCAGACAGTGTCGGTTCGGTTGCCACTCGGTGACATTTCCGTCTCTATATGTGCACTGCAACTGACTAGTGAATAGTCCAGAAAGTAGTCCACTTTCACCCTAAGTCAGATGGGATAGGCTTCAGCACCCCACAACTCATAAGTTAAGTGGCCTTGAAAATTGATGGATGGATGGATTGTGTTTACGTAAAACTATACATATAAAATATATAAGGTGTCTCTAAATAGCAGATTTTCACCTATTGCAGCTGAGTCTGGAATGTCCTGTTGAATAAATGGGGGTTCACAGTTGTAGTTTTTCCTGAGTGGGTAAGTCATTCCATTTTTAAGCACCAGACTGGAAGCTTGGTGGGTGCGTATTAATCAGTGAGACAATTTAGTGTCATGCCAAGAGGTAGAATGAAACCTTGGAAAAGGGTGCCACGTCGCCATAGCAGCCATTTCCACGATGGCTTTAAGAGCAGGCATCAAGATGACGCTCACTTCAGCCAATGCATCACACCTGACACACGCAGCTTGCATGGTGGCGTGCAGACAAGAGAGACGTGTGTTTAAAGAGGGGGTGGATTGAGAGTGACAGAGTGAGAGAGGGGGAGAGAGAGGGACAGAGAGACACAAGAGGTGGAGTGGAGGGGAGGTTTGTTTCAGCATTCTAATGAAAGCTTAATTAAATGGTTGCTGTTGATGTTAAGGCGGAATTAAGGTGTTTCCTCATCTTAACATCTTAACAAGCAGCTCAATATACACTGATCTCATCCTACTAGTATACCCAAACGCACATCTTTATCAGAATCACTGTTGTTATTCTTTAAGAAACACAGACTCTGCTCTCAAATTATAAGAGCGTATCCAATAATTTTTTCACAATTGTTCCATGAGTTAAGCACAGGGCTTTTTGCTAAAGTGGTCTTATTATTGAGGGTAGTGTTTTACAAGCCACTTGTACAGTATGTAAATAGCAAATATGTTAAATTTATCACAAAAAAAGAAACATGGTGGAATTATGAACAGTTTGAAATATCAGTCTGTGTTCAAACCTTCAAGCTTCTACTAGAAAGCAAAAAAAAAGTCAGGAAAAGCCTCTTAGAACATCAGAAAATTATTTCTGGTTAATCAAAACCACTTTAAATGGTGGCAAGTGTGTACTTATTCCAATTTATAGTAACATAAGTTTTCTTTGTTTGTTTGTTTGTTTTTTTCTTCCCACAGCCACATTCCTGTTAAATAAGGGTGTGCACCCCCTTTATCTCAATTGGCTATTTTTACCTGCCCTTTTAAAAAAAAATGTATTCACCAATTGCGCTATATAAATTAAAGATCACATTCATAGAGTGAAAAGTTTTTAAAAGATTTTTTTTAGTCTTTTTTTTTTTTTATAAACCACAAAACCTGGCATTTGAACTAGGGTGTGTAGACTTTTTATATCCACTGTATACTGAAAGAATGATGATGTCTTCTCACTTGTCACTCATCACAGAGACCTCATATAATAAAAGTTTCTGACCAAACAAGTGAAATTCGATATTTTCCAACAGCACACCCGGTGATCTCTCTTGGCATCCATTGGAGGAGCTGCAGCACCGTGGTTGGTAATCATTGGAATAGAGAATATAGACATCTATCAGAGAGATTTACTTGTGCTTTAAGAGTCTCGTCTGGTTTGACTGAACAGCAGCTGCACAAGAAAGACTCGCCCATGCATCAGCACTTGAGCAGATGACTCGCCGGCCGACTCATCCAGACTGCTCACCAGCGAGTCCATGCTGGAGGTGGAGGGCGAGGATGCGGACGAGGAGGCGGACGAAGAGGAAGCGGAGTGGTGCTCCACGTGGTGCATCCTGTGAAGGGTCTGCATGGCTGTGATGATCTGCGCACCCGTCACCTCCTCGTAGAAGGTGTGGACAAAGCCGTAAGAGCGCGAACCATCCTCAAAGCCAACAGTGAACGAGTGGAAGTGAGACTCCAGGCGGTCGACCTGAGTGCGGAAAGACAGACCCCTCGGCATGCAGAGCTGATGACGCAGGGGGAGAAAGACAACAATGACAAATTATTATCGGATAGTGCAATCTTTCCAACCTTTACTGAGCCAAAGCACATACAGAGGTGCCTTGACTTATGAGTTTAATTCATTCCATGACAACTATGACAACTCAAAAGTCATACGGCAAATCATCTTTCTCCAATGAAATTAAAGGAAATACCAATTATACCTTAAAAAAACACAACCTTAAAAAAAATTGGTAAAATGTTTTTTACAAAGAAAAGAAACAGCACCCTCCAGTATTTTACTTTTTAAGAAAATACAGTAAAAATGTATTTAAAGAGAATGGAAAGAATTAAAATGTTTGTGTATACCCTTATTATCTACCATTGAACATTTGAGGGTATGAGTCAAGGTCGCAACCTGCTCAACGCGGTGGAAAGACACTCAGCTTTACGAGACGTGACTTCTCATGTGAGTTTAATGTTGATGTTGCATCTTACTCCTGTACATAGTGGATAGATGAAACATTTGAGCGCCATAAATCACTTCTAAACTGCAAAGAAATCTCATGTATTAAATGAAAACATTTTGGGGCGGCGCAGTGGACAACTGGTTAGCACGCCGGCCTCACAGTGCAGACGTACAGGGTTCGATTCTGGCTCCGGCCTTCCTGTGTGGAGTTTGCATGTTCTCCCTGTGCCTGCGTGGATTTTCTCTGAGTACTCCTCCCACATTCCAGAAAACATGCATGGCAGGTTAATGGAACACTCAAATTTGTCCCTATGCGTGAATGTGAGCGCGAATGGTTGTCCGTCTATGTGTGCCCAACAATTGGTTGTCAAAAAGTTCAGGGTGTATCCCGCCTACTGTCCAAAGACAGCCGATATACGCTCCAGCACACCCGTGACCCTTATGAGGATAGGCAGTTTGGAAAAATGGAAAACATTTTGGACCAATTAACTGAAATTCTAACTGTCACTCCAAGTTGAACAAACAGAGACAGGAGATGAAGAAGATCTTTTAGCTGTTATCATAAAACAATGAACACATTCGGACACTTTCTTATTTGCAGAAATGTGCACTAATTCTAATCACTATTATTCATTTTCAAACAACACAGTTTTCCTGATTAGTTGAACCAAATCCAGATTCTCACCATGTTAACCGCATCCTTATTGAAGGGGTTCCTGTCTGTGCTCTTGGGGTAGTGGACCAGAAGCCTAGATTTGAAGGAGCGGTGGATTGGACTCTGCTCAAAGCTCTCCCCTGAAAATCAGTCAGGAGAAAAATGGATTCAACTGATATGAAATAGATGGAAAGAGGACATCATAAATTGACAATCTCTACAAGGATTTACAATAACGAGCCACACATAATCTGACCATCAAGGAACAGACTTAAAAGGGAACTCGAGTCATTGAAAAATGTCATTGCAATATGTTGTACAATATGTTGTCTAACTACACTCTCACAAAAAAAAAAGTCGACTGGAGAGGTTTATTTTTATCTGCCAAGGTAAAATCTTTTTGCGATGTACCCTGTAAGGTTCAAATAAGTACAATTAAGCATTGTTTCTGATTAGAAAAGGGATACAAATGGTCCAACTGGGCAAAGGAACCATTTCGGTACCTGAGTGTTTGCATATAACGAAACGAACAAGTGCTAGGCCTACATGAATGCGGCCGAATAATGCAGCCAAAAACACGGCCTTCGGAGAACGTAGCCTATGAATTTGGATGCAGCCATTGTGTTCGTCCTTCTTCTTCTTCTGATGGCATCTGGCAAAGTACCGGTAGCTTGATTGTGTTTTACCAGGACTAACAGTCTTTGTCCGTCCTCTACAAGGAAAGCAATGTGAATTGATGGTGGCCCTATGTTGTAGGCACTAGATGCTGAAGCGATCTAGCAGTGGGGATCTGAAGCGCACTGATTTTAGTTGGTATCTCAAGACACTGAATAATGTTGAATTTGTTTCTGTTTAATGTGTGAGTTATTTAATTTCAAGTGGGAGTGACAAATAGCTTAAGGCAAGCATGCTTTCCCTCTTATGTGGAAATATGCCTGAGTGAGAATGAGACCAAGTGTTAAGGATTTTTTTTTAAAAACTGTTGTTTTAAATAAATGTAAATGTACGATGGTGTTGTGGTGCAGTCGCTGAGCAGACAGTGTCGGTTCGGTTGCCACTCGGTGACATTTCCGTCTCTATATGTGCACTGCAACTGACTAGTGAATAGTCCAGAAAGTAGTCCACTTTCACCCAAAGTCAGATGGGATAGGCTTCAGCACCCCACAACTCATAAGTTAAGTGGCCTTGAAAATTGATGGATGGATGGATTGTGTTTACGTAAAACTATACATATAAAATATATAAGGTGTCTCTAAATAGCAGATTTTCACCTATTGCAGCTGAGTCTGGAATGTCCTGTTGAATAAATGGGGGTTCACAGTTGTAGTTTTTCCTGAGTGGGTAAGTCATTCCATTTTTAAGCACCAGACTGGAAGCTTGGTGGGTGCGTATTAATCAGTGAGACAATTTAGTGTCATGCCAAGAGGTAGAATGAAACCTTGGAAAAGGGTGCCACGTCGCCATAGCAGCCATTTCCACGATGGCTTTAAGAGCAGGCATCAAGATGACGCTCACTTCAGCCAATGCATCACACCTGACACACGCAGCTTGCATGGTGGCGTGCAGACAAGAGAGACGTGTGTTTAAAGAGGGGGTGGATTGAGAGTGACAGAGTGAGAGAGGGGGAGAGAGAGGGACAGAGAGACACAAGAGGTGGAGTGGAGGGGAGGTTTGTTTCAGCATTCTAATGAAAGCTTAATTAAATGGTTGCTGTTGATGTTAAGGCGGAATTAAGGTGTTTCCTCATCTTAACATCTTAACAAGCAGCTCAATATACACTGATCTCATCCTACTAGTATACCCAAACGCACATCTTTATCAGAATCACTGTTGTTATTCTTTAAGAAACACAGACTCTGCTCTCAAATTATAAGAGCGTATCCAATAATTTTTTCACAATTGTTCCATGAGTTAAGCACAGGGCTTTTTGCTAAAGTGGTCTTATTATTGAGGGTAGTGTTTTACAAGCCACTTGTACAGTATGTAAATAGCAAATATGTTAAATTTATCACAAAAAAAGAAACATGGTGGAATTATGAACAGTTTGAAATATCAGTCTGTGTTCAAACCTTCAAGCTTCTACTAGAAAGCAAAAAAAAAGTCAGGAAAAGCCTCTTAGAACATCAGAAAATTATTTCTGGTTAATCAAAACCACTTTAAATGGTGGCAAGTGTGTACTTATTCCAATTTATAGTAACATAAGTTTTCTTTGTTTGTTTGTTTGTTTTTTTCTTCCCACAGCCACATTCCTGTTAAATAAGGGTGTGCACCCCCTTTATCTCAATTGGCTATTTTTACCTGCCCTTTTAAAAAAAAATGTATTCACCAATTGCGCTATATAAATTAAAGATCACATTCATAGAGTGAAAAGTTTTTAAAAGATTTTTTTTAGTCTTTTTTTTTTTTTATAAACCACAAAACCTGGCATTTGAACTAGGGTGTGTAGACTTTTTATATCCACTGTATACTGAAAGAATGATGATGTCTTCTCACTTGTCACTCATCACAGAGACCTCATATAATAAAAGTTTCTGACCAAACAAGTGAAATTCGATATTTTCCAACAGCACACCCGGTGATCTCTCTTGGCATCCATTGGAGGAGCTGCAGCACCGTGGTTGGTAATCATTGGAATAGAGAATATAGACATCTATCAGAGAGATTTACTTGTGCTTTAAGAGTCTCGTCTGGTTTGACTGAACAGCAGCTGCACAAGAAAGACTCGCCCATGCATCAGCACTTGAGCAGATGAGGACACACATATCAAGTGAAGGAGATTAAAATAGCAGCCAGTATCAGCTGCTTCTAAGGCTTCTTACAGGCCGTAGTGGGAAGTACTGTACTTAGAGATTTTTCAGGTATCTATACTTTATTTGAGGATTTATTTTTCTGATCATTTTTTACTTTGAACTATTTTGTGGTTTATTTTAGGTAGGAAGTTATAGGGGAAAATGGCGAAAATTGCTCTGCATCCACAAACTGATTTGTTTTATTCAGTGACAAAGCATGTGGTCACTTGCCTTCAGTGGCATGGACGTCGAAGTGTCAGCTGCATAGTGGTAGGAAATTTAAAGCTGCATACTAGCTGACTAAATTGAAGCATCTACAGGTTGAACAACAGCGGTTTCAGAATTGACCCCTGGAGAACCTCACAGGTCAAAGTCATTTGTTCCGATGTAGTGACCAATTTCAACAATAATTGATAGTAGAGATTTATGTGTACATTTTCACTTCAGAAACTGTGTTGCTGTTTTGTTTTGTTTTTTTAATTTAAGTAAAATAGTTGAATCAGTACTTCTACCTTGAGCAGTCTTTTTACACAAGTATCTATACTTCTACTTAAGTAGAGAGTGAGTACTTTGATGGGATGTGTCATGTTTTTACAACACAATCATGTCCTCTCACGAAAGGATAAAATCGATTAACCTTGGATTTTTTCAAAAATGACAAATTTATTCATCTTAGACTTATTAAAGCAATGCAAAGCCCAAATGTGCGGTCAGAGAGTCCTCATTGTCCGCTGATGTCATTCTCCTTTAAGCACCCCCATGACCGTTATCTGGCGTGAATGGGTCAAAGCTGAAGCCTCAGCCAGCCGGCATTCCAACGGGCAGCGTCATGTGAAATTTGATTAGGCTGCACAACACACTGCACTGCATTGAGAAACCAACAACAGCAGATTGTTCTTGGGTGCTTGGGAAGTCTCTAATGACTCACATTAGAGAGCAACACATCTCATCACATATAATTATATGAGAAGTGTTGTTTGTGTAGAATAATTTCAGTTAAGGATTTCCATCAATGAAATGATAATGACAAAGCAAAAGCTAAATAATCCAAATAATATCAAGAACAAAATTGAACTGCAATTGGATGAGTGCTGAATAGTTTTGATTGTTCATTTACAAATTCTAATAAAGATTAAAAACATTTAAAACGTGTCTTGGAGGACAGTTTAGTTTAAATCCAGTTCATCAGGGACTACATACCACACCCACCTAGAAAAGAATCTGATACAGAAAGACCACAATGGAAACTAAATGCCAGTAGACCACAGTGCTGTCCAGCATATTTTGGGACAACATAGTAGTACATTGAAGGCGTGAAACGTGAAATTTGGACTTGCAAAAGTATGAAAAATAAAAGTAGTTTGTGATAAATGTTAGGTGTAGGAAGGTAGCCTACTTAACAAGCAAAACAACAATGGCATGGCTTGTAGCTATTGTCCTTTGTCATTATATTAGGACTGTCAATACACAATTCCATTGATTAATCGAATAACATTTTATTTTGCATTGCAGTGTATTACAAAACCATTTTCACCCCATTACTGTTTTTTAACCAATTAGTATTATTGTCCGTTTGGTGTTTTATACTGATTAAAAATACAACTGAAAAACAATGAAGCAATGTCACACAAGAGGGTTAATGTTGTGCCCACCAAACCTTTTGAAACTGATTCAGTTTCTGGTTTGGTCATTGTTTTCTAAAGAAAAAGCAGTTTGCAAATGTCTTATGTTGATCAAACACAAATGATTATCGGTCTCCTTTCATGAAGGAGTAAAGCAATCAAAGAATACAGTAATTGCTGGTGAGAAGCTGGAATCAGTGGATTTGGACAATTCTAACTTAAACGATGGCAACTAAACAATAACTCCCTGAAAATAGTTGACAATAAATTTGACAATCAATCAGTTGTTGATTATTCGAGTTATTTTACATCTCTTCAATTATATCACACTTTAAGTGACAGGTCAGAACTGTGTGCATGTGTATCTATTAAATAACTGTTTTAAAAAATACATGCTTGTACTTACTCGTGCAAACCTAGCTTAATTCAGATGCTTCTATTTAGCCTGACCATCGCTCTGTGTTAAAATTAACTGGCTGATCACATCAAGGATTTACTTCCTCTCTTTAAAATGACGTGTGCCTTTCCAAAACATGTCCTGTCAATTGAATTTAACATTGTGGACTCCAATTAACATGGAAAAGCATCTCTAGAGTGAATAAGAGAAATAAAACGGGATGAGTCACATTTCAAATTTCACAGTTTTGTTTCATCCAAAACATGTACATTGGCCACTTGAAAGGTATTGTATCCATTGAGTTAATTGAAAAGAATCATGAACCAATGTCAAAACAATCCTCAATCGCGATCCTGCACATAAAGTAGATTTCTACTCTGATGGAGTGAACCAACAAATTGAACAATCCAGTTCAGGCCGACTAACGTATAAGTAATGGTGTTTTATGGTGTACCAGTACCAAAAAGAAAACTGCACTACTTTGCTACTACTACTACTTTCTAAAATCGATACCTTACCATGTTTTAAAAGTACAGTATCAATTTTTCAGCATGTGCACATGACGAAAAAACAGAGACAAGAATTGTCTAAAAACCTCCACGCTCCTGCGGAACTTCCAGACACACGTGGTGTCATCTGGAATTATTTTGTCTAGATGGATGACACACAACCCAAAGCCTGTCTACAAGGCATGTCATAAGGCCACTCGAAAGGGAACACGACCAACATGGCATTGTTGACTAATATCTTGAATTATGTCATGAATTCAAAGAACAACAGGTTACCATGTGACACATTTAAAAGATTTCCCATCAAGTCAAACAAGTGCATTTATTTTGTGACAAAGAATCTTGTTCTGATTGGTTGCATTTCACAGGGCAATTATTAAATATTGTTGGTAGCGGAGTACCGCTGAGTCAGAAGTTAAATAAAGACACTTAATAAACAATAACAGTGTCAGTGTATTATTTACTATGGAAAACAACAAATAAAATCAAACATAAGAATACTGCATGGCATGATAAAGCTTGCATCTAAAATAATTTGAAGTTATCAGCTATTATTGAACTGCTTTTACTGATATTTTAGATTTTTGCCATGGCATTATTTTACCACTTGTATCGAGGTACTTTCTGTGGGTATAATATCCAAGTCCAAATTTTGATACCGTGTCAACACTAGTTCACTGTACTGCATGTAGTTATTTGAGGGGAAGAGAACAGCAGTCTTATATGTTAGGCTATTGCATAATAGAAGAAAGTGTTCTGAAATGCACTAAGCTGTTGCTCTTAAATATGAATACAAGTTTTCACATTTCTGTTGACATTTTATTAAATCTTTTTATGGGTCAACACCAAAGAAATCTGACTTTGCTACAATGTAGTCAGTGTTCAGCTAATATAACATTGTAAATTTACGGTTGCTTCAAAACAACCCAACACAAGGCCGTTAATGCTAAAAACGATGCCAAGAAAGTACAGAAAAGAGCACCATCCCCTCCCTTTGGAAACTGGGCTGCAGGGCGGTACAGTATTCCAACATGATAGCAACCCCAAACCATTTCCAAGATGAGCAAAGCCTTCCTAAAGAATGTGAGTGTCTGTCTTCAGACCTAAATCCTATTGAGCATTTCTGGGGTATCATCACATGGAAGGTGGGGAAGCACAAGGTCTGTGGAAAATAACTGTAGCAGGACAAAATATTGACACTTTAGGCCCAATCACGACTCACTTTTGTCGCCATGTTTCTACATCAATGGTAAGCGTTGCATTATTTTGATTTAAGTGTCAGTTTTCACAGTTGGGGTGTACACGCTTTTGTGAGATAATACTGTATGACATTAAGACTTTAACTCTCCTGCTTCGTTGCGGCTTAAGGACCAACGTTCACATGCAGCCAGGAAATCCCTTGAAGGAGTATATCCTGCTGCCGCTTCTGCTGCAATGGCGAGGATATGGCCTGCTGTTACATAAGCAGATTGGCAGCGCTCGCAAACACCCGAGCCACGGAGCGGTCACCCTCTCAGTAGGGAGTCAGCGATTAAAGGCCATGCCGGTTAGTTATATGACTAAAATCATTGGCAGCTTCAATCCCAGCAGCGCTATTTCTTCCATCCCCACCAGCATTATGATGCCTTTGGCTAGTGTCGCTTTTGATACCAGACAAAGAGAGGGCGATTGTTTTCTTCCCCCCATTTCTAACAAGAAAGTGACGTGAGATGTTCCAGACGTCACTTTTTCTTGCAGAATTCGTCTCTGTCTCAGTTGAGTATCAACGTCAGGGACAAAAACAATCGACATTTCCCATTCCTTTTTCGTTCACCTGAAAATAAAACCCCGCTGGTCCCCTCGACAAGACAAGAGCACCTGCCTGCTCTATTGTTATTGCCATGGTAACCCCTCGAACATCTTACCAACATCAATCACACAAATACCTTTCCCTGTTCTCTGGATTCAGGTGAACAAAGTCGGGCGGGATTGTTTTCAGATGAGACGGCCAGACAGGTGATGAGACAAAAGAAAGGGCAAATGAACCATTTGGGAGATTAGGGCTTTTTTTATGATGGAGATGGAAAAATTCCAGCCAATAATAACATAAACCAAGTTGAGAAGGATGTAGTTCAATATTTTGTTTTAAATGGATGTTCCAAACACAGTGCCTTTACTGTGGCTTTTTCTGTTGGGGAGTTCTGCTAAAATATATTTGAAAGCAGGGCTCTAATGTTTGATTTGATGTGCTTCAAAGTAGTGGATAGCATTTATCAAAAAATAATGGATGACAAAATGGGGGCTAATAGGCTCGGAGGTGTATATCATATTGTAAACAACGACATTTTACACACTAAATTGGTCATATTCATCTCTGAAACACCCACACATTGTCATTTAAATGCTTTCATGTCGAGTATCGATGTTGCTACCTGCTCCATCATCCGGCTCCAGGCCTGTCTCAGGGTCCAGTCCGCACACGACGAAGTAGTGGGCAAAGCGGCAAGAAGCCGATCCGGTGGCCGCCGCGGTGGTGCTCATCCTCGGTCAAGCGGAGAGAGAAAAGCTGCTTGGAAATCAGTCTAAACGTTCCGCTGCTGGCTCAACATAGCCGGGTCGAGTCGATAGCTTCGGAAGAACGTCGCCTGCCTCCCGGTCTACCGGCTGGGTGTTGTTCGCGCGGGGGTCCGGCTGCTGGCTAAAGTGGTGGAGTAGCACCGGATGGTACGACCGTCATTTAGTGTGGGCTGTCCGGGGGAGGAGGCAGCGTGTCGGGCCTAGGGAGGAGGGAGGTGCGGGAGGAAGGAGAGCCCAGTAGGATGGGGTGGACTCTGGAGGAGGAGGAGGAGGAGGACGTGTCGTCACCATTATTGGAAGAGCTTCATCTATGTTCTTATTATTAGTATTAGGCTGTTATGAAGAAAATATTCATGTGAAGACTAAAAGAAAGGTGGCTAAAGCAATGGGAAGAACACAACAAAGGATTTTTTTTTGGGGGGGGGGGGATTTTGTTTTATAGAACACAAATAAAGATTGGAGAAGTGCAATCGAAGATTTGCAACAATTATATCCAGATTTAAGATTTTGACATCGGTAGACTGCACGCTAGTTCAAATGGCAAAGCACACACGTGAGAGATGCGATAAATGTGAAGAAGAAACAGAAGAACGTTATAACACATGGAAAGAGAAAGAAAACGTCTTCTTTCAGCTTATTTGCGACCTCGGTAGAGAAAAATGCGTTGAAACGTTTGACAGATAAGAGGATTCAGGAAATAAGGTAGAGGATGTTATTCCGGTATTTAGAAACAAACAAGGCTGATAGTACAATATATTCAATAAAGAATTATTTTAAACAAGCAAAAGCCACTCACCCATTCTGAATATGCTTATATTTATATTTTATAATTTATATACTTTTTGTTCTTCTACTTCTCGCTTTCATAATTTTTCCTGCTGTAAATTGGGAATTTCTCCATTGTATTGTATTGCAGTGGTCCGTCGCTACTTCATGAATCAGTTGCTGCGCATTTACTGTATTGCAGGTTTAAAATGTGACCAAAGTTCTACTATTTACCTGGCTATTTTGGGGCGTTTTCTTGCAGAAAAAAAAACAAACATCCTGTGGCCGCAGTTGTGCGCTGACAAATTTAACATGGGTTTGAATGTGATTGGTTAATGCTTGTGGAGGCTCTCAGTCGTACAGGAAAGTTCCATCGTAGAAAGGGTTCTGTCAGTCGTCATCTGTACTTGTGGGTAAAAAACAAAAAAACAAAAAAAAAAAAAAAACAACAAAAAAAATAAAAATAAAAAATGACCACAACTGTTTTTGTACTGTATTCTACCACTGATCACTTTAGCTCTGCTTGATACTTTGCACATTGTCTCACAGCTGTCATTGGGTGGTACCACCGCACAACGGCCCTTACATTACGGAATCGTACAGGTTGTATGTAACATTAATGGTAGAAACAGTTTTTAAATGATTTCTCTGGGTCTCGTATTTTTTGAGACACAGAAACTTGACATTTGAACAAGGGTGCATGGACTTTTAGATCCCACTGCATATTCATCTCTGAACGCTACTGTCACTGTTTCGGGATACTTAAGATTTAAATGCATGTGAACTGTCAATACAAGATGTTAGTGTACTTTGTTCAAGACCATACCAGTGCAATAACAAACAATACAGCTCATTTAAAAAAGTGACACTTGTCCATCGGAAGGGCATTTATTGAAATATTTAAGCAGAATATTTAATTCATTACAAAACTGCCGTCTCCTTAAATAAATATGATTTTAACTTAGGGGTGTGTCTCCAGACAAACCTGTTCCTGAGCAATAAAAAGTCAACGAAGTCAACATATACATTTGACAATGTGCAGCATTTCATCACACCTGGACTGACTCGTGACATAAAGAGGCTGTAGTCATGCAAGCAGATGGATGCACAGTCCTCCCGCTAAACCGCGCGGACCTGTCACGTCACAGCATGGCGCATTACACTAAGTACATAATGAGACTGGTAGTTAACATTCACTATCGGCTGTAATCCGCCAAATGTTACTGGAATCCTGTCAAAATCAGTCATCTGCGGACAAATGGCTACTCTTCTTTCATACTGCATTTCTGCACACGATATTCAACGCCCTCAAACATGATGTCTTTGGATCCCAGGTGGGGCTGGTAGAATAACTAAAATATCCTGACTGGATGGCAGGAAAACAAGACTTTGGAGAGAAAAATGTAATGATCTGGAAGCAGACTATCAACAGGTGGGGAAAATCATGAAAATAACAATTTTTAAAAATCTCAATCTGGCTTTCTTAACACTTCTATCCATCCATTTTCTGAACCGCCTATCCCCACAAGGATCCCGGGCGTGCTGGAGCCTATCCCAGCTGTTTTAGGGCAGTAGGCGGGGGTTTACCCTGAACTGGTTGTCAGCCAGTCACAGGGCACACATAGACGAACAACCATTCAGCTCACACTCACACCTTGGGACAATTGAGAGTGTTCAATCAGCCTGCCATGCATGTTTTTGGAATGTGAGAGGAAACCAGAGTACCCAGAGAAAACCCACGCAGGCACGGGGAGAACATGCAGACACAATACAATAAGACCGAACCCGGAATCAAACCCTGCACCTCTGCACTGTGAGGTGGACGTGCTAACCAATCAACCGCCATGCTGCCCTTCTTCACATTTCATGAGAACAAAATCATAGAATTATTTTTTTTTTGTCTTAAAAGCCAAAATATGAGAATTGTTTTTGTACAAGAATGTCAATTTTTTTACGAGAATAAATAAGAAATTTTAGAAGGAAAAAAAAACATACTAAAACTATAATCTTGTCAGGAAAAAACTTGCAATTCGACAAGAATAAAACGGAAAATTAGGGTGAAAATATCATTTTAAAAGAATAAACTTGCAATATCTGATTCTGATCTTACAAGATTAAAACATCGGAATATTTTAAGAATACAGTTATAACTTTACATGAAAAAACAAACATTTTCAAAATATAATTTCAATATTACAAGGGATAATAATTTTACAAGAATACGCTGCAGCTGTCATGTGACAAAAAAAAACTCACTTATTTCAGAATAAAGCTGTAATATGACAAAAACAGGTAATTCTACAAGAGAAAAATTTTTAATTAAAAAAAATAATAAAATTGTGGTCTTATGAGCAAAAATATAATTTAACCAATGTGTAAAATGAGAAAAGAAATGACAATATGACCAGAATGAAGTTGTAATGTTATAAGAACAAAGTTAATTGTGCAAGAATACATTTGTAATATGAGGGAAAATCATTCCTAATTGACCAACTTTTTCATACAAGAATAAAGAGTCTTTAGTTTTTGCAAGGTAGAAAGCTTTACTATAATGTGCAAAAATATATAATTTAACCAAGACTCAAGTCAGGAGGAGATATATTTTTTATTTCCTATATAACATAAAATATTTTATAATATTACAAGTAAAAAGAAAATTATTACAAGAATACATTTGTAATGTTCCATGGAAAAAAAAACTCAATTACATTCCACAAGCGTAAACTTGCAATGCTGGAGGAAAAAGGGGGATTTTACAAGAACAAATCTGTAATGTTGCAATAATTAACAAAAACATTTTTTAACGAGGATGAAATTCTAATACA
>NW_017805841.1:1804579-1820021 GCF_001891065.2 Hippocampus comes | reverse complement strand
CACGTGTGCCCGAAATAGGCCTCGCTCAGCTTTTTAGCGCAGAGCAACTTCCCGGATGCTTCACGGAGACTTCAGGTTTGTCTACCGCTGACGAAGCTTCTGTGAGAGAAGCGAAACGTCCTTTTTTGTTTTTTTTTATTTTTATTTTTTTTATTTTTTATTTTTTTTTGTTTTTTTGTTTTTTGTTTTTTACCCACAAGTACAGATGACGACTGACAGAACCCTTTCTACGGTGATTGGTTAATTCTAAACATAGCCACATCGAAGTTGTAAGAGCCTGTGCACTTGTGCAACCAAATGACCACAACTGTTTTTGTACTGTATTCTACCACTGATCACTTTAGCTCTGCTTGATACTTTGCACATTGTCTCACAGCTGTCATTGGGTGGTACCACCGCACAACGGCCCTTACATTACGGAATCGTACAGGTTGTATGTAACATTAATGGTAGAAACAGTTTTTAAATGATTTCTCTGGGTCTCGTATTTTTTGAGACACAGAAACTTGACATTTGAACAAGGGTGCATGGACTTTTAGATCCCACTGCATATTCAACACTGAACGCTACTGTCACTGTTTCGGGATACTTAAGATTTAAATGCATGTGAACTGTCAATACAAGATGTTAGTGTACTTTGTTCAAGACCATACCAGTGCAATAACAAACAATACAGCTCATTTAAAAAAGTGACACTTGTCCATCGGAAGGGCATTTATTGAAATATTTAAGCAGAATATTTAATTCATTACAAAACTGCCGTCTCCTTAAATAAATATGATTTTAACTTAGGGGTGTGTCTCCAGACAAACCTGTTCCTGAGCAATAAAAAGTCAACGAAGTCAACATATACATTTGACAATGTGCAGCATTTCATCACACCTGGACTGACTCGTGACATAAAGAGGCTGTAGTCATGCAAGCAGATGGATGCACAGTCCTCCCGCTAAACCGCGCGGACCTGTCACGTCACAGCATGGCGCATTACACTAAGTACATAATGAGACTGGTAGTTAACATTCACTATCGGCTGTAATCCGCCAAATGTTACTGGAATCCTGTCAAAATCAGTCATCTGCGGACAAATGGCTACTCTTCTTTCATACTGCATTTCTGCACACGATATTCAACGCCCTCAAACATGATGTCTTTGGATCCCAGGTGGGGCTGGTAGAATAACTAAAATATCCTGACTGGATGGCAGGAAAACAAGACTTTGGAGAGAAAAATGTAATGATCTGGAAGCAGACTATCAACAGGTGGGGAAAATCATGAAAATAACAATTTTTAAAAATCTCAATCTGGCTTTCTTAACACTTCTATCCATCCATTTTCTGAACCGCCTATCCCCACAAGGATCCCGGGCGTGCTGGAGCCTATCCCAGCTGTTTTAGGGCAGTAGGCGGGGGTTTACCCTGAACTGGTTGTCAGCCAGTCACAGGGCACACATAGACGAACAACCATTCAGCTCACACTCACACCTTGGGACAATTGAGAGTGTTCAATCAGCCTGCCATGCATGTTTTTGGAATGTGAGAGGAAACCAGAGTACCCAGAGAAAACCCACGCAGGCACGGGGAGAACATGCAGACACAATACAATAAGACCGAACCCGGAATCAAACCCTGCCCCTCTGCACTGTGAGGTGGACGTGCTAACCAATCAACCGCCATGCTGCCCTTCTTCACATTTCATGAGAACAAAATCATAGAATTATTTTTTTTTTGTCTTAAAAGCCAAAATATGAGAATTGTTTTTGTACAAGAATGTCAATTTTTTTACGAGAATAAATAAGAAATTTTAGAAGGAAAAAAAAACATACTAAAACTATAATCTTGTCAGGAAAAAACTTGCAATTCGACAAGAATAAAACGGAAAATTAGGGTGAAAATATCATTTTAAAAGAATAAACTTGCAATATCTGATTCTGATCTTACAAGATTAAAACATCGGAATATTTTAAGAATACAGTTATAACTTTACATGAAAAAACAAACATTTTCAAAATATAATTTCAATATTACAAGGGATAATAATTTTACAAGAATACGCTGCAGCTGTCATGTGACAAAAAAAAACTCACTTATTTCAGAATAAAGCTGTAATATGACAAAAACAGGTAATTCTACAAGAGAAAAATTTTTAATTAAAAAAAAAATAAAATTGTGGTCTTATGAGCAAAAATATAATTTAACCAATGTGTAAAATGAGAAAAGAAATGACAATATGACCAGAATGAAGTTGTAATGTTATAAGAACAAAGTTAATTGTGCAAGAATACATTTGTAATATGAGGGAAAATCATTCCTAATTGACCAACTTTTTCATACAAGAATAAAGAGTCTTTAGTTTTTGCAAGGTAGAAAGCTTTACTATAATGTGCAAAAATATATAATTTAACCAAGACTCAAGTTAGGAGGAGATATATTTTTTATTTCCTATATAACATAAAATATTTTATAATATTACAAGTAAAAAGAAAATTATTACAAGAATACATTTGTAATGTTCCATGGAAAAAAAAAACTCAATTACATTCCACAAGCGTAAACTTGCAATGCTGGAGGAAAAAGGGGGATTTTACAAGAACAAATCTGTAATGTTGCAATAATTAACAAAAACATTTTTTAACGAGGATGAAATTCTAATACATGAAAAAAACGTTTTCTTTTGCAAGAATGGAATTGTAATTTTCCCCGAAAATATGACATTTCTAATGAAAAGTCATTCCTTAAAAATTCTGACTTTATTCTCGTAACTTTCTGACATTCTCTTATATTTTGTTGTTTTTTGTTTTGTTTTTTTAATCATGTGACTCCAGTCATCCTGCCATTCTTTAAAAAACGCTTCACATTCTCCTAAGACAGTGGAATGATGCGAGGAAAACGGCTCGCTTGAAATGTCACCAATATTATGGCAGTAAAACCAGTGTCCAGTCTTCCCAGTCGTGCCTCCCTTATTAACTCTACAAGCTGAAAAATAAGGGAAACTGGCTGTTGATTTGGAGCGGCCATGATAGACGGGCCTGAGCCATTAATCGGCCAATATTAGCTCTTTCCAAATCAACAAATATCGCTACATTAACATGTCACAGCATAACGCAAAGACGTTTTCCCGCCTTCCCAAAATTTCGGCCGATTATTCTCTCTGTTAGGTTAATCGAATACTAAACCATGTGTTAAGGGGACCCAAAAATAAGTCCATTTATTGATTGTATATTTTTTTAAATTAATCGACCAATTAATTGGTTATCTTTGTTTTATTCTGCCAAATATCAGCATCAGCCTCAGCAGATTTTTAGCGGTCAGGCCCTCATACAGTGTGGAAATATGATCTAATTTAATTGCTGATGACTTTGGCGAAGTATGTGAGATCAAAACAGTGAGAAAAACAGACTACGTCATCACATTTGGAAAAGGGCACCAGGGTACTTACAGGTGGCAAAAGGTGAGTGGCACCCGTTGACTGAATTGATGACAAAACTGTTTTATGTTTGGGGTTGAATATATTCAGTATGTGTGACGTCATGTGTGACGTCATGATGAAAATGTCTACAGTGCAGATTGTGGTGTAGGGTGAGGAGAACGGAAGTGGACTATGTCAATATATGGGCCACCTGCGCTTGAATCTCCTTGTCAGGGTGTGACAGGAGCTGGACCAGTCGGCCGTGGAGTTCCGACGACTCGTCCAGCATGACCCGGAAGAGGCAATCGCGGTTGCGCCTCAACTCCTCTGCCACCTGTGCCGAAGGTCTCCAGGACTTCAGGTTGCCCGTGAATGTCAACAGCCGCATAAGCACCTCCGATGACGTTTGCGCGGCAAATAGCAGCATGACAGAAGCCGGAGCCTTGTGGGGGTGGCGGCGGCAAAGTACACATGAAGAACGTTTAAACATGTTACAGTGGGAACTTGACTTACATGTTTAATTCCTTCTGTGCCCAAGCTTGTGACTCAGTTTACTCGTAGAGTGAATTTATTTTCGTCATTGAAAAGACATTAATTCCTTCTGTGCCCAAGCTTGTGACTCAGTTTGACATATTTTTTTTTTAGACAAAAAAAAATATGTCTGATCAATTAATTGCATTTGCAATATCATCACGAGTTTTGCTTCTTGCAAAAGCTGCTGCGCACACTGAAGGCACTCGGCAACGCTGTAATTAAAGCCTGCCGCTCCAGGTGCGCGTACATTTTTCTGTCTTGCGAGACCTTGAGGGTAGTATTCACTTGTAACATACAGTATTTGACCTTTTTCGCCTTTTGAGGTTGAAAAAAAAAAAAGAGGCTCGCTGTGTGTTGTGTACTTTGTGTTGTTTAGCTCCCATTGTATGTTGGATCACGTGGCAGTGTGGGTAAGTGTGAAAGTGTCTGTGTTGATAGACCTGTCATGTATGAGCAACCAGGGTTGACTTTGATTTACGTGTCTTTGATGTTTGAGCACACACATGGACACGATGGTGTGCGCACTACTTGAGCGGTGACAAATGAAAACACATCCAGCGATCAAATGATATGAAAATGGCAGCACTCAACAAAGCTGTCAGTGATCATATATTCAGAGGATTAATTCTGCTGTATGTATCCAGATGTTCTGGCATCCGATTTCATGAATGCAACAGAAGGAATTTGTTTGCATTACTGATGTATCGTAAACTGCACTTTAGTTTATCTGTGTTTTAACTGATTTACAGTATAGTATATACTTATGTTTACTTTCTAAATTCATACCAGTAACAGTAGATAAACTTTCTTTCACATTAATTCAAGTTTCATTTGCCTTCATCTTATTACCCTCTAATATATTATAGTTTTGATATTGTTTATTGTTGTAACAATTAATGAATTGCTTGTTTGCTGAAAAATACACTGACCTTGAGAAATAATTGCAGATAAACTCGCAATCGCAAACTTGGGAGGTCACTATTAAATTATTTTCCTAAATTTTTCAGTTCTACCCATAACACAGTGATCAAACATTGAACAAGCGATCAAAAATACATTGTAGACATTTGGAATCAAAACATCCAGCGATGAGAAAAAAAAAAAAAATACCGATCCTTAATCCTTTTATCCAATGATGACTTAACTGTAACATGGCTGCTCTTTCACTCTCCTGCCCTCTAGTGGAAACTAATGTATTAGGAGACGAGCTGTACAATCGTTGACTCATTCATAGCTCGGGATTTTTGTACACTGAGCTATGGTTCACTTATTAGTCATATGGAAAATAGTTTTCGAACACTACTTGGGAACTGTGATTCTGAAAACAGCCTAAAATTAAAAAAAACATTTTTTTTAAACAAGAACTGTTGCATAACTAACTTCCAACTGGAGAAAAAGAGGTCGCGCTTTTCGCTTTTTAATCAGACTTCTTACCTGAGCCTGAACAATGTCGTCCATCATGTCTGGATTAGATGACATATTCACAAGAACCTTCAAGGTCTGAACCTGAAACAAATGCATGCGTTAACATGGTCAAACAACTGGTATAAAAAGCTATTATGAGTGGATACTAACCTGTAATGTCACGTCGCTCACCAACAGCAAATGGAGTAGAAGCGTGACCGCATCCTTGAGCAGGTGTTGATGTTTGTCGGTGACAGAAAGGTTGGTTAGCATCCTGAGAGCAGCTAGCTGAAGGTCAGAGTTCATTGGAGACATCTCGATCAACTGTAGCACTTGTGGCACATAGACCTAAAAGAGAAGACATTGTTTTTAAAGACAGAGGTTCAAGAACTGACAATGTAAAATACAGTGAACCCCTGCTTTATTGCAGTTGGCTGATAGCACCGCCACTCTTTTGCAGCTTTTTAAACAATAGTTTTGATGGGTGTTTAGTATTTATAGTTTACAATAAAGTAAACACTTTGGAGTTGCACTTTCAGAGTAGTAGTATTGTTGTGTCACAACTTGCCAGACAGCATTGACGACAGGAGATGCAGCGTAATTAAAAGTCCCAAGCTGCATTTTTTTTCTCCATTTGTGATGTCTGCTCTTATCGGGTTTGCAAGATAATTTAGATTACGTTTTTAATGTAAAGCCTGATGTTCTATATTAATTGCATGCACCCTGGCTTCAAATCTTACCGCAAAGAAGAGAATTACTATATGGTCGGATGAGCAATGATGTCTGTGCAGACTAGATCTGAATTGAGTCCCCTTTGCTCTGTTTTTATATGGTCTATATATCACATAGAGGAATCACTGATAAAGTAGTGATACACTCGCCTGAGTTGTGTGCAGGCAGCGTGTGACCAGTTCCCACTCGGTGACGGTGTGAATGTGGGTGTGAATGGTTGCTTGTCATTATATATGCCCTGCGACTGACTAGCGACCACTTCATGGTGTAGTTGGCCTTCTGCTGGAAGTCAGCCGGGATAGGTTCCAACAACCCCCCGCGACCCTCTTCAGTGGTATTGAAAATGGATGGATGGATATTTCACATATTTTCACTAATCACAGGTGGGAGTGGAAAGTATCCCCTGCAACAAATGGGGCTTCACTGTATACGGTTGTGTACCTTCAGCTGCTCCTGGTTTTGGAGGTTCATGCAGAGATTACTTAAAGCATTCAGAGTCTGCACTTTAACCTCTGGTGCAGGGTCAGAGAGGAAGCCCCCTATAATAGGAATTCCTTCATATTCACGTATAATATTCTGCGGGATAGAGGACACATAATGTTAGAATAAGTTTGTAAAACTTCACAAAAATGTCATGATTTTTTTTTTTTTTTGAAGGCCAGTACCTGATTCACAGTAAAAGCAGCAGCATTTCCTAAAGTGAGCAATAGACGACACCTCTCTGATGTGCTATTGCTGGCCTTTAGACATGTCAGCAACATGTTTAGGTGCTGTGGCTCCAGGTTGCTCACAGACTGGTGGATGATGTTACCTGTCAAGTGTGAGGCCAAGAGCAGTCCACATTTATTTTCATAAGACTGATCCATCAAATTTCAAATTCATCTTCACAAGGCCAGGGAGCTGGCCGTCAACGATGTCGGCACTTTTCTGTTCTCTAATTGGTTGGCCAGAGCAAAACTTTGAGGTTGCATAACATCTGTGATCAAAGTAATATGAATTTAATGAGTGCCTAAACGTACCGCCACAGACCCCGTACAATAAGAGTATAAAAAAATTACAATGATAAATAATGGTTAATTTTTAAGGATTGATTTTATAAATGTTTAATATTGCGGTTGTTATTAGAGCTCCCATATTGGTTCTCGGGTACTCTGCGTTTCCATGCCAACAATTACAACGATCAAGATTCGGATGTAATAATAATGTATGTTTGTAATATTTTTAGAAAAACGTACATCACCATTTAAATACATACCCGAAGCATCATCCGTTCTCTCATTTCGGGAAAACACAAGGTCCAATTCAGACACTTTGGCCAACAGGCTGTCCGACCGAGATTTACCTTCACTGGTCTTTGAAGCAAGACCTTCATTGCCCCCGCTTTTCTTGTACCTCCTAAAGCTTCCCCCACTTAAGAGTTTGTAAATTCCGTAAGAGACCCCAGCTCCGGCGACTATTCCAAGCAAAGTCTTCATGCTGCCAATTCTAGGCGTAATACTGCCGCTGTCCCCCATTCTGATGATAATCTCAGCGATGAAGTTTTCAGCGGATGCTGTAAACACAAGACGGTATTTACGTTTTGAAATGGAAGAAGCCTAACAGGGCTTTTTAGTTAACCCAAAACAAAGTGCACCAAACCTAAGTAACTTGAAAGGACCCATCGCAGTTTGTTTTGATGTGTGTTGCATCAATTCCACACCGGGCAGAAAATAGTTGCAGTCGCAGTGACCACATAATACATTAACAAAAGCGTTTGAATCCGGAATTTTTCATTGCCATTTTCCATCCATCTAAGCCTCGTAAAGTTTTTTATGGTTCCACACAAAAATAGTAGCAGTACTTCGATTTTCCGGTGTGAAATGTTAACCAAAAAGTAATCCTACCCGGATGGTATTTAAGCGCTCACATGGAAGAGTTGTTTTCCCAGAAGGTCTTGCGTTTGGTCTTAAAAAATGGCGGCTCGCATGACAAAAGCTTTTTCTCGTTTAATTGCTTGTATGAAGGATGCTTGCTCAGTTCAGTCGTTTTCATTTGTTTGTCACATATTTATTCTATCTACCACCCAGCCGCTGGAAAATATATTTGTTTTCCTGTTTGAATTGCACGATCTGTTCTCTCTTCATTACACGTTACTGTCTGCGATTGTTTAAAATGCACTGCTGTCTTTTCAATGTTTCTACTGTTCAATAAGCCATTAAAAATATTGGTTTCAACGTTTGATTCCTAAATAAATATAATTTATGAAAGCTCGGTTGTGTTCATGGAATGACCAAAATACAGTAAGTTACTATATTGGTAATGTCTTTGTTTGAAAAATATCTATCCTTGTATTGCAAACTAATATAGCAAACAACAGATATTTCTTGTGATGGAAATTATTCCGAAACAAAGATTAATCGGACACACGTCTTTACGTGACGTCTTCTCTTAAATGACGTCACGTGACATTATACCGAGGAGCCTACGTCCTATTTCTAACAATTGTCTCTCCTCGACTCCTGCATGAGAAAACCAAGAATATAAACAGATAAATTGGTTAGCGCCAATCCCACGAAATGAATGAATCAAAATGTATCGTCGCGTTCGAAGACGCACTGAATCAGTGACGATTAGCCATGACGTAAAGCTGCTGCTTACTATCAGGATTAAATCTTTTTCAAAGACTGAAGGTGACGCGCAAAGCGAGGGGTAAATAATGAAAACTTGGACATTTTCAATTTCACAACTGCCCGTCTGTCATGTTATTTGTGTGTAAATATTTATTTCTTTAGTTACTGTTAGCCACGGGTGCCTTTTTTATAGAATGACTAGCTTTGCAAATGACAGACAGCCAGTCAAAAATCGAAGTCAGTGCTCTGACAGAGTATGAGCTTCAGCAACTATACAAGGTAAAAAAAAATTATGTCTATAAATATATTTTTATGAGTTAACATGGTGCGGAAGTACTTCAGGTGATTGTTTTGTTTCTTCTCCTTGACAACAGGCCTTGCTAATCGCCTCGTGCCGGTTAGATCCCAGAGACCCCATACAGTTCCTGAAAAACACACTGATCACCTTTCAGGGACATGACAATCTGCAGGATGTGGACTGGTAGGTCCCACTGGGATGTGACTTTTTTTCATTGGAGTTACAATTTACTGGTACTCTACAGTTACACCAGGGCACTGTTTCCCGACCTGTGAGCCAAGACTCATATTTTACTTTTTTTAAGAAAAAAATGAATAAAAATCAATGTAAACCACCAAACGAAAATGTCAGAAAAAGTGGATACATAAGTCAAATATGTACCTTCAGCCATATATTGAAGAGCATTTAATTCTTCTGCATGTCACTGGCATAAATAGATGAACAAAGATACATTGTAGCAAATTTTCAGGTCAACTCAGTAATTTGGATTATTTCCCACAGCAAACCCGATGATCTCGCAGGACACTAATGGGCCTGCTGCATTAGACACAATTGTACAGTCTAATCAAAAACTCTCTATAATGTCATTTTTAGGTATTAATTCAACAAAGGGGTTGTAATTGTCTATTGGTAGGGGTCATAAAACTGCACTGCACCAGATACATATTTGGAATGTTTTGGTTCCCTTATTGTTATAAAGCAGTATGGAATTGACAAACTATCAAAAACGACAATAGCACCGTAGATGAGTCGTCAACAGATTTGCCTCACAGCTTTTAAGTCTCAGTTTAAAATTAAACTTTTTTTAAGGGACAAGTTCCTCAGTGATAGCACGCAGCGGTCACTGCTGGCCTCTCTGCAACTGGATGACGGGGAATATCTTGACGCCGATGAACTCAAGGTGCAATCAAAAGTCCAGTCAAGTGCAATGTTGGGGTTTCTCCAATCAGCATGTACTTTTCATTTTAATTAGGCCCTTTTCTGGAAATATGAGAAGGCCTACTCCTGCTACAGGAGGAAATTAACAAGCTCTTGTTTCAGGTAAGGACGATTGTTTAGAATATTTACACTCCACGTATGAATTAACCTGTGATTTTTTTCACTTAAATGTGCAAAATTAAAGTTTTCTTTTGTTTTTTTACAGTATTGTTTTTCACTTCTTACCAATATGGACAGCAGGTCCTTATTTGCAGTGACAGGATGACCCTAGAATAAAAAAAAAATACACTATGTATCATATGAAAATACACAGGTATAGTGTATTTTTTTAGTTGTCAGTAGCATATTTTGTTTGCCTTTTCATATTAGCAAAGCCATTGGAACACATTTTGATAAGGTGCTTAGTATTTATTTTTCTTCTCAGTAGGAGCAATTGCTGGTGTCTGGTCTAAAACTCCTTTGCCAAAATTTGGTAAATTATTAAATTTACTCAAACAGAGCAGCCATGCCAAGAAGTTCCACCCCAGTTCCAACAGCGCATCAAAGTTTCCACGAAAAGTCGCAGCGCTTTTGCATGCGCTACAAAACCAACACAAGAAAAGAGCAGAGAGGACCAAAACAGTCCAACTCGCATTCAGCTTCCACTGGCTGCAATTAGTTGATTGCAGGCAGCTGATGATGGTGCTGTGCGGGTCAGCCTCATGTCATGGCCACGAACAGAATCAGAATCTTTACTCAAGAGAATGTGCAGAGCAATCACTTCAGTCAGTCATGTCACAATTTACCACTGGAAATAGTTGTGAAAAGGAAGACTCTACACCTGCATAGCAAATTTCCAAAATGTTAATTTTGTACTGACCTAAAATGCAATTTCCATAAGTAGGTAAAGTTGTTTAAAACTTGAGTTAAATCCATCCATCCATCCATTTTGTGATCCGCTTTATCCTCACAAGGGTCGCGGGGCGTGCTGGAGCCTATCCCAGCTGTCTTCGGGTGGTAGGTGGGGTACACCCTGAACTAGTTGCTAGCCAATCGCAGGGCACACAGAGACGAACAACCATCCACGCTCACGCTCACACCCAGAGACAATTCAGAGTGTTCAATCAGCCTGCCATGCATGTTTTTGGAATGTGGGAGGAAAGCAGAGTACCCGGAGAAAACCCACGCAGGCACGGGGAGAACATGCAAACTCCACACAGGAGCTGGAATCAAACCCACGACCTCTGCACTGTGAGGTCGACGCGCTAACCAATCGCCCAAAGGGGCGCTCATAACAAACAATCACTTCAAAATCTGCAATCTTGCACGGGTTCAGACAATGACGTGCGATATTACAGAGGTTTTTCAACTAAAAATAAAATGTCACGAAAATGAAATAAATGCTTATTTTTTTTGTTTTGAGTTGATGTCATAGCCCTTAGGCGCGCACGTACTCCTCCACGCTCTCGCCCGTGTATTCGGGAGGCGAGCGACACATCAGTCCCGAGGGCCTCACCACTGGGTGGAGTCGAAGCCAGTACATCATGTAGTGGATGCTGCAAAGTGGACTTAGTTTTATTTGGGTTTTGATATTAAGAGAGGAATATGAGACATCTGTGGTGTTCATGTTGGTTACACCCCGCTCGTCTGTTTTTGCAAGCATTGACTTGTGGTGTCAGAGGCACTGTTGTACATTTGCAACCATAATTCTTATATTTATTCCATGGAATTGTATGTATTCATTCCCAACAGTCCGAATTGTGTTGTGTCTCTCTTGGCTGCACTGTTAGATTTTGTTTATTTTTCCAATTAGATTTCAGCCCCTATGTGTTGCCATGTCAATCAATGGGGCGAGCAGTGAGACCGTTTAACGATTTCAAATTCATCCTCACTAGGTGCTCGTGCTTGTCCTTGTTGATGTCAGCATTTTTCCATCCTGCAATTGGCTGGACAGAGCAAAACTTGGAAGAGCTAATTTTGACTGGCGAAGAAGTGGACCACGAGACGTTAACTCCTGACATTTTATAATGTCCCCTAGTCCTAGTGGCGCACAATTGTCAACAAGCGCGCGTTTTTGGCAAACTAGTCATGTGGACTTTCTCTAATAGTAGGCAAAAGTTTCCCTACTAGTGTAATATATGTAGATCAAAGCCTCTGTCTTTCTCAATCCAATTTGACGGCCTTTCAAATTGTTAGCGCTGGCTGGCTGTAACAGCATAAAGCTGAGTTAGCCGGCCCACAATAACGTTGGCATATTTCTGTCTTGTGGTTGGTAAGAGCAAGCCAAGTGCTTGTGTCAAATGCTTTTGTCATTTTACAAGAGAAATATTGATTCAAAATTACTCAATGATGTGCAAGTTGCAGTGGCATGCTGTTCCATTGCATTTGTTGTCTACATTTCAGTTCTTGGGGCGGAATACTTGAACTGACCGTGGACAATCATCCCTCTTTATTGTTTGTACATAACACCTACTTGAAACCTACTTTTGTGACACTAAACAGGGAAAGTCTATCAACTCCTCCTTTGACAACACAACAAGGTTGATTTTGTGTGTGTGTGTGTTTCTCGGCCAGAAACAATGTTGTTTAACCTGCTCTATTACAGCCAATTTTAGTCTCAAGAGATGAGGAGTTTGCATGTTCTCCCCGTGCTTGCATGCGTTTTCTCAGGTACTCCCATTTCCTTCATCATTACAAAAACATGCATGTTGGGACCACTGAAGACTTTATATTGCTCACTCCTGACTGGATGGGCAGTAAGGGAAATAGATGAGGCGTTAACACAGGTTAGATTCTGGGTTTGAATCGTGGCTTGGAACTTTCTGTTTGGAGTTTGCATTTTTTCTTACTACCCCTATTCCAGCTTTCACCCATATTCCCAAAACATGCCATGTACATTATGTACCCGGAGACTCTAAATTAACCATGAGTGTGAATGCCTGTTAGTCTTTATGTGCCCTGTGATTGGCTGGCTCCAACTTACCCACAACACTAATAAGAATAAGGGCTATTGAAAATGGAGGAATTCCAATGTATTTGCTTTCTTTACAATTTATGATGAATTTTAGTTTTGCCTGTAAAGTCTACATTTACAGTAGCAAGAGATACTGTGTAAGCAACATGAAAACCAAAGAGCTGCCATGGTGGAAAACCACTATAGAAAAATTATAAGGCCCACCTATAATCGCACACCCAAGGGTTTCCCCCCAGCTTCAGCTTGGACAGGAAGTAGAGATCTTCAAGGACCCCATACTGGATGAAATGTAGGCTGTTTTCTGACAGGTCCAACTCGCGGAGGTGGAGGAGCCCGAACAAGGAAGCTGCAGACGTGCACAAGAGCAGGGTGTTTACCCGCCACAACCAGTTACCGTGACCAGTAAGCACCAGGTCAAGCAAACTGAGTCTGCTGAAGGGGAAGCTTGTGCAGTGTTATGTAATCCAATTCAGCTCTCTCATATTTGCACAGAAAGCTCATACCTCTGCACTGTGAGGTCGACGCGCTAACCAATCGCCCAAAGGGGCGCTCATAACAAACAATCACTTCAAAATCTGCAATCTTGCACGGGTTCAGACAATGACGTGCGATATTACAGAGGTTTTTCAACTAAAAATAAAATGTCACGAAAATGAAATAAATGCTTATTTTTTTTGTTTTGAGTTGATGTCATAGCCCTTGGTGAATAAATTTGACTAAAACATTCACGAATATATGAGGTGAGAGGGGTTTCACTGGAGCAGAAATCTGATCCACCTGAAAAGAAAGTTCACTATTTTCAATGATTTATTGATGAGCTGTGTTTGTTTTCAATTATCGATTGATGAACAGGAGCTGGAAGGATTTCACCAATGCCAGTGTGACAGATGCCTCCGAACTGTCTCAAAAGATGGAAATTGCATTGCAGCATTATGACAGGCGAAAGCAGGAGGTGCCGTTCCTTGCATGGCTGCGCTGGGTCAAATGCAAGCAGGAGTCACGTGTAGGTACGTGGCTGCAAAGCATTTCTCACTCCATCGTCGGAAAAAATGTGTCCAAAACTCTCCGTCCGTTTTTCTTGACAATCTTCCCGACTGGGTGACTCATTCTGTCCAGCGCTTGCTTATGTTTTCATCACCTCTTGTGTTTTGATCTCACCAACTAGAGGCGGTGCGTAAATTGGTGGGAGTTTTGAAAGCCTGCGTCCTCAAACGCATCGTGACCGCATGGAAGAATGTTGTAAGGGACTCGCAGAGGACCAAGGATTACTTCAAGGTATCAGATCATTTGAAAATACAGTGAAATTCTGCTATGTAGAGACGACACAAAAGTAATTTTTTAAAATATAATTTCGTCCCTCCCCTGCTTAAAGAACATTTTAACTCATTCAAACACTTTTTCTTAGCTTCTGTTCTCGACTCTATAACATCAAATTGAAGAAACAAAAAGAAGACTTGCATGTGCAGTTTTCCCAATAAGATGCGAGGTGTGCTTGCTTCAAGTTATTAATTAAACATTGTATATATAAATGACAAATTGTTCAAACAAAAATCATCAATTTGTCTAACAAAAGTCCGCTAGCTTAAAGGGGATGTCAGGTTTAAAAATTTTCTTTACAAAAATAATATTCGATGTGGCCCCACTAGTCTAAACCTAGCATTGTTATTAATATTGCAAAAAAACGTAGACTTGACTTCCCCTTAATGCAAACAGACAGACAAACCTTTAAACAAATGGTACTTTAAGAGCAGCAACACAGTGTATAACAAAAAGTCTGAATAAAACCAATTCGTGCAAGAACCAAAGTAATTTTTCCCAATGGAAATAATGTCAATCCAATTAGCATTCCAGAAAAAATATTACCCCTCCATCCCAAAATTAGGGAAAATAATGTAACATACAAAAAATAATGTATAAATGAATAATGAAATAAATAAATGACCAATAAAAGCACTTTTAACGTTTATTGTACGCCACTGAGTCATGGTCCCTCGGACCATGTTATAGTCTGTTAGCACCTGCTATTGGTGAAACGCTGGTACTGCAGCTAAGCAGTGAATGATGTCGTTCGGTCTGTCTGCAGTTCACTCAAGTGCGGCATCCTGTAACACAGCAACGTCTGACCAGACTTAAATTTGACTGACAAAATATACAGAAGAAACAAAACCCTAAACTAAATCCAAACATTTACAAAAACAAAATCCGAATAAAACTAGCTAACCCACGGAAAAATTCATTAAATTGAAACAATTATTAACAAGTCAAGACAAAATTTAAAAAAATGAAAAATCCCCAAACGTGTGCGGTTTGATGTTGCAGAGACTTCAGAATGAACTGGAGATGGAGCGCCAGCAAAGCCAGGTCGGGGAGGGATGCGACTGGCTCTCAGCCTTACCCAACCACATCTCACTTAAGGTCATTAATCCAAAGCTTCCGAGTTTTCTTATCGATCAAGTACACATGCAAGCTACAAATCTCAGACAGGAGTCAGCCACAGCTCACAGCCAGGCACTCACACACAGGCATACTGAGGTCACGGATCATCCTACCAGGCCCCGTCTCTTAAAA
>NW_017805841.1:1799183-1803423 GCF_001891065.2 Hippocampus comes | reverse complement strand
CTCCGCTTCCTCCTCCGGCTCGCCCTGGACCTCTTCCAGGGAGTTCCAGAGCAGCTCATCCGATTCGGTTTGGTCTCGCGGACTCTGCTGCCTGTCTTTGGGACAACCTCGGTTGTAGGCGCGCACGTACTCCTCCACGCTCTCGCCCGTGTATTCGGGAGGCGAGCGACACATCAGTCCCGAGGGCCTCACCACTGGGTGGAGTCGAAGCCAGTACATCATGTAGTGGATGCTGCAAAGTGGACTTAGTTTTATTTGGGTTTTGATATTAAGAGAGGAATATGAGACATCTGTGGTGTTCATGTTGGTTACACCCCGCTCGTCTGTTTTTGCAAGCATTGACTTGTGGTGTCAGAGGCACTGTTGTACATTTGCAACCATAATTCTTATATTTATTCCATGGAATTGTATGTATTCATTCCCAACAGTCCGAATTGTGTTGTGTCTCTCTTGGCTGCACTGTTAGATTTTGTTTATTTTTCCAATTAGATTTCAGCCCCTATGTGTTGCCATGTCAATCAATGGGGCGAGCAGTGAGACCGTTTAACGATTTCAAATTCATCCTCACTAGGTGCTCGTGCTTGTCCTTGTTGATGTCAGCATTTTTCCATCCTGCAATTGGCTGGACAGAGCAAAACTTGGAAGAGCTAATTTTGACTGGCGAAGAAGTGGACCACGAGACGTTAACTCCTGACATTTTATAATGTCCCCTAGTCCTAGTGGCGCACAATTGTCAACAAGCGCGCGTTTTTGGCAAACTAGTCATGTGGACTTTCTCTAATAGTAGGCAAAAGTTTCCCTACTAGTGTAATATATGTAGATCAAAGCCTCTGTCTTTCTCAATCCAATTTGACGGCCTTTCAAATTGTTAGCGCTGGCTGGCTGTAACAGCATAAAGCTGAGTTAGCCGGCCCACAATAACGTTGGCATATTTCTGTCTTGTGGTTGGTAAGAGCAAGCCAAGTGCTTGTGTCAAATGCTTTTGTCATTTTACAAGAGAAATATTGATTCAAAATTACTCAATGATGTGCAAGTTGCAGTGGCATGCTGTTCCATTGCATTTGTTGTCTACATTTCAGTTCTTGGGGCGGAATACTTGAACTGACCGTGGACAATCATCCCTCTTTATTGTTTGTACATAACACCTACTTGAAACCTACTTTTGTGACACTAAACAGGGAAAGTCTATCAACTCCTCCTTTGACAACACAACAAGGTTGATTTTGTGTGTGTGTGTGTTTCTCGGCCAGAAACAATGTTGTTTAACCTGCTCTATTACAGCCAATTTTAGTCTCAAGAGATGAGGAGTTTGCATGTTCTCCCCGTGCTTGCATGCGTTTTCTCAGGTACTCCCATTTCCTTCATCATTACAAAAACATGCATGTTGGGACCACTGAAGACTTTATATTGCTCACTCCTGACTGGATGGGCAGTAAGGGAAATAGATGAGGCGTTAACACAGGTTAGATTCTGGGTTTGAATCGTGGCTTGGAACTTTCTGTTTGGAGTTTGCATTTTTTCTTACTACCCCTATTCCAGCTTTCACCCATATTCCCAAAACATGCCATGTACATTATGTACCCGGAGACTCTAAATTAACCATGAGTGTGAATGCCTGTTAGTCTTTATGTGCCCTGTGATTGGCTGGCTCCAACTTACCCACAACACTAATAAGAATAAGGGCTATTGAAAATGGAGGAATTCCAATGTATTTGCTTTCTTTACAATTTATGATGAATTTTAGTTTTGCCTGTAAAGTCTACATTTACAGTAGCAAGAGATACTGTGTAAGCAACATGAAAACCAAAGAGCTGCCATGGTGGAAAACCACTATAGAAAAATTATAAGGCCCACCTATAATCGCACACCCAAGGGTTTCCCCCCAGCTTCAGCTTGGACAGGAAGTAGAGATCTTCAAGGACCCCATACTGGATGAAATGTAGGCTGTTTTCTGACAGGTCCAACTCGCGGAGGTGGAGGAGCCCGAACAAGGAAGCTGCAGACGTGCACAAGAGCAGGGTGTTTACCCGCCACAACCAGTTACCGTGACCAGTAAGCACCAGGTCAAGCAAACTGAGTCTGCTGAAGGGGAAGCTTGTGCAGTGTTATGTAATCCAATTCAGCTCTCTCATATTTGCACAGAAAGCTCATGGTCTTTAAATGGCAGAAAATTAAAACCAGAGGTTCCCAGCAGATGTAAACCCCCCCAACTATTGGCCGCTCCGGGAAAAACACACAAAAAAGCCTTTTTCTGTCATCTTGGATCAAAGACATGCTGTGAAATTGGCTGCTTTGTTGCTGTAGTAACGCACTCTTAAGCACACACTTTAGTTCGGGCTAATCTGGTTTCGGGTAAAATTTCAGGATGAACTTGAGTTGCACTGCACATGAAACCATTTTGATTTTCTCTCAACTGTTGAATGCTCAGGTCCAACAGATCCATTTTTCTTGCCCCTTTTTGCTCAAGTTTCTGTTCTAACAAGTACCATGAATAGACCAAAAAATGTCTTTGTTCAGTTAGAATTCCTATTAAAACAGTTCTCTTTATGATACTGTCACATTATCATCAGCAGGTGGCAACAGAGCTAAGACCGGAACAGTCGGGGAAAGGTATAGACGTGAAAAGGTATAGGCGTGAACGTCCTTAGAAATGTCCATAGATAAGACAAAACATGTTGCCATTAAGCATTTCTCACTCCATCGTCGGAAAAAATGTGTCCAAAACTCTCCGTCCGTTTTTCTTGACAATCTTCCCGACTGGGTGACTCATTCTGTCCAGCGCTTGCTTATGTTTTCATCACCTCTTGTGTTTTGATCTCACCAACTAGAGGCGGTGCGTAAATTGGTGGGAGTTTTGAAAGCCTGCGTCCTCAAACGCATCGTGACCGCATGGAAGAATGTTGTAAGGGACTCGCAGAGGACCAAGGATTACTTCAAGGTATCAGATCATTTGAAAATACAGTGAAATTCTGCTATGTAGAGACGACACAAAAGTAATTTTTTAAAATATAATTTCGTCCCTCCCCTGCTTAAAGAACATTTTAACTCATTCAAACACTTTTTACAGTATTTCTTAGCTTCTGTTCTCGACTCTATAACATCAAATTGAAGAAACAAAAAGAAGACTTGCATGTGCAGTTTTCCCAATAAGATGCGAGGTGTGCTTGCTTCAAGTTATTAATTAAACATTGTATATATAAATGACAAATTGTTCAAACAAAAATCATCAATTTGTCTAACAAAAGTCCGCTAGCTTAAAGGGGATGTCAGGTTTAAAAATTTTCTTTACAAAAATAATATTCGATGTGGCCCCACTAGTCTAAACCTA
The DNA here is from genome assembly GCF_001891065.2 of Hippocampus comes. Lineage (NCBI taxonomy): Eukaryota > Metazoa > Chordata > Actinopteri > Syngnathiformes > Syngnathidae > Hippocampus > Hippocampus comes. Next base: position 1,800,095 of record NW_017805841.1, on the reverse strand, counting down.
GCATTGTTATTAATATTGCAAAAAAACGTAGACTTGACTTCCCCTTAATGCAAACAGACAGACAAACCTTTAAACAAATGGTACTTTAAGAGCAGCAACACAGTGTATAACAAAAAGTCTGAATAAAACCAATTCGTGCAAGAACCAAAGTAATTTTTCCCAATGGAAATAATGTCAATCCAATTAGCATTCCAGAAAAAATATTACCCCTCCATCCCAAAATTAGGGAAAATAATGTAACATACAAAAAATAATGTATAAATGAATAATGAAATAAATAAATGACCAATAAAAGCACTTTTAACGTTTATTGTACGCCACTGAGTCATGGTCCCTCGGACCATGTTATAGTCTGTTAGCACCTGCTATTGGTGAAACGCTGGTACTGCAGCTAAGCAGTGAATGATGTCGTTCGGTCTGTCTGCAGTTCACTCAAGTGCGGCATCCTGTAACACAGCAACGTCTGACCAGACTTAAATTTGACTGACAAAATATACAGAAGAAACAAAACCCTAAACTAAATCCAAACATTTACAAAAACAAAATCCGAATAAAACTAGCTAACCCACGGAAAAATTCATTAAATTGAAACAATTATTAACAAGTCAAGACAAAATTTAAAAAAATGAAAAATCCCCAAACGTGTGCGGTTTGATGTTGCAGAGACTTCAGAATGAACTGGAGATGGAGCGCCAGCAAAGCCAGGTCGGGGAGGGATGCGACTGGCTCTCAGCCTTACCCAACCACATCTCACTTAAGGTCATTAATCCAAAGCTTCCGAGTTTTCTTATCGATCAAGTACACATGCAAGCTACAAATCTCAGACAGGAGTCAGCCACAGCTCACAGCCAGGCACTCACACACAGGCATACTGAGGTCACGGATCATCCTACCAGGCCCCGTCTCTTAAAA
>NW_017805841.1:1774615-1798073 GCF_001891065.2 Hippocampus comes | reverse complement strand
CTCCGCTTCCTCCTCCGGCTCGCCCTGGACCTCTTCCAGGGAGTTCCAGAGCAGCTCATCCGATTCGGTTTGGTCTCGCGGACTCTGCTGCCTGTCTTTGGGACAACCTCGGTTGTAGGCGCGCACGTACTCCTCCACGCTCTCGCCCGTGTATTCGGGAGGCGAGCGACACATCAGTCCCGAGGGCCTCACCACTGGGTGGAGTCGAAGCCAGTACATCATGTAGTGGATGCTGCAAAGTGGACTTAGTTTTATTTGGGTTTTGATATTAAGAGAGGAATATGAGACATCTGTGGTGTTCATGTTGGTTACACCCCGCTCGTCTGTTTTTGCAAGCATTGACTTGTGGTGTCAGAGGCACTGTTGTACATTTGCAACCATAATTCTTATATTTATTCCATGGAATTGTATGTATTCATTCCCAACAGTCCGAATTGTGTTGTGTCTCTCTTGGCTGCACTGTTAGATTTTGTTTATTTTTCCAATTAGATTTCAGCCCCTATGTGTTGCCATGTCAATCAATGGGGCGAGCAGTGAGACCGTTTAACGATTTCAAATTCATCCTCACTAGGTGCTCGTGCTTGTCCTTGTTGATGTCAGCATTTTTCCATCCTGCAATTGGCTGGACAGAGCAAAACTTGGAAGAGCTAATTTTGACTGGCGAAGAAGTGGACCACGAGACGTTAACTCCTGACATTTTATAATGTCCCCTAGTCCTAGTGGCGCACAATTGTCAACAAGCGCGCGTTTTTGGCAAACTAGTCATGTGGACTTTCTCTAATAGTAGGCAAAAGTTTCCCTACTAGTGTAATATATGTAGATCAAAGCCTCTGTCTTTCTCAATCCAATTTGACGGCCTTTCAAATTGTTAGCGCTGGCTGGCTGTAACAGCATAAAGCTGAGTTAGCCGGCCCACAATAACGTTGGCATATTTCTGTCTTGTGGTTGGTAAGAGCAAGCCAAGTGCTTGTGTCAAATGCTTTTGTCATTTTACAAGAGAAATATTGATTCAAAATTACTCAATGATGTGCAAGTTGCAGTGGCATGCTGTTCCATTGCATTTGTTGTCTACATTTCAGTTCTTGGGGCGGAATACTTGAACTGACCGTGGACAATCATCCCTCTTTATTGTTTGTACATAACACCTACTTGAAACCTACTTTTGTGACACTAAACAGGGAAAGTCTATCAACTCCTCCTTTGACAACACAACAAGGTTGATTTTGTGTGTGTGTGTGTTTCTCGGCCAGAAACAATGTTGTTTAACCTGCTCTATTACAGCCAATTTTAGTCTCAAGAGATGAGGAGTTTGCATGTTCTCCCCGTGCTTGCATGCGTTTTCTCAGGTACTCCCATTTCCTTCATCATTACAAAAACATGCATGTTGGGACCACTGAAGACTTTATATTGCTCACTCCTGACTGGATGGGCAGTAAGGGAAATAGATGAGGCGTTAACACAGGTTAGATTCTGGGTTTGAATCGTGGCTTGGAACTTTCTGTTTGGAGTTTGCATTTTTTCTTACTACCCCTATTCCAGCTTTCACCCATATTCCCAAAACATGCCATGTACATTATGTACCCGGAGACTCTAAATTAACCATGAGTGTGAATGCCTGTTAGTCTTTATGTGCCCTGTGATTGGCTGGCTCCAACTTACCCACAACACTAATAAGAATAAGGGCTATTGAAAATGGAGGAATTCCAATGTATTTGCTTTCTTTACAATTTATGATGAATTTTAGTTTTGCCTGTAAAGTCTACATTTACAGTAGCAAGAGATACTGTGTAAGCAACATGAAAACCAAAGAGCTGCCATGGTGGAAAACCACTATAGAAAAATTATAAGGCCCACCTATAATCGCACACCCAAGGGTTTCCCCCCAGCTTCAGCTTGGACAGGAAGTAGAGATCTTCAAGGACCCCATACTGGATGAAATGTAGGCTGTTTTCTGACAGGTCCAACTCGCGGAGGTGGAGGAGCCCGAACAAGGAAGCTGCAGACGTGCACAAGAGCAGGGTGTTTACCCGCCACAACCAGTTACCGTGACCAGTAAGCACCAGGTCAAGCAAACTGAGTCTGCTGAAGGGGAAGCTTGTGCAGTGTTATGTAATCCAATTCAGCTCTCTCATATTTGCACAGAAAGCTCATGGTCTTTAAATGGCAGAAAATTAAAACCAGAGGTTCCCAGCAGATGTAAACCCCCCCAACTATTGGCCGCTCCGGGAAAAACACACAAAAAAGCCTTTTTCTGTCATCTTGGATCAAAGACATGCTGTGAAATTGGCTGCTTTGTTGCTGTAGTAACGCACTCTTAAGCACACACTTTAGTTCGGGCTAATCTGGTTTCGGGTAAAATTTCAGGATGAACTTGAGTTGCACTGCACATGAAACCATTTTGATTTTCTCTCAACTGTTGAATGCTCAGGTCCAACAGATCCATTTTTCTTGCCCCTTTTTGCTCAAGTTTCTGTTCTAACAAGTACCATGAATAGACCAAAAAATGTCTTTGTTCAGTTAGAATTCCTATTAAAACAGTTCTCTTTATGATACTGTCACATTATCATCAGCAGGTGGCAACAGAGCTAAGACCGGAACAGTCGGGGAAAGGTATAGACGTGAAAAGGTATAGGCGTGAACGTCCTTAGAAATGTCCATAGATAAGACAAAACATGTTGCCATTCCACTCCTTATTAGAGAACAACTTCCAAAAAAAAAACACTATACTTTATACCTGTGTCAATGCGTTCCATGTTGTTATGGCTGAGGTTCAGCGTTTTTAAACTCTTTGCTCCTTGGAAACTCTTGGCCTTGAGATGACGGATGGAATTGTGGGAGAGATCTATTTGGACGGCGTCCTCGGGAATACCAGCAGGCACCTCGGTTAGACCTGTAGATCAAGACGAGTGGACACGTGTGAAAGATGGTCTGATTCATCCGTTCCAAATTTAATTTGTGCCATGTGCAGTGGAGCTCGTGTGTTTACAATGGATCCTTCCCATAGGAAGTGCAGTCGTCCCTCACCACATTGCACTTCAGATCTTGATGCTTCATTCTACCGCAGATTTTTCTCAAACAGACAGACAAACCTTTAAACAAATGGTACTTTAAAAGCAGCAACACATACAGTGTATAACAAAAAGTCTGAATAAAACCAATTCGTGCAAGAACCAAAGTAATTTTTCCCAATGGAAATAATGTCAATCCAATTAGCATTCCAGAAAAAATATTACCCCTCCATCCCAAAATTAGGGAAAATAATGTAACATACAAAAAATAATGTATAAATGAATAATGAAATAAATAAATGACCAATAAAAGCACTTTTAACGTTTATTGTACGCCACTGAGTCATGGTCCCTCGGACCATGTTATAGTCTGTTAGCACCTGCTATTGGTGAAACGCTGGTACTGCAGCTAAGCAGTGAATGATGTCGTTCGGTCTGTCTGCAGTTCACTCAAGTGCGGCATCCTGTAACACAGCAACGTCTGACCAGACTTAAATTTGACTGACAAAATATACAGAAGAAACAAAACCCTAAACTAAATCCAAACATTTACAAAAACAAAATCCGAATAAAACTAGCTAACCCACGGAAAAATTCATTAAATTGAAACAATTATTAACAAGTCAAGACAAAATTTAAAAAAATGAAAAATCCCCAAACGTGTGCGGTTTGATGTTGCAGAGACTTCAGAATGAACTGGAGATGGAGCGCCAGCAAAGCCAGGTCGGGGAGGGATGCGACTGGCTCTCAGCCTTACCCAACCACATCTCACTTAAGGTCATTAATCCAAAGCTTCCGAGTTTTCTTATCGATCAAGTACACATGCAAGCTACAAATCTCAGACAGGAGTCAGCCACAGCTCACAGCCAGGCACTCACACACAGGCATACTGAGGTCACGGATCATCCTACCAGGCCCCGTCTCTTAAAACAGATGCAGATACACAGACACGACACCACACCAAGTATTTTCTAAACATTTTATGCATGCAATTTCTGATGTTCAAATGTTTACCCGCAGATATTCCAGTATATGGAATTACGAGACCTGCTGAGCTGTTCCGAAGTGTGCTGCAGTTGGAGAAGTCTCATCCATACGGGCACTCTGTGGAGTAAGGTTAGTACAATATCTGTATGCATAGAATTGTGCAGCAGTCACCCACGTGGTGCCCGGGCAGCCCCCGAGAACCACGTGAGGAACCTGCAGCCCTGTTCCAAAAATAGCTCACCACTGATGCAACATGGTGATTTTTTTTTGTATCAGTGATCATTTGAAAATCTTGACTTAAGTTTAAATATTGATTTAAGTTCCTTTCTATCCACTTAGATCAACGTCTCGGTGGATAAACGCTGGATAACAGATGACACCATGAAGGATGTCCTGCTTAATTTTCGTCCATTTGTGATCCACCTGAATCTGCGCGGCTGCACTTCGTTACACTGGTATAGTTTGAAGCATATTGGTGAGTTGTCCACTCCTACAGCACTGCCATACCTGTATACTTATCGGAAGTCACCATTAATAGCTTAGTCTCATCTCTGCATCCAACAAATTGAATTGCAGCTGTGCTTACTGGTAAGCTGTGCTTACTGGTTAGTTTACTTTATGCAGTGATGCCTTGAGATTTAGCTATAAACTCTTTTCTGCCACTCCCAGTTAAAGCTTACTGTCACACTAAACATCAAACAAAGACGTGCACTGAATTTGAGTCGAAGATGTGGCAAAACTTATTTACTTTCTATTTAGTTATGTCACTATTGTGTGATTTATTATTTTTTTAAAGAACAATAATACAGAGTGTTCTTTTTCTGATTAAAAACAAATATTTTGGGCGGGGCAGAACGGATTAATGACATTTTTATTCATTACGATGGGGAAAGACGATTTGAGATATGCATGTGTTTGAATTACACGTGTGTCACAAAATTAAATAAAGTAATATCTCAAGGCATCAGTGTTTGTACCCTTAAAAAAAGTGTTATTACATTTTAACTACAGCTTCACCATAAAATGTTAGCTCTCACAAGACTGTCATTCAATTCAAAAGTTGACTTGGATGAACATTTTCTCAAATGTCAATTTAATGCCGGACCACATTAACAGCAAGGTAATCAACAGGGTTTCCCAAATAAGTCAAAAATGCTTTTTATTGCGACATTTGAGTGTATTAAGCAAAACACTTTTGTGACATTTGTAATTATTATACACCACTGGAAATGAACAGATCCCCATTAAACCTGCAAATTGGGCTTGTACATTTTTTAAAAAAATATTTGAGATCATTCCCATATTTTTGGGGGGGGGGTACACACCACATAAGTAGATTCTTCATCTGATACAGACTATTTGACACAATGAAAAGGATTTGGCTAAAGTTGTACACAGAGCCCATTCAGAGCCTTTTGCCTCAAGACAGTCTGATAATCTGGTACTTCTGAGGCTGTCTCAAGTGGCTGGGCTCCACTTCCTCCTCCGGCTCGCCCTGGACCTCTTCCAGGGAGTTCCAGAGCAGCTCATCCGATTCGGTTTGGTCTCGCGGACTCTGCTGCCTGTCTTTGGGACAACCTCGGTTGTAGGCGCGCACGTACTCCTCCACGCTCTCGCCCGTGTATTCGGGAGGCGAGCGACACATCAGTCCCGAGGGCCTCACCACTGGGTGGAGTCGAAGCCAGTACATCATGTAGTGGATGCTGCAAAGTGGACTTAGTTTTATTTGGGTTTTGATATTAAGAGAGGAATATGAGACATCTGTGGTGTTCATGTTGGTTACACCCCGCTCGTCTGTTTTTGCAAGCATTGACTTGTGGTGTCAGAGGCACTGTTGTACATTTGCAACCATAATTCTTATATTTATTCCATGGAATTGTATGTATTCATTCCCAACAGTCCGAATTGTGTTGTGTCTCTCTTGGCTGCACTGTTAGATTTTGTTTATTTTTCCAATTAGATTTCAGCCCCTATGTGTTGCCATGTCAATCAATGGGGCGAGCAGTGAGACCGTTTAACGATTTCAAATTCATCCTCACTAGGTGCTCGTGCTTGTCCTTGTTGATGTCAGCATTTTTCCATCCTGCAATTGGCTGGACAGAGCAAAACTTGGAAGAGCTAATTTTGACTGGCGAAGAAGTGGACCACGAGACGTTAACTCCTGACATTTTATAATGTCCCCTAGTCCTAGTGGCGCACAATTGTCAACAAGCGCGCGTTTTTGGCAAACTAGTCATGTGGACTTTCTCTAATAGTAGGCAAAAGTTTCCCTACTAGTGTAATATATGTAGATCAAAGCCTCTGTCTTTCTCAATCCAATTTGACGGCCTTTCAAATTGTTAGCGCTGGCTGGCTGTAACAGCATAAAGCTGAGTTAGCCGGCCCACAATAACGTTGGCATATTTCTGTCTTGTGGTTGGTAAGAGCAAGCCAAGTGCTTGTGTCAAATGCTTTTGTCATTTTACAAGAGAAATATTGATTCAAAATTACTCAATGATGTGCAAGTTGCAGTGGCATGCTGTTCCATTGCATTTGTTGTCTACATTTCAGTTCTTGGGGCGGAATACTTGAACTGACCGTGGACAATCATCCCTCTTTATTGTTTGTACATAACACCTACTTGAAACCTACTTTTGTGACACTAAACAGGGAAAGTCTATCAACTCCTCCTTTGACAACACAACAAGGTTGATTTTGTGTGTGTGTGTGTTTCTCGGCCAGAAACAATGTTGTTTAACCTGCTCTATTACAGCCAATTTTAGTCTCAAGAGATGAGGAGTTTGCATGTTCTCCCCGTGCTTGCATGCGTTTTCTCAGGTACTCCCATTTCCTTCATCATTACAAAAACATGCATGTTGGGTCCACTGAAGACTTTATATTGCTCACTCCTGACTGGATGGGCAGTAAGGGAAATAGATGAGGCGTTAACACAGGTTAGATTCTGGGTTTGAATCGTGGCTTGGAACTTTCTGTTTGGAGTTTGCATTTTTTCTTACTACCCCTATTCCAGCTTTCACCCATATTCCCAAAACATGCCATGTACATTATGTACCCGGAGACTCTAAATTAACCATGAGTGTGAATGCCTGTTAGTCTTTATGTGCCCTGTGATTGGCTGGCTCCAACTTACCCACAACACTAATAAGAATAAGGGCTATTGAAAATGGAGGAATTCCAATGTATTTGCTTTCTTTACAATTTATGATGAATTTTAGTTTTGCCTGTAAAGTCTACATTTACAGTAGCAAGAGATACTGTGTAAGCAACATGAAAACCAAAGAGCTGCCATGGTGGAAAACCACTATAGAAAAATTATAAGGCCCACCTATAATCGCACACCCAAGGGTTTCCCCCCAGCTTCAGCTTGGACAGGAAGTAGAGATCTTCAAGGACCCCATACTGGATGAAATGTAGGCTGTTTTCTGACAGGTCCAACTCGCGGAGGTGGAGGAGCCCGAACAAGGAAGCTGCAGACGTGCACAAGAGCAGGGTGTTTACCCGCCACAACCAGTTACCGTGACCAGTAAGCACCAGGTCAAGCAAACTGAGTCTGCTGAAGGGGAAGCTTGTGCAGTGTTATGTAATCCAATTCAGCTCTCTCATATTTGCACAGAAAGCTCATGGTCTTTAAATGGCAGAAAATTAAAACCAGAGGTTCCCAGCAGATGTAAACCCCCCCAACTATTGGCCGCTCCGGGAAAAACACACAAAAAAGCCTTTTTCTGTCATCTTGGATCAAAGACATGCTGTGAAATTGGCTGCTTTGTTGCTGTAGTAACGCACTCTTAAGCACACACTTTAGTTCGGGCTAATCTGGTTTCGGGTAAAATTTCAGGATGAACTTGAGTTGCACTGCACATGAAACCATTTTGATTTTCTCTCAACTGTTGAATGCTCAGGTCCAACAGATCCATTTTTCTTGCCCCTTTTTGCTCAAGTTTCTGTTCTAACAAGTACCATGAATAGACCAAAAAATGTCTTTGTTCAGTTAGAATTCCTATTAAAACAGTTCTCTTTATGATACTGTCACATTATCATCAGCAGGTGGCAACAGAGCTAAGACCGGAACAGTCGGGGAAAGGTATAGACGTGAAAAGGTATAGGCGTGAACGTCCTTAGAAATGTCCATAGATAAGACAAAACATGTTGCCATTCCACTCCTTATTAGAGAACAACTTCCAAAAAAAAAACACTATACTTTATACCTGTGTCAATGCGTTCCATGTTGTTATGGCTGAGGTTCAGCGTTTTTAAACTCTTTGCTCCTTGGAAACTCTTGGCCTTGAGATGACGGATGGAATTGTGGGAGAGATCTATTTGGACGGCGTCCTCGGGAATACCAGCAGGCACCTCGGTTAGACCTGTAGATCAAGACGAGTGGACACGTGTGAAAGATGGTCTGATTCATCCGTTCCAAATTTAATTTGTGCCATGTGCAGTGGAGCTCGTGTGTTTACAATGGATCCTTCCCATAGGAAGTGCAGTCGTCCCTCACCACATTGCACTTCAGATCTTGATGCTTCATTCTACCGCAGATTTTTCTGTCATAAATACCTAGTTTTATATCTTTTTTTTTTTTGGGCTGTATCGTGGCATTTTGCAGTGATTATTTTTCCACACAGGCTGCAGAGCGAAAAGCGTGAGCCAGTAGGAAAAGAGCGAATAAAAGACAAGAGACTGCCCAAAGTATGGGATCACTTTCTTTTGCAAAGCACAACTGGTTTAAGTTAACATTGCAACAGTAAAAACATTAACTTATTTGATAGCCTACTACTGCTAGTCAAAACAAATTGAGATCCCTCTACGAGTGGCCAAGACTACACAGCCTCCAGTGCACTTTTACTTACTTTATTGTTCAAACATAACCAAATGAATGCAAGCGCATATTCTCACACAACCAACTGATGTCAAGTAAGTGTACGCAGTGTGGCTTTTGGTTTAGCCAGTTCACAGCCAGCCAGCTGTACACACTCATTCGCATACGCCATCATCCCTCAACAAGCTAGGCCCCACTTTTTAAAGTCACAGTCACAGATTCATGACTGTGACGGCTGAGGATGGCGAAACCAAGTGGAAAAAAATATAACCTGCACCTCACACGCATATAATATTGGAAATAAATATATGGCTGCTACCTAACAGATTTCATCTGTCATGAGGGTGATCTGGAACATGATTAACGAGGGGTTACTGTAATGGCAATAGAAAAAAAAAAAAACATTATTTAGGGTCTATAAATGCACCAACTTCTGAATTATGAGCAATGGGGTGATTTTTTTTTTCACGTGTGAGCTGAAATAGATAACAGTAGATACCTGTATAATTTAATTACTAAGATTAGCTGCGCAACCAGTTCAAGATGTACCCCGCCTATTGCCCGAAGATGGCTGGGATGGGCTCCAACATGCCTGCGACTCTTGTGAGGATAAGCGGCTCAGGTAATAGGTGGCTGGCTGTCTGATTAAAATTAAGTTATGGGCTCAGTCACGATATGAATTCATCCATCCGTCCATTTTCTGATCCGCTTATCCTCACAAGGGTGGCGGGGCGTGCTGGAGCCTATCCCAGCTGTCTTCAGGCAGTAGGCGGGGAACACCCTGAACAGGTTGCCAGCCAATCACAGGGCACACATAGACGAACAACATGAATTTGCGTTCACAGTCACACCGAGGGACAATTTAGAGTGTTCAATCAGCCTGCCATGCGTGCTTTTGGAATGTGGGAGGAAACCGATGCAGGCACGGGGAGAACATGCAAAATCCACATAGGAAGGCCAGAGCCAGAATCGAACCCTGCACCTCTTTACTGTGAGGCCGACGCGCTAACCAGTCGACCACCAGAACCGCCCACGATATGAATTAAACTCATAAATTAAAGTTCCTTTGTAATTTTTCCAGGATCAACTTGTTGCCATCGTGACAACTTTTCAATGTCTTGCATGGCTTAAAACTAAAGTAACCACTTATAACACACCTAAATAAAGCTACAATTAAAGCTGCAAGCAGTGATGCATGTGCCCAGAGAGCATCTTCAAACTTTGACACGCTGCCTAAATTAGATGGCAAAAGACAAAAGCCTTGGCTGTTTTGCATCTCCCATCTGCCTCAGACAGTGATTCCCAACCAGTGTGCACATGGATGGATGGATAGATAGATGATAGATGGATAGATAGATGGATGCTGGGAAATTTTCTCAGGTAAAATATGTGCTTTGGCTCCAATAAAGGTTGGCAAACGCGGCGTTAGACATTCGCCCGTCAAACTTTTGCCGATTTTGATCAGAAAGGAGGAAAAAATGCTCAAATTCAGTTTGATTCTTGGTACGTTTAGACTCTTTTGTTGAGGTTCCGCTATATAATTCACGTTCTCTGGAATTTTTGAGGAGTGTAATAATTCCAGTCATCAGCATCCAATCATGCAGCCCCTCGGTGATAAATGCGTCAGGATTGCTTTTTCATTACTTAAGAAATGTGTGCACTGGGCAAGTTGCCTTTTCATTACAGTGATCGAAGGATTCCACTGGCGATAAAAGACTTGCCTCGGTGACTGCAGTCCACGCGTACATGAGGGAAGTAATAAGTGTGGCAGGATGTGATGGCATCTGGTTTGTTTTGAAAGGGACTTGGCTCCGCCGGATCTTTCGGATCAGTCTGGTCGCCCTGCGGCTTTTCATTTGGGTCTGACTTCTTGCAGAGCAGCTCGGGGTCGATCCGCTTCAACTTCTTGCCTTTAAGCCTGAGAGGCTCTGCACACCTTTAAGGAGAAACACAACAAAAGTTACGTCTCGCTAGGGTCTTCTATCAGTCAATTACTTGATGTACTACAATAATCATGTTAGAAAATTAGTTTCCTCTTTCATTAACATTAAAAGGTCTACACACCTCTGTTCACATGCTAATGTTTTGTTGTTCATTTTCTCACGTTGAGATTTATTTTTAGTATTAGTATACATTTTTTAATTATATATCTTGATGTCATTTGTTCCCACAAAAAAGCTGTCATTGGAACAGGGGTGTGTTGAATTTTTACATCCACTGGACCCTGCTTGTGTTTTGCCCACATTCGACTGAATTTTTGAAAGCCAGAACCTCGTGGTTTTTAGGCTGGTACAAAACACATCACATTCACCATAAATCATTCTTGTTGCCGACTACTTTTCTCTTGAATAAGGCCACGGATGGAGAATTACTTGGCGAATGTTTGCTTCTCCGAATCTTATGAGTCACCGCCGTTAATGTGTCCTGTTTGGCACTTTTCCATTTTGCTCCTCCTTGCTTTTTACGCTTTTCTAAGTCCACAGGATTTCAATCATTTCAACTCTCCCTATGTAAAAAAGTAGCAAGTGTATTTTGACCAAGGAATAGAAAGCATGGAAACTTTATGTGTTTCCAAATGTCGGGCGTAAAACTAAAAAGTGGTGAAAAAAATAACTACTCAAGTCAAATACAGATGATTCACCTTCACCAGGGGCGCCAAACTCATTTTAGTCGCGGGCCAATTTGGAGTTACATCTTCCCTCAGAGGGCCGTTATGACAGTGAAACCACAAAATGATTACTTATACACAACAAATTAATAGATTACTCATTTTGAAATAAGTCGATTAAAATAGATTGTTCAATTATTGTTCGAGTGAGGGTAAACAGGGTAACAAAATAATGGCAACATTTCAACGTTATTTATTACACGTGACAATTTGACATTTCGGTACAGATTTGGCAACACATGATTTGCTTTTGCGAGCCACATCAAATGACCTGGTGGGCCGGATCTGGCCCGCGGGCCTTGAGTTTGACACCTGACCAACACGAAGTACAGTAACAGAGCATTTTTACTTGACTACCTCCCACCTCCACTTAACTCAGCTTATTTGGGGAGCCTCACCTTGCATGATTTCCCAGATTCCGGTTGCTTGGGACTTGAAGGGTTTGTACCAGGCTGTCCATGTCACAATGACAGTTCAGTGGATTGTCATAGAGACGCAGGTAGCGGAGGTTGGGCATTGGGATGAGAGCTTCCTCGCTCAGCGAGGTCAGGCGGTTGTGCTGGAGCAGCAGGGTTGTGAGTCGAGTCAAACCCTCAAAGGCCCCCTCCTCCACCAACGAGATGTGATTCTGCTGCAAGTCCAGGCTAGTTAGACTCTCGTAGCCGGCGAAGGCTTCATCGCGGAGAACCTTGATCCTATTACGTGCTAAGAGGAGGTACTTGGGTGCTCTGGACCAGGTCTGCGGCCTGGGAATGGAGGTGAGGCGACAGCCCTGACAGTCTGCAAAGACACGTCCGGACTCTAAGGATTCTGAGCAGTTGCCTGGTCTTGAGGAGTCGGATCTGCCGTGACGGCCAGCGCCTCTCACCCTGAGGGTTTTGAACACAAAAGCAAGAAGCTGAGTGAGGGAAATGCGTTAAACAAGTTGTGAACAGTGAGAATTTAGATGCCCATAAAAGTATTGTCATGATTCCTTTTGCAGACTAAAATCTCCTATATATTTTTGTTAATTGCATTGGAACCTTTACTTATAAGTGCCCCAACTTACATGTTTTTCAAGTTCAATTCCATCGGCTGGTCAATAGTTTTTTCTTCTGGGTTTTTTCTTTTTTTTTTTTTTTTTTGTGATTGAGTCACCGCTCATGTGAAATAAAAAAGAAAGGAGCAACTCACTAATGACTGCATGTGGGCAAGTAGAGCCGCAGTCACCGATGCAGTTTTAGACTTTTATTTAACGGAATAAACAGTCAAATACGGAATGATAACACTTCCAAAGAGCTGCTGTTGGCCACAACTCACGCCTAGACGCTCACATGCACAGACTAACTGGCTAATCCGACTCCAGCTGTTGACCTCACTCACTCAGTCGGTCCAGTCGCTTCAAGGCAGATATCCAACACACGGACACTACAGCATGTAATAGGTAGATAAACTAGTGAGTTATTTGTTCGTGCTGATTTTAAACACAAAGTAAAATTAATCTAGTAATGCAGGCTCCAGACTGTACGCCAAAGTCAGTAGCTGTTGCTTTTTTCTGTGGAAAATATGATCCAAACAAATGAAAGGCAACCCTCCTTGACTGGTCGGTCATTGACCGCAAACTGACCTCAACTGCATAAAAGTCAGCTGCAAGAACCACAACATGACCAACAGCCCCTCAGTTAGGAAACAGTGAAAAAAAATCTGGCCTAATCTCACGAGAAACAATGTGTGAAATAAAGAAAATTTACGACAGGAAAAAAAAAACCTTTCTTAACTTAAATCAAGTCAAAATATGCTTGTTCTTTGTCTGCCAAGATATTTTTTCTTACCTGGCAGCTTTTGTGTGAAAGTATTTCACTTGCTTTAAGCATCGCACTCTACCCCCTAAAAAATCATCATCTGGGATTTATAAATTGTTATTGAGATTTTATGACCGGTAATGACTACGTTTATCTTGTAATAAAAGAAATACCGCAATTCTCTTGGTGTAGGTAGGATGAATACAATATTTTCCAGACATCAGTGTTGTTTTTGGCTAGCAATGTTTAGTTGTTTTAAGGAATTTTTGCCAAGTCGTAATTGTCATAACTGTTCTGTTGGCAGATAATTTTGCTGAAATTGTGTAATATATTCCTAATGTCATTCCTTTTTCCCCACCATTTTATTCAAGGCCATGTTTTGCAGTTTAAATGGGTTAAAAAGAACAACACAAATGAACTATTAGCACATACCTCAACCTACATGGCCAAATTGTGTCATAAACTTCAAAATCCAGATGGGCTTACTTTGCACAGTGACATCCATACATATCCATTTTCTACAATACTTGTCCTCATGAGGGTCACTTAGGAGCTGGAGCCACTCCCCGCTGACTTTTGTGTCCGGTCAATCAGAGGACACAAAAAGCATTCACAATCTTATTCCCACTTAATGACAGTCCCCAATGAACATAACATGCATTCTTTGGAATTAGTGAGGATGCGTGCCAAGTAATATCCCCCCCAATATTGTAATTGAGACCATAGTGTGCACGGCGCCCACCTGTCCCGCGCGAGCTTGCGTCTTGCTCCTTTGAGGCCTCTGCCTTTGCCCGCTCGTTTCATCTCGACCAACGGGAACAGCAGCAGAAGCGCGAGCAGGGAGATCACGACGAAAGAGGAGGTCACACGCATGCTGGTAACTAGCTTTTTTCCCTTTTTCCTCTCAATAGCTCTCGCTGTCTCTTCTCTTGGGCTGTGGAGTCAAGCAGAGTTGTTTTGGATATAATGATGAGCATTTGAAATGGGTCAAAGCGGAGGACAACTCCTGTAACTGTTGATGGAGTACAGCTGTGGAAGGAGCGTGATGCAGCAGCGTGTTGCGTAAGACACGAGGGACATCCAAATGTGTATTTATAGCCTTACAATAATATTTCCACACTATCATGCTGTACAACTTTGACTGTTTGAGCCGCTCCACCGCATGTTCACAATCTGTGTGTACCTTGTATCTGTAGTGGGCCATGCATTTGGTGACTGGGCCTTCCAATGGAGACTCTGTTCACCTCTTACCACCATGATTGCATCGCAATCACAGAAACCATCAATACAGTATGTTTTTGTTTTTTTTACCCCCCAAGATGGCGCCTGTGTAGGCAGCCATCAGCAAGTGCTCTTCAAGAGCCTTTCTTTTTTTGTTGTTTTTGAGTTTTGTTTTCTCACATGGTGTTGTTGTTGTTACGTCGTGTGGGCCTGATGTGGATTGTTTTCAGTATTTTTTTGGCCACGACATTCGTCAAAGGAGAAGAATCTGTGCTTGGTGGTTGCGCCTTCTCGGCAGCAGGCCTGTACCAGCACTGATTTTGATTGGGAGGAATGTCGGCGCCATTTGACTGTCGGTGCTGGACAGCCCCGGGCCGCTTGTGTTTTTGCGCCTGTAATTGGCAGCATTTTTTACAGCCCCGTTTTGTTCAGCGGAAATGTCGGTGCTGTTGGACAGTCTGCGGCTGGATGGGTGGATGGCTTGTGGAGATGACGATAAGAAGAAAGGAGCGACAGTGCAGAGTACAGAAGCGTATGTGGAACTGGGAGTCGCCGCTTGGAAATGAAGCGAATTTACATGGGACGAAAGATGTGAGCCAATCTCTTTTTCGTCAATGGACGCTACAGCTTCTTGTTTACTTCGAACAACAAAGTGTATGCAGAAAAAGTGGTTACGACTGCACGGCCGTCTGTGTCTTATGTGTTGTGTTGTATTATTTTGTCATTTTATGTTAAATGTTCTGTTGATGGCAGTGCGGGCACCCGCAGCGGCTCCTCTCTCTCTCCTGTGGTTGAGAGGAAAGAAATTTGAGGAAAGAAATTTCATCTTTGTTGTATGTTGCACATAGAGCACATTTGACAATAAAGTTGAATTGAACCTTGAATTGAACACAATATAACAACACATTCGTGCCACACACATCATTTGAAGCAGTTCACAGTCTATCTTTATCGAATAACTTGACTAAAGCTAAAAAAAAAAAAAAAAACTCTTAATAGATGCTGATTATCAACCTTAATAATGTGTGCCGATCACTATAGTTGCATTTTCTTAATGATCAATTTTGCTCTGACCAAGCAATCAGTGGGTGGAAAATGCTGACGTTGTCTGTGAGGGTGAATTTAAAATCTGACTGGTTCACGAAACAGTCCCGTAGTTTAAGTTACATCAGCCAGGACTATGGATTCCGAAGGTCCTGGACGGATTTAACTGATGTGGCAACACAAAGAGGCTGAACTCTGAGTGGGGGGGAATCAAACATCCACATGGGCAGAGTAGCCAAGAGAAATGTTATGAAATGAAGAGAATACAAATTAGTGGAACAAATATTGTCATTTACTATTGGGACGTGCCCCAGATTGTTTCGTAACTTTCTTGCTGTTTCTATTCCAGGCGAATGCAGAAATCTCCAAGAGCTCAACGTGTCTGAGTGTTTTAACATCACGGTGAGAACAACATTGTGATGGTTATACCGAGTTCTGTATATTAGCGGTGTCAAACTTGTTTTCATCACGTAGTTATGCTTGCCGTCAGGGTGCCATTTATAACTATGGTGTCAGGGGTCACAGACAAGTGCAACAGTCACTGTTTGTACCACGGGATTTATTATGCTGTACAAAGCCGAATCGTGTCATTTGTTATTGCTTTGTCTCCATCTTAAGAGCCTGGAGAGAGGCTCTTAAAGTGCCACTGGAAGTTTTTCACATTGTAACACATCGAAGTAAAACTAGAGCCGTTTACCCCATTTCGCGTACAGTCACAAATAAAATGATAAAATTCCAGAACTTAGAACTTAGAGACCAACTGGTCTAGTTTTGCAATCCACACCAATCTCAGTCCCACGCACAGCACTCAAGATACAGACAATACAAGTCGCTGTTTGCACTCTTGTCGTTTTCCAAAACTAAAGACTTTTCAACTGCAGGCATGTTTCGTCTCCCAGCTGCCTGCTTGACATTTACGCTATCCATTGTTGTGACAGTTGTTTTTATAAGGTGGTTCTCAATTCTTCGTCGTCGTCCTACCGCATGTCGACTTTTTGTAACGTGTTTTAATGAGAAAAAATACCACTGTATAATCTAATACTTTGTAAAATTATACAGGAATCATATAATTCAATAGAATGAAAAAGAGTCAAACTATTTCTCCTTCAACTGTGTTGCTCATTCCGGTGTGCGGTTCTTGGCCACCTGAGGGGCAGTTTAAGACAGCCACAAATATACTGTTCAGTGAGACTTCTCAACTCCTCTTAGCTCATCAGTACGACACTCACATTTGTCGCTCTTCACAATTAAGAATACAGTATAGACTTGTGAATATTATGTGGTTTGATCATGGTAAATGGAAAATGGAGTTTAGTTATATCGCACTTTATCTACACCATGCGGTGTGCAAAATGCTTTACAAAGCCTCATATTCATAATTTATGTGGTCATGATATGGATTACATGTTTGGTTTCAGATATCCTTTGCTTAAAGGGCAACGACACATCGAATAAAGAGCTGCTAATTTTATGTTAGCATTCGCATAGCTGATGCTATGTGGTTGTTTTAAATACCCAACATGTAATTCTCTTAGTTTTTTTTTTTCTTTAGTTTGACAATAATCTTCTGATGAGTGGCAAAACACATCTTCAAGCATTTTTTTTTTTTTGGGGGGGGGAGAATATTTACCAAACTTCCTCTTGTTGGGAAACAGTTGAGTCACCCTCCACCAGACAGTGTTTAAGATCCTAATTGAAAACAAAACACCCGAGTCATGTCACTTGTATCTCAAGGCATAACTGTATTTAGAAACATGTTGTGAAATGGCAGACCTTCCCCGCAGCACACCTGATGATTTCTAACAGCACAATGGCTGGGAATCGCTCTTAGATGGCATGCTCCATCTGGCCAACGGGGCCTTGAGTTTGACGCCTTTGCTTTGAGAGATTAAGCTCTCAAAAATGACAGAATGTACGGAAGCAGCCACAGCTGTCTGGCAGCCTCACTGGAGTATAAAATATGTATGACGTGGTGGTGTGTGTGCTTTGACAGGACGCCATGATTGAGTCAATTGTGGAAGGCTGTAACTCCCTGCTCTACCTGAACCTCTCCAGCACGCTCTTGACAGACGCCACCCTCAGAGAGCTGGCAAGGTAAACAGTGCCACTTGTTAGCACGCAAATCCTTTTGTCGCTGGAGCCTTGCCTTCCACTTCCCAGAAGTAGCCACTAATATGCATACTTTTTTTCCGACGTAGAGCCCAGCAGCACTATTTGCTTCGCCTTTCACGTGTGAGAACAGTTCACTTGTTGCCAGTCTGTAGACTGAGAAAGAGGAGCAGATGTGGCGCTTGCGACATGGAAAAAAAAAAAAAAGAGGCATGTTTGCCATTGTGGATGAATTATGCGATTTGAAAATTCTAGTTGTAAATCAGTCAGGCTGGAATTAAAACAGGGGCTTTCCCAAACTTGTTCCCACAAAGTTGGACACGTAGAATTGTCCAAAATGTCTCAAAAAGAGAATTATGGGTTTACAAGCCAGACGCCTAAATTGATTAATTAATCCTGTGAGTGCCAACTGCTGTACTTTTCAACAGGTATCCAACATCACATAACTCATTCACTTGTTCACGTTTTCAAGTTTCCACCAATCCTATCGAAGGAAAGACTAGACTCTTTTCTTTCACCATAAAAAAAATGCTCCTAGCTATTTTCATTCTTTAGTAACCACCAATAGAACATTGTTTGGTATGAATAAAATGTTGCTTGGGGCCCCAATTTGGTCAGGGATTGTCCTGGGTTGGTTCCATCAAAAACGCTGGTTTTGGACCAAAAACAAGCATTTTGTGAAAAGAGACATGTCAAGGAAGAAGTGTGACTATGATGCTGATATTTTTCCTTTTGTGACACCTCAAACAATAAGAAAATAAATCTGAGAGAGGGATTTTGATGGCAAAACAACCATTTACTGTATTTACAGATATCCAACTATTAAAATCGCCGTGAGCGACACTCAACGCATGACTTAAATTGAATGTTGTTGGCTTTTTTTTTTACATGCCGTTTTTCACTTACTCCTTAAAATTGCATCATCTTTTCTCACGATAGCGACACACACTTTGTTTATACTAGAAATATACATACCCTGTGTGAGGTGCATGAACATGTCTGACTTCCAACAAGTTGGCATTTCTCTCCGTCATAATCAACGTGACAACACGTGATTCACCCCCTATCTTTATCTTCTTCTAAAAAGCTGTGCTGATCTCAAATCCTAAGAAATGCAACATCACCATCTGGCATTTGTTTGCCTTTTCAGTTCTTTATTAAAATGCTTGATATTCAATTAGACAAACTGGTCATTTAAACTTATGATTACAATATGGTAAAAAAATAAAAATAAAATACTATGTGCTTGCTAAAAATATTTCTGTCTTGTCTTCCAAAAACATTTAAATTTGACTTCAGCAACTATGCTATTGGGTTAGCTGCTGTTGGCTGTACTTCGCGCCAAGATACTCCCACACGGACTTGATGTCACATTCCAACCCACCAGGCCCCACCCCTTAAAGGCACATGCAGTACATACAGATTTATGTATTTTTTCAAAGTTTTATGCTTCTGTTTTGTTTTTTTGTTTTTTGTTTTTGTTTTTTTTCAAATTTGTGTGCAATGTGTTTAAAAAGTGTTTTGTATAAGTTTAGATGTGGAAAGATTTAGGATTTAAAAATACAACTTACATGGTCTTTCTATGTCTCATATTTTCACACTTATTAGGGCTGTTGGTATGGAATCTTTGCCCTGCAATAAGTGGGTGTTTCCCTTCTTGTTACTGTATGGTGCACATACCTTGAAGTTGTTTCCAAGTTTGTGGGGGAAGAAAATACATGATTCTACAGCATAGAGAAATTTTCAAAAACACTTTTTTCTGACAGTGAATAAATAGCAGATACTACAGTATTTGAGTTGCTGATTTCACTGCCATGCTGTTTTGATTAGACACCACCAAATCTTGTTGGTTCCCCTCATGATTTCAATTTGTTATTGGTTTCTCCCATTTTTTCCCCAACAGCAACTGTGTCAACCTTCAGTACCTGAGCTTGGCCTATTGCCACAAAATGACAGATGAAGGTTTTCAATACCTGAGTTTGGGAACAGGCTGCCACAATCTCCTCCACCTAGACCTGTCGGGCTGCTCCCAGGTCAGTCTTTCAGGCTCCGCGATATACTGTACTTAGTGAGATAATTCCAAAGGATTGGAAGAATCCAGTCGCTCCTCTCCTTGTTTGCACGTGTCCCCTCTTGTTCCTCACTTAGTATGAGCTAAGAGGGGAGGAAGGAAGGAGTGGAGAAAGGACGGGGTCGGGCTTGTTGAATAAGCCCACCCGCTCGCCATGTGCTTCCTCGCATGCATGACAACACACTCAGTTATGCTCACTTCCAGATGTATGTTTTCATTTTATGGGGCCCGGAAAGTGTGAGGAGCGTGGATCAAGGGGATGACTCACATTCCAATGAATACAGATTTGCTCTCTGTCTCTCTCGTAGGTGACGGCGACGGGCTTCAGTTACATCTCGGAAGCGTGCCCTTATCTCAAGGAGATTTTGCTCAATGACGTGTACGACCTGTCGGACAAGTGCATCTCTGTATGTTTGTTTCATTGATAGGACTCTGCACACCAGGGGATGGACAAACCTATAATGGTCTTATCTTGTAGTTTTGACACAACTGCCACATCATGGCTGTCTCTTAAGGGTGATATGGCAAATACAGTCAATTTTGGACTTTTCGGGATTAACAAGAGCATAGAATGACAATCTTTCAAGCAGTTTTTACTTGAGGATCATTAATGTGATATGTTGCCAAATTGGACCTTGACACAGAGCAGAAAGTGGAGCAAATCATTTTGTCTTCTGAATTGGACTCTCACTTTTCACGGGGGTCTTTGGAAGAGAAATGTAGTCCCTGTTTAATTTATAAATGACACCTTTACATTTCGAGATAAGCTCTACACACATTCATTTTGTTATCCTTAATTGTAGTAGACACAGTCCTTGGCCCCCCTGCTGCAGTCAGTTCAGACAAAAGTTTTGGGACACTCCGAGTAAATAATACTTCACTTCCTACCATCCATCCAATTTTGGACCTATTTTCCTGTCTTTAAAGCATTTCTCTTACTGAAATCTGTTCTCACTCTTGCTCACACAGTTTTCAAAATAACAAGCTTGCTTCAAGATCTTCATTTCTCAGTCCAAGTTAAGGTTTACCATGAAACTGACACATAAAACAGAATATAATAAAATACTGTTTATTTTAACCCCAGAATGTTCCCGCAATTATTATTTTGTGTACTCTAACGAAAGTCTGCTAGCATAATGCTAAAGTACAACGCATAATGCCATTGACAGGCTAACGGAAACTACCTTAGATGTTGTGGTAATTATAAACCGTCAAAAATCAGCCACTCTAACACATGCGTCACATGCATACATGTATAAACAGAGCAGACAGCAATACTCACAGTCCTATTCTCTCTGCTTGGTATAGAACTTGAATGGAGCCGTTACTCCAACTGCTTCAAGCACTGCTGGGATGAACTGGAACTGAAAGTGTGGAATGGCAAGGTGTCCCAATACTTTTGTCTGAAGAGCTCAACCAGAAGCATGTGTGCTATGTAGGTTTGCAAAATTCTGGAGAAAAAAAAATGACTGGAAATGTTCCACCTTTTTGCAAGCATTGCGCGATGTGTGCCACATAGGCCCTGATGGCCAACTGCCAGAGTGTCTCCTCCATCTCTCTGCTGGAGGCGTGGCAACTGTCTGACGCCGGCATCAAAGCCATCGCCGAAGTCACCAAACTGAAGAGTTTCAGCCTGGAGGGTGAAGTTCTCCGCCAAACTTCCTTGGACTATAGAAAGCTGTTTGAGCATTTCTTTGATATCCTTGACATCCAGTGAAAGCTCAGTGTACCAGCAGGCTCATTATCCTCATGAATAAAACAATTCAATTCACTACTAGAACGACCATCCTATTAGTAACATTTTTTTTTGCACTGCTGTAAAACGCTTTTGCATGCTTGGGCAAATACATATTAAAAGTGAGGCAAGATTACCATTAGGGATTTTGGTGCTACTGGTAGGATCCAGTGACCTTATTTATCAAGGCACAGAACTGTGCATAAAGTGTGCATACAAACATTCCCACACCAAGTATGGGAGTTAACAATGTGCACTTGTGCATGAGGATGTGCACAAATACATTTTTTTTTGTACTTGTACACGCTTTAGATTTCAATTGGAAGAAACAAATTTAGAACCTGTTCTTCACACTCTATATGAGGACACAGGAGACCAATAGTGCATGACACATGCCTACTAGTTGGGGCTCGTAACATTTCTATCGTAGCACAGCAGTAGTTAATTGCATACTTTAAGCCGAATGGTGGCACTAGAAGTAAGAAAAAAAATTTACAAGACAGACAGTCATTCTACTAGTGTGATGAATCCTCTTACGAGCGAGTAAAAAGAGCGTACTAGAGCAGATATATATAAGATAAGATAAGATATCCTTTATTTGTCCCACACTGGGGAAATTTACAAATATCAACCTTGATTTGATATCAAGGATATCAAACAAATGCTCTAAGGGACTTTCCATATTGTACACATTTAAAAGCGATCTTCAACGTGTAAAAGTGTTCTTCCTTGTGCAGGTAACAATCGCGTGAGCCACATGAGCTGGAAGGCACTGTGCTCCAGCTCACGAGGCCTCCGCAGGTTGCACATCGTTGAATGCCACAAGATGGGCGACACTTCCCTCAAGGCGGTGGCCACGCTCCGGAACCTGCAGTACCTGGACATCTCGCTTTGTAACAAGTGCGTGTCGCCCTGCATGTCTTTTAATCGAGGCTGCTCAAACTTTTTAGGGTCCCAAGACTAGGATTTGGCTGATTACCTGTTGGGTGGTTTAACATGGTTTTAAAAAGTCAAGATTTCAATAACCACTAGCATTGCCTGTAATGAGTTCTTTTCTTTTTTGAGGGGATCTCTAAACGGGGCACAATATGATTGGCTGCTTATATAGATTAGTCAACAAGCCACCACTTTGAGGTCATTTTACCATAATGTAGAAATGCACATTATTTTAATATTACCAAGTACAACTTTATAGTCAAATATGCTGTATGCAGCACAGATGAAATTTCCTCCCTCTTAAACAGACAACAGACAACAATACCATGAACATATCACTACAATTACAGTCAGCTTTATTTTTTCCAATTATTATGTATTATTTTACAATACAATACTGTACGATAGAATGATACCAAAGATCAAAACCTGTTTTTGTTGCAAATGTAAACTTGGCAAGCTGTACAGAGACGAGATGCAGAGACTGTTGACATTGGTCTACAGTGCCTTGGCCGATCAGGATGCAGAACATACACACAAAAAAATAAATAAATAAATAAATTTAAAAAACGGCGCTAAAAACATCCGTGACACAGCGAAGCCGTGAAAGGTGTACCGCATTATAGCAATGGTTCACTGTGCTGCAATGTTTTGGCTCACAATTATTATACCGTCAGAATCGAATACTGGCCAATATCTACCCAAGGCTCGTTACAGGGTTTTGCATCCAAGCTATTGATCGCAAATTATTTCGCAGCCCACAATTTGAGAACCACTGATTAAAATTATTAGTTGATGACACAAGTTCATGTAATGACTGTGTCTCATTCCAGAGTGACGGATAAGGGACTCTTTACTCTGGCCGAAAGCCCCTCGGCCAGCAAACTGAGAGAGCTGAATGTGAGTTACTGCAGTCAGATCACGGATGCAGCCATCAGCGTGATTGGTCATAGGTACAATTAAGTCATGCTCTCATTCACACTCTTACATTCATACACTCACCATTTACACACACTAACACACACACATTCCAAAACCTCAAAAAAAGCTCTCTCTCTCTCTCTCTCTCTCTCTCTCTCTCT